>NC_060139.1:213430381-213743715 GCF_021461385.2 Schistocerca piceifrons | reverse complement strand
AATAACTTAAAAACTAATAGAGGTAGCTTAACAGAGTCACATAGTTGATGTTTTTATATCAAACTATGCTTCATATGAATTTTCATCTTTCTGATTCTAATATTTAGCACCTTCAATCTTACATAGAAATGCCGATTTTGACCAAAATATTGCTCCGATCAAGTTGGGACTTGTAACTTTTGCTTGTGTCATATATTTGCACATCCTGAACAATTTTTGGGTTTCTAGCTTCATTATTTAGTGCCACTTATTTTTTTCTTAAAACCATGTATTTAGCCAAACATATTCATCTGATCATTCTGAGATTTATTAGATTTAACATTAATATACTGAAGCATATATTGATAAAGTTTGGAAAAGTTACTTTAATTATGAATTTCATTGTTAGATTATGGCACAATACTTTGTTTGCTATGCATAGACACGTTATGATGACACAGCGCTAATAGCAGTGAACTGTAGTAAGTCCTGGCACACTCATTCACCTCTGTCTCTCTCAAATGATACAGCACTTGTTTTGCCACAGGGGAGATGTGGCTTTCACATAATGGGTCACCACTTCACAGGATGTAGGCATTCATATTTTTGTCGCACCTTGGTATATTAAAGGAGGTCAGTAGATTATTTTTCTTATATCTTTTTTTCCTTCTTAAAGAATGGGCAAAAAGGTGAACTAGGAGGATGATGTTCCATGCAGTTGATGCACAAAGGCAGTAGCTCACAAGGACTACCTTCATGGAGCAATCAACCACAGTTTCCACATTTTGGTACATCAAGCAGTAGGTTGACTTATGGCCAAAATGTAAGCATTGGAAATAATGCATGGGTGGCAGGACTTAAGGTTTCATGTCACATCTGAACACTTTTTCTGAGAGGACATTTCCTTTGAAGGCTAAAATGAAAGTGGCCGTGTCTGTGTAATTATCCTTGGGACATTTTTGTATATGCAGGAAAAAATGTACCACTCACTGTTTGAGACTAGCCCATTGCTCATCTGTCTGTTGTGTAAAGTCTGTGTGGAAGATGACTCCTTGGGCCACACTCAAAGTTTTATATGGACAATGGTTGCTGGTATGTCACCCAGTAATTCACATGCCTGAAGTTCTGCAGATTGTGCAGCAAAGGAGGCTTTAATTAGTAATGATCCATCATGCATTTTTCCGAATGTCCAAACTTCAAATTTATCTTCAATTTGTTCCACAAAAAATATTTGTTTCAAAAAAAATAATGGTTTTGTCACAGTAAAACTATCCTTATCCATTCAAGTAAACACCAGGTACTGGATAAATTGTCTTGTTCCCAATCATCTGGATTGTCCCTCTCCCCATAGAGTGGCCAAGGTAGGGAAAGCAGTAGGATTATAACTGTCTGCATTGAAATTTCTGTAATTGTCTGTTGAGACAACCAGATTGGAATTGCCATTGTTTCTGTTTAATTTGATACATTTCATATGTGAAATTTCCTTCCTGATCCCACCCACTCCAATCAAGGGCACTTCCCATGGGCACCATCTAGCCACAGCAAAGGTCATCTGGCATGAGGGCAATTGATGAGACTGCTGATGCCCCAGGAAGATGGACATCTACTCTACATCTACATACATACTCTGCAATCCACCATATGGTGCATGGTGGAGGGTACCTCGTACCACAACTAGCATCTTCTCTCCCTGCTCCATTCCCAAACAGAACGAGGGAAAAAATGACTGCCTATATGCCTCTGTACGAGCCTTAATCTCTCTTATCTTATCTTTGTGGTCTTTCCGCGAAATATAAGTTGACGGCAGTAAAATTGTACTGCAGTCAGCCTCAAATGCTGGTTCTTTAAATTTCCTCAGTAGCGATTCATGAAAAGAACGCCTCCTTTCCTCCAGAGACTCCCACCCGAGTTCCTGAAGCATTTCCGTAACACTTGCATGATGATCAAACCTACCAGTAACAAATCTAGCAGCCTGCCTCTGAATTGCTTCTATGTCCTCCCTCAATCTGACCTTCCTTGGCATTCATGGGGACCTAGCAGCTCAGACATCAGCAGAATGATTCCTGTGGCATCAAGAGGTTCTACCAGAAGTGTACATAATGACCCCACCATGTCAGAGGGGCCAGCACATCGATTTTTTGATTTTTAAGCACATACAAGTGACTACGCAGGTGATCTTGAACACTGCATGCAGACACTGGTCTCTCGTGTCAAGCAACACATTTTTCACCTCCACATACCTCTTCCTCTTCTGCACTCTGGTTTCAAGCTAAATTTTTCTGAAGGCACTAGGGAAAACAGCAGATCAGTGACCTGCATTGATAATATTATTACTAACTACATATTTGACAGTGGAAATAAGCACAAATACTGCTTAGACTTTGGTATTTCAGATCACTCAGCTCTGTTTATTGAGCTCCCAAAAGCAAATAACCTAAAGCCTCCAGAAGTGTGTATAAAGTAAAATGGATTTATTCCGCAGTAAATTAAGTATAATAAGCTGGCCTGTAGACTACAATAGTTCAAGCTCGATAAACTATGACAAATTCTTAAATTGTTTCTTAGAGGTATTTAATGAATCATTTCCTCGTAGATATAAGCAAAAGAAGGTTAATGGTAAACTCAAATGGATTACAACAGGAATAAAGATCTCTAGTGCCAGAAAGAGAGAGCTCCACAATGAGTTAAAATCAAACAGAAATCCAGATTTTTTTATTTATGTCAGACAGTATAAAGCTGTATTTAGGAAAGTTGTAGCGGCAGCTAAAAAAATGGCAAATAATAAATTCATACGAGAACACAGAAATAAGACAAAAGCAGTGTGGTCAGTTGTTCAGTCTGAACTAGGAGCCAAAGTAAAAATTCATGAGATTTTGAAAATTAGACATGAAAATGAAATTATAGTAAACCCTGTTCAGATGTCAAGTTGTTTCAATGAATTCTTTCTAAACGTAGTAAGATCGGATGTGGATATGACATTCTATCAGGGCATCACAAATTTGGAAAACAGCCAGAACACATCTTTTAAACAATTTGAAAAAATAACCCAAAGGGATGTGGAAAAGGAAATATTGTCTCTAAAAAACAAAACCTCACATGGGTGGGATGAAATAACAACATCTGTAATCAAGTATGTGTACGATATTATTTCCCAACCACTGTCAACTATTATAAATCAATCTTATGAACAGGGATGCTTTCCAGAGGTATTGAAATATGGTGAGATCAAACCTCTATTCAAGAAAGGATCGACAGAAGATATGGGGAATTACCGCCCTATCTCTCTCTTGCCGGTCTTCTCTAAAGTGTTTGAAAAGATTGCAGCAAAACAAATTAATAACTTTCTTACGGTAAATGATATAATTTTTAAAAACCAGTTTGGATTCCAACAGGGTAAAAGCACTGCGAATGCTATAAATGAGTTTATCCAAAAAATATGCTCCACGTTAGATAAAGGGTCATTCCATATCAAATCACCCAATAAAAAATAAATTTTACACCCACCTCCTTAGATTTTCATGAAATTTGGCTCAAATGGTTCTAATACCATCCTGACAACACCTGCAAATTTTTTTTGCTGTATCTCTTATAGTTTTTTTTTATAAATTTTTAAAGTTTTTATGTTTTGCGTTTTCCGAACCTTTGGAAATGGTAAATTTAATTTGTATTCAAAACTTTAAAATTGCTTATCTTAAAAACTCTTTTAGATAACATCATGAATTTTTGCAGCAAGTTTATTTATTATACATATTTGAAGATAAAAATGATACTATTAAAATATATTAATATTTTCTAAGAAAAAAAATATATATATATGTATGTATTTTTTTCTTTTTTTTTAACGGATGTTTTGTTTTATAAGAATTGCAATATCTAGAGTCTCCGACCTGATAGAATGCTCAAATTTGTTTTAATTTACTCTTTAACATATAGGCTACTTGATAAAACAAAAATAATGATGGCTTTTTAACATGTTTATTAATTATAGTAGATTACATTAGAATTATGTAAAAAGATAGTGTTCTTACAACACTTATGTATAACCCAACTGATTGCCTGAAACATCGAATTTTTTGAGTAATTTTGTCTTTTTAATAAACATTAATGCTGATTCAAACTGTTTTTTCACTTCATCCAAGAGCTTTCAGTTCTTTTGATACAGTCTTTTTTGAAGTAATACATTCTTCCAGTGCCGCTTGATTGAGGTGCGTCTACTACACAGACTATGTGCTCCAAAGGCACTATGCAAGAATCTTCTCTTTCAGGCCAATAAAATGATGCAGCTGGTCCTGAAGGATGTAGAAATAGAATTTTTGCATCTTCTTCATCATTGAATATTGTTTTTACCTGTCCAAAGTACCAGTTACCATCATGATTTGCATGGTTCAGCACGAACCCAATCAGAAGAAGAATGGAAAGAAAAGACTAAGGAGGGTTTTACACTATCTATAGTCCTTCTAATTTCAAGGTTGTTTGTTGGAAGTGGTTTGAAGTTATGAAAACTTCTTGTTCCAGGAATGGTTCGGGTTGCTGAAAAAACGTTTTTCTAGTTTTAACTGTAGCAAATCAGCTTCTTTTTTGTCAATAAACTGAAAATGAATGTTTTCAATATTTTTTTCACAAATCTTGTACACATCGATTGCTGTCATTATTTGTTCTTCATCTGAAAGCTGTAGACTGGCTTTCCTTAAAATTCTTTTAATAGTTCCTCCTAGGCCATCACAAATTGACTTCCCATGACTTGTTGCAAAAAAAGAGTGTTGGGCCTTCAAATTAAAGCCTCTCAAGTGTTCAGTCAAATTTTTAAAACTGTTTCTATTTTTGTACTGCCCAGCACAACCATCTGTAAAGTAGTGAATTGAGTCAATGTCCGTATGATGTAATGACAGCCACTTTGTAATTTCTTTTTGTACAAAGTTAACAAAACCAGTGTCGTCATCACTAATAAAACAGTGGTTGGAAACAAAAATATTGTTTTCCTCATTTCCTAGGAAAACTCCAACTGGGTGTAGAGTACAACCACCTCTATTCCAGTGGTAACTTTGGATCTCATTTTGTATAACAAAGGAATAATTTTCACTGAAATCCATCACAATAACTGCTGTTTTGGGTGGTGGGTCTTCTTTCAATCTTTTAAAGGCTGCCGATTGGGATTTTGCTATAAACGAGTGCGGGGTGAGCTTTTCCAATGACCTAACCAATAAAGAAATGTAGTCTTCAACACTGATAGACTGTTTGATCATTTCTGCCCTGTCTGTGTTAACCCACTGACTGATTACAATTTCTTCTTCTAAATCATAATCTTCACTTAGTTTTTCAGTTAAGTACTCAGTTAGTGCAGCATTTGCAGGACAGCTGTGGCAATGATGTAGCATGCAGTTTTGGTTTTCCGTGTTGCACACAAGCATCTTAATTAGGTCTTTATAAGATTCTTCAATTTTCACAGCGTCCAATAGTAGTTTAACATTCTGGTGGATACTGCATACACATACAGTGTGTGTGCCTGCAGCACCAGCAAGGATACACCATTTAGGTCTCGAGAAACAAAATTTTGAAAATCCTACTTCTACCTCGGGATTATCCCATTTGAAAGAATAATAGAGTTCTCCCAAGTTACACAAAATGAGTCTTTTTTGCATGTACACATTTTTTTGAACACTTACTTTGTCTTTTGTTCCAGGTAGCACTCTGGAACTTTCATCCTTTTCATAAAAATCTGTTACAAGTCTTACTGTATTTTCAGAGAGAGATTTACCTTTTTTTGGACCAGGAGTTTCCAAAATACCCTTTTCAGATTTTAGCTTTCTAGCTTGTCGCACCATGTACTCACTTACATTAAATTCTTTCATCACTTTACTTCGACTCCAAGAATCTGGAGCCAAGGTCAGAATCTGGATTTTTCTAGACCTCCAACAGATGACATCTTCTCTTTCATAAGAGAAATCATTACATCAAAATCCTTTGCTTTCTCAACCACACTTGTATCTTCTTTGTCATCATCAGAACTTGGTGCATCATATTTTAATGCTTTTGAAACCGCCTTTTTTGCAGTCTTTTCAATACTACTAACCTTCCTTTTAAAATAAGACCCTTTACTTTGTTCTGACAAGCCATGAAGCTTTATCGGTGTTAAACCTAAGTTATTAAGAGCAATGTTTGTTTGTACGAGAGATTCATTTCTGGATTCCAATGATTCTAATTCAACCATGACTTCATCATTTGTTTCACTTTCATTGACTTCAACCCTTAATTTTTCCCCACAAAAGTTACGGCATGTTGAGCAAAGCTTTTGTCCAGGTTTTATGCTACTATTTTTTGTCAGTAATTGTTTAGAAAGATCCAAGCCTACACTTCTCAACGACTTTTGATGGGCTTTTTGTGTGTTTTTTTTTAGTTGGTTTACACATGTTGTTTGATACTTTTCAAAAACATTTAAAAAGTAGTAGCTGTGGTGTGAACATATATTCTTAAATTCACACAGATTAATTCCAGATAGTAAGTGGATCAAATTTTTTTCTTCCTCACTCAATTCAGATACCGGTTATAACTTTTTTGAAGGTGTGTAGGTTGTTTGGAAACAGTCAGATTTTTTAAATAACCCTACGCTACAGGTTTGAATATCTGACATACTGATTTCACTTTTGGTCTGATTACTGTTCTGGTTACTTTTATAGGATATTGGAAAAGAATCTCTGTAAACTAAGTAACAGTACTTACTGAACGTTCGAATACACTTAATAAAATACTATCCAAGCACTATTTAACACTGTAATAATTTGTTACTTCAAAACACAGGATTAACAAAACAAAATTTAAGCATACATTGTTACTCCAAGAAAACAAAAACTTATTTTTGGTGTCTAAGTCACTTGGTACTTTTTATTTTTAAAATATAATTAATATTATTTAAAAAATTAGATAACTATTGAACAGGTTAAAAAGCCAACGTAATTTTTCTTTTATCTAATAGCCTATACAATTAAGAGTATTTTAAAACAAATTTGAGCTTTCTGTCAGGTCTGAGACTCTAGATATTGCAGTTTTTGTAAAACTAAACAAAAAAAAAAAAAAAAACCAACAACTACTTGTAATTTTTTTTCATTTGGAAGATTTTAATATATCTTTATGGTAATTTTTTTAACATTTAGATATAATACACAAACTTATTCCAAAATTTCATACTGATATATTGAGTATTCTTTAACATACAAATTTTTTTAGTGTGGGACACGTTTAAGTTACGATTTCCGACTGCTGAAACAACGCCAAATCTAAAAACTTTAAAAATTTATAAAAAAAAACTATAAGAGATAGAGCAAAAAAATTTTACAAGTGCTTTCAGGATGATAAAAGATGTAATTGTACCAAGTTTCATCAAAATCTGACATGGTTGGTGTCAAGGCCTGGGTGAATTGACATGGAATGACCCTAAAGGTAGAAAGGTCACAGGTATATTCTGTGATCTGACTAAAGCTTTTGATTCAGTGAACCATGCATTACTCCTCCACAAATTACAGATGTATGGAATCAGAGACACTGCTTTAAAATGGTTTAGCTCTTACCTGTCAGGTAGGAAACAAAGAATAATTTTAACTTCAAATAGAACCAATTATTCATCAGACTGGAAAACAGTTCCCCAAGGAGTCCCACAAGGTTCGATATTGGGTCCCTATCTGTTTCTTTTTTACGTAAATGACCTACCACTTGCTATTGATGTTCATTCAGTCTTATTTGCTGATGATACATCAGTTCTAATTGAAAATGAGGTATCTGAAAATATTCCAGAAAAAGCCAAAAATACTTTTGAAAAGCTTGAATCTTGGTTCTATCAAAATGGACTAAAACTAAATGTAACTAAAACCAAAATGATGCAATTTGAAGCTAAATCAGTAGAAAGGAGTGAAATAAAGATAACTTGCAATGATCAGGATATCACAGAAGCAAACCACGTGAAGTTCTTAGGCCTAAATCTTGACAAACATTTAAACTGGAAGGTACACATAGATTACTGAGCAAATAAACCGAACAACTTAGCATTTGCAATGTGTATTTTGTCAGGTGCCACAAACATGGATACCAGAAAGATAGTTTATCACTGCTACTTTGAGTCAGTTATTCGTTATGGCATAATCTTCTGGGGAAATTCAGCAAATGTCACTAGGCTCCTAGTATTACAAAAGAAAGTAATTAGAAACATGTGTGTTGCAAAAAAACGGGAATCCTGTCGACCACTGTTAAAAAATTTAAAAGTACTATCTATCCCCTCACTTTACATATATGAGATGGTGGTGTTCCTATATAGAAATCAACATACACTAGACAATTTCCGTTTTGACCACAACTACAACACTCGCCACAGAGATAACTTCAAACTTCCAACACATCGTTTAAAACTTTATGCCCAAACGCCAGAGTATATGGGGTTAAAAATTTTCAATAAAATAAAAGGCAGTAATATATTTAAAATGGAGATTGGTTCACTGAAAAGATTGCTCTTTACTCTCCTGGTGGAAAAGTGTTATTATTCTGTCGATGAATTCATTGAGGACAGCTTCACAATCTGAACACAGGGATTGTAATACATTTATTATTTTATGTACATGTATAGCTGTAACTTATAAATGTAAAATATAATGTAAACTTTTGTATTTCTCTTAAAAAAAAAGTGAAAAAAGTTTCTTTTGTAAACCTTGACATGTCTCTTGTACATCAAATCAAATGATTTGAAAATTGTATGTAATGAGATTAATAAACCACATAACATAACATAACATAGCACTCAGCATGTAAAGTCTTTCTGCATAGAGCACTCAAATATTGTGACTTTGTAGTGTTATGAGATGACACATCGTGACCTGCCCAACACCCCTACTCAGGTCCCAGAAGATGCTTCAAAGAGATGATCAAGCCTTCGAGATATTATTAAATGGTAAGCCTACAACAGTGTCTGTTAATCAAACTCAAATCTGTGTGGACAGTACAAGATACCTCACTTGCCAAGCTCTCCTCTCTGCTACACCTGTCAACCCTCCCATTACTGGCACTGTACCATTAGCCTTCAAATTGCTACTGTCTAGTTTCCCCCCTGAAGAACTCAACATCAGGCTCTTAGACAACTACCTCCTCATTGAGGATCACCACACAGATGACCAGACTACAGATGGCTCCATCACATGACACTTCCACAAGACCAACAAAGTACCACACAACACTGATACCACTGCTCTCACCTCTCATTTTGCAACCAATGGCATCCTCACAACCACAGCCTCACTTTTGCCTCCAACAGAAATCACACCATTGCTGATGCCATCTAGTCCTGGCGATACATCCACACTCCTTCGACCTCAGTCGCCACCACACACCTGTGCTATGTCCATCCCCAATGCAAATCAGCCTGCCTCTATGACTGCCACCTGTACACCATCTGGCATTCATTACCTCCCAACAACCACTTCGCTGCTGCAGGCAACACCACCCCCATAAGACCTCCCCCCATCTCCACACAGTCTTGCCTCCCTCACTGTGCTCTGCACTATGGGGTTGGAGTGGAGGACAGGGGTGGGGGGCGATGTGGAAAAACTGTGTTAGCAAATATCATCACTGGTGGTCCATTGGGACCTTGCAGGTTCTCTCTGAATGACTCTTAGTCTGCCTTATGTTTTTGTTGAGTTTGCTTGCTTCTGAAGTGTAAACTCCTTTCATTAATAATAGTCTGTTTGTTGTGTGATTATTCTTTGTCATCACTGCCTATATCCTGTAACACTACAAGTAGATTAGTTTTCTCATACCCCCAGAGAATTATACTACACCTAATTCCTGAAAAAGTATGCATAATAGACAGTTCTTTTACAGTGAAATCAGTGATACTATATGAAATGTTCATGACAAATGAAGGTGTTGAGTCAACTCAGTATGCTGTCCATATGATAACTACACAACATATTTTTATTTACAAAGTTGTCAGTGTCCAATTTTTTGTACATGTAGCTTATTTCACTTATACATTGCTCTGATTATTTTGTGGTGAAATGATTGATTTCTGTTTTTCAAAGTTTAATTTCAAATTATTTTTTACCCTCACTTCTACTTCCCCAAGTGACTGCTCAGTATGACAGATAAGGCCTTCATTGGATTTAAACTAGATTTCTGCTGTTGAGTCGTCTGCATAAAGGATGCAGATGTACATGGTGTCAGACTGATTTGCGAAGCAATAAGCGTTGACACCTGACATGGCATTATCGATATTTGCTAGCAGCACATCGCTGATGCAGAGATTTTACCCTCCTGCCAGTTGGTGCACATGTGCACCTTTGCAAAAACTTCTTAAGGTGTCACAGATCAAGCAAGAGGGTGGTCACAGGACACAGGGGCACTGATCCTAAGCTCTGCAGTGACAGTTTGTTGTCACTGAGGTCACATGGTGGATCGTTAGGCTCATGTTGTCAAGCAGGCAGTAGTTTTGGAATGGTCTGATGGTGTGTCAAGTCACCTATGGATGAGCAGGTCACTGTGTTCCTGTCTTCTCAGAAGTGATGTAACAAGCTACACCCATGGACTTCAGCACTGGACTTTATTCTGATTTCAGTGGCCCCAATCATTCCATCTGTTTGGGTTGAGGCTCGTTGTGTTACTCACCATCAGACTATATTTATTTGAGGATTTCTTGTGATTCTGCAGGATTGAATGCACTCGCTCATGTGGTTTTTGAAATGGAGGGTGCAAGTGTCTTGGGCACATAGTGAAATTATTAGAGGTACTTATTTGTGTTTCTATTCGAGCTGTGTGAGATGCACTCAGGGAACATTAAAAGTTGCATAGTCTTTAAATGTGTTGTCTTTCCTCTGCTGTAAAATCCTGTGAAAACTGTTTGGCATTAAGCATGGGCAAGATACAAGGGTATGAGGAAGCAGGTGAGGTTTAAGTCCTGCAGTCATATCTACTGGTGGGGTCCCTGTAGCCCTTAAGTGCTGCAGAAACTTATCTTAAGGGTGCTTTAAGCCCTTGCCCAGCTCCAGGACAGCTCCTATCAACTTTTGTATCTATGTACTCAGTGACGGGTTGGTAAAGCCCATTCTGTAATACGTTCTGATTTCATCGAGTTTCCTACCATTGTGCTTAATGCATTCTTTGTTAAATTTTTTAGTAGCTGATGAGTTCCCACTGGATGACACTCATTAAAAGTCATTACTTACTTGCCACACGTTGTTGGGGCATATAACGGGGGAAAAGCCCTTGCGTGAAGTGCCACAGTATGAAACATGACATGCTGGTATGAGCGTAATGAGTAGAACATAACAGTGCCATGCAATGGGAAATGATTAATGATAGCGCAGATGTGCAATAAATAAAACAAGATCATTTCAGTAGTGGATACGAAAATTAGGCTATATTTAAGTAACACAATGTTCAACCAGTGTCAGCACACAACGTTCAATCAGTGTCAGAAGACATAAACAATATTTAATCACCCAGATACACATACATATTATGATACAAATGTTGTATAAAATATGTGACAATGAAAAAAAAGAAAGAAAGAAAATAGAGCTACCTTGACTACCCTAGTAGGTTTTTTCATTAACATGAAAGCTGTTGATTCTTCAAAGGATGAAAATGGCAATTTCAGTCCTTATTTAGTATGCCCTGTGGACTTTTTGATAATAAAGTGAACTGTATGTTTTGGCTTGGAATAATTTTAAGTACAAACATAATTGTGGAACTAAATGGTCCAGAGAAAAAGAAACGAATGTGGGAATATCATCACCTAAAATTATTTGCTAACACAGATGTGTTTTCATTTAGTACAAACATGTTGGTAAAAGCAATTTTATAATGGAAGTATAGTGCGGTATGCCTCAAAACAGGGGTAGAGACATGCCAGAAGTGAACGAACTACTTCCTGTCAGAATGTGAGAAATGAAATTGAGGCACTGTGCAGACAGATTTCATATGGTGAAGTGTACCCTGCTTTAGGTGAACTGGGGAGAGTTGAAATGGCTAGAGAGGCTGTTCTCTGCCTAAGGTCAGGTGCATGCAAGAAAGAAATGGCCCATACCATACTTTCTGTAGAGAAGTCTCACAAGAGGTACACACAACAGAGGTGCCTAGTCATTTGGTTTGGTGAATCCACAGAGGGATAACCTAAACCATTTTCGTAGGGAATGAATAGAGGACACTTTCACCTGAAAAGCAAAATGATTGTACAGTATCTGACCATAGAAAAGATTGAACACAATTATTAAGGTTGGAAAAGATATGTTGAGTGACAATCAGTCACTTTGTCAAAGGGGATATCCAAACTACTTAGGGGCAAACAGATTTGCCATGGAGCCAAGTGTGCTAATCTCCATTCCATGTATGCTGACGTTTTAAAACCTGAGATTTGGATTGTTAATGTGAAATCACAGCTGTTACTTAACACTGCATTTCAATTTAAATGAAGAAAACACATCCCATGCTCTTATAAGCTAGAAGCAGAATTATTGTTATGGAGAGTATAGTGATCAAATCCGAATACTATGGTATGGTCAGTTACTAGAGATGTATTCCACGCTAACTCTTCAAGACCAAATAAATAATCATGCATGAACATTTAACGAAAATATTGAATACATTTATTAAGAGAAAAAGAAAAGGATAACAAATTGTAATATGGTATCATAAAAGTGATATTTACTTTAAAGAGTGTGTTAAAGCAGTTTTATATGACATCTTTTGCCTCAGTGGGGGGTTCTGCAGTGTAAATAGGTTATTTGTGAGAATGACCTACGTTCCACTGAAGACACTAATGCTGGCGAAAGATAGTTGTGTCTTTTGTAAACATTTTATGTGGTGAGAAAAATATATTTTGCGCACTTCGATCTGTGATCTGCGCAGATGGTGTGTATGCAATGACAGGGGGCAGAAGACGTGTTCATTTCATAGCTGGAAATAGTGACACTCTCTTACAGTATCATTGTGCTTGGAGACAAAGTCGAGAAGAATAAGTGCACACATGACCGTAGTATGGAGTAGTCAGACCATGAGAACAAAACGAAAGGGTGCTCATAATTGAAGAAGAACAGTGAAAGGTAACTTAGACCACATCAAACTGACAGGGCCACCACTCATGGTGTGACACACACACACACACACACACACACACACACACACACACACACACAAGCGCGCGCGCGCTAAAGGGAAACACTGCAGTATCCTTGCAAAAATTTCTTAAGGCATCACAGATGAACCAAGAGGGAACCAGGAGGGTAGTCATAGGACACAGGGGTTGTTGATCCTAAGCTCTGCTGTGAGCATTTTAATGTTGTTGAGGTCATTTGGTGAATCACTGGGCCCTTGACGTCACGCAGGCAGCACCTCTGGAAGGGGCCAACAATGTGTGTCAAGTCACTTTGGATAGGCAGGTTGCTGTGTTACTGTCTGCTCAGGAGTGAAGCGACAATCTGCACCCATGGGCTAGTGCACTGGGCTTCATTCTGACATTGGTGAACCTAGTCATTCCATCTGTTTGGGCTGAGGCCCCTTGGGTTACCCACTGTTGAACTACATTTATTTGGGTATTTCTTGTGATTCTGTAGGACTGCATACACTCACCTTTTTTTCCATGTGTACATGGTGAAGTTATTAAAGGCAGTTATTTGTGTGCCTAAGGGAGCCATGTGAGGTGCTCTCTGGGTGGCTCTAAGCACAGATATGATGCCAAGGGTGTGGGGGAACAGCAAGATTTAAATCCTGTGGTCGTATGTAGTGGTAAGCCCCCTGTCACCACTCAGTGTTGCAGAAACTTATCTTAAGGGTGCTTCAAGCCCTTGCCCAGCTCCAGGACAGCTCCTGTCAACTTATGTTTATGTGCACTCAGTGATGGACTGTAAATCTCATTCTGTAATATGTTCTAATTTCCTCAAGTTTCCTACCATTGCACTTAATGCAGTGTTTGTTGAATTTGTTTGGTAGCTGGTGAGTTCTCGCTGGCGACACTAGTTAAAAGTCATTACTTACTTGCTTATGAATTACTTGTTTAACAAACTTATAGCAGCTTAATATATTTGGTACTTTCTACCTAATGTGGTTATTTTTCTTAAAACAGGCCAATGCCCAATGCCTAGCTTGGTGTGGATTGTGTTTTTTTTTTTTTAAATGGCAACATCCTTTGGTTGTTGATTATAAAGCAGATTAAGAAGTTTTAATAATTGGATGGTTGTATGATTTTAAAAAGGCTGAGGTTCATTAATTCCATGTTTTTCTCTGTATTGGCATATTTAACTGTATAAACAATTTCCAAAAGGGGCAGTGCCTGAAGTCTGGGTGATGTTTAACTGGGAGCTACACTCGCTCTATTGACCATTTGCAAGGTTAAGAGCATTTTTGCGCATGACCAGATGTTAATTCTGCTCACCTTTGTCTATATTGGTATTCTTAACTGTGTAAATAATTTCACAAAAGGTGCAATGCCCAAGATCTGGTTAAGTTCAACTGGGAGCTGACAAATTTCAGGGTTATTAGTATTTTGGTAGTAGGGCTTCTGCCCAAATATTAATTTTGTGTATCCTTGTCCATTTTGTATACTTAACTGTGTAAATAATGTTCCAAAAAGGGGAAATGCCTGAACTCTGATTAAATTCATCAAGAGCTGTGCACACACCATGGGCCAACTTCAGAATTATTAGTATTTGCTAATGTTTTTAAGTTTTAATAATGTTCTTTTCTTAAGTTGTAATGGTGTACTTAAATGTTTTGGATTAATTCAAGTGTAGTCAAGGATTGTGGTTCTAAAGGATTTAATTATTAGATTGTGTTAATGCAGAAACTCTATATTTGCCACATATTTTGCTGCATATTTGTAAGCTGTCGATAATGTATCAGAGGGTCATAAGCCTGGTGTCTAAGAGAAGCTCACTGGATCATGTTGTGTTCCTGACAATCTATGCCTGTGTAAGATAAAAGAGTTGTTAAATAAACAATGTATCAAGATGCTCAGTGGCTGTCCATTTCCAAACCATTATTTTCAAGTCTGACTTGCTCCAAAGGTTGTCTTCAGATCCCTATCCCTGGCCTGAAGGTTTCAACAGCATTGAACCTCTATGAACTATCTAAAAGGCACTGTAATCTAATTGATATTATTTTATGAAACTTTCTTACATTAAAATTACACACTTTACTGGGACTCAAATCCAGAAACTTGTCTTCCATGGCTAATGCCCTTATGAACTGAGCCATAAAGGCATGATTCATGATATAATATCACAGCTTTGACTCTCACCAACTTTGCAAACTTCACATCAGCTCTCATGCATACCTTGCTGCAGTAACACTCCTGGAAGAAAGGATATTACAAAGAAACAGATTAACTAAAGCTTTGGGAATGTTTCAAGAGTGAACTGTGTACTCTCAGCAGAGTGGGTGTTGTTTTGAAATTTGCTGGCAGATTAAAACTGCATACTAGACCTGGACTCAAATGTGGAAACTTGCATATTACAGACAATGCTCGTGTTGGCTGAGCTGTTCAGGCATGACTCACTATCCACTTACACAGCTTTAATTCTGCCACTACTTCTTTCCTAATTTACAAACTTCACAAAAGCTCATGGCATACCTTGATAGACTAGCTCCCATAGAAGGCCCACTCTAACAGTCAGTAATATCAGTGCTGATGTCTGTTATTGTAAGACACTCCTGAGCATTTTGCTATTATATTCATTTCACTAATCAAGCTGATTGTCAAGTGAAACTCTGAACTGATCTCTAAAGAACTGCATCTGCCCCATAGTGCTATGTGTCTGCAACCTCACAATAGATTCCGGTACCACTTTAAATTCCTCACCGTATGACTAGATCGTATTCAATTTAACATTGGAAACTGAGGACAAAAGCCAATGGAGAAGTCACAAAATTCAGAAGCAGTTTGACAGTGCACAGCATAGAGTACAAGCTAAATGTAGGAAAAAACATTTTAAGAAGACCAAGAAGGGCTTATTACCAGGCAGTGGTCAAGGGAAAGGAATGTAAGAACTGTACAATCATCTTCGCAAAGTGATTAACTGTTACATAGCATTTTAAACCATGTGCTTGCTCAGCATTGTAACCTATATTTAGGCTCTTTGGTGAAGGATCATGGAAAAGAAGATCATGTATTGCTGAAAGGAGGAGGAGAGGTACAGATAATTGTTTGGATCTAATCTTAATTATACATTTGAGGATGACATCAGGAACATTGCTGAAAATGTCCCTCATGCTAATGTATAGATCACATCACTATTTCAGTGGTATGATAATATCTGACTGGGGCATTCTGTGGAATGTGTTACCATACAGCATGGAAAATTGCTCAGGGAAAGTGAGCATTCACATGTGGGTGTGACTGGTGAATCCTTATTCTGTCACATCATACATGCAATGGTTTGTGTCTGACTGCTCCCAGTAAGATGCTACTTGCATGAATAATGGCCAAAAGCATCCAGTGTGACCAAAGCAGTACCTATCTCAAGCCAGTGATTTCAAATGTGTTCAATTGGCATATATCAGAGTAAATTCATCCAAAAGACAGAGAGCTTCAGAATAAATATAGTCATGGATGAAATAGCTACTAGTAAAACAAAATTATGATGTTTCGACAAAGGTAAGCATATAAAACAAAATGTATTAAGTGGCTTCCATCAAAACATCAGAAGCTTCATTAACTAATGAAACAGGAACTTCTCATATCCTCAAAGGAAAAGAAATGGGTAGAAAGTACAGTATTTCTACATACATGGAGAGCATACCAAAACATGACGTGGAATTCACTGAAATGAAACAGTTCTTTGATTGCTGTAGCACAATATTTGCCGAGGATACACATAAGCTTGTACTGCAATACAGACAGTTTACACGGTACCAGCAGGAAATATGGCTACTTGCATGAAGTACATTAATCTTCATAAAGCAGCTGGAAACAGTTTTCATAAGATTATGCAGACTTAACTGCTGAATCATTGCTTCTGACGACTTAATGATGATTATCTGACTGATGATGCTGACTGAGGCCACCTACAGTGATTGATGTGTGTTTTGGGTTATTTTCCACAAAAAGTTTTCAACGAGGATTAAAGGTCACAGTGCAACAGTCATTAAAAATGTGTTTTTAGAACCAACAACCTGTTATGAGATTTAGCTGAAAATAATTAGTCAATAGTTTATCTGATCATGATGGTCAAACTTTAACCATAAAATATACTGAATACTTAAATACACACCACAGAAGAAAAGTATTGCTCACAGAATCAGAAACGATGACTCAGTCGCAATATTTAAAAAAGAATTTATGGGAAGAATGCTGGAGAGAAATTTGTAAAGCAGACA
This sequence comes from Schistocerca piceifrons, assembly GCF_021461385.2. Classification (NCBI taxonomy): domain Eukaryota; kingdom Metazoa; phylum Arthropoda; class Insecta; order Orthoptera; family Acrididae; genus Schistocerca; species Schistocerca piceifrons. Next base: position 213,726,393 of record NC_060139.1, on the reverse strand, counting down.
GTATAGATGGTAAATTTCACTCTTTCTGAGATATATTTGTGGTGGCACTCTGATGTATTAATCTTGCTGACTAACAACTATGGTCTCATGCAGGCCATCTCTGGAATGATGAGTGTGCTTTAGTTGGTTCTAAGGCTGTTTTTTGTATGGACATTGTCTTGTATTATGGTTATTTGTGACATAAAGAGAGTGCTGTCTCATTTTGAGAAGTGTTATCTGTCACCCTGGTCCTATCCTGGGATAGGAGGCCACAGTGGTGACCCGCAACAACCACATACTGATTTATTTTCACTCTTATTCAGATACTAAGTATCGACCATGCAACCATTGTATGCTGCATTCCATAAGACAAGACAATGATTTCAGTTTCAGGGTGTACAGCACTTTGTGATCTACTCTTCAGCAATGCACTTTCATCAAACATGAAATTACACTCACGATTGCAGTGCTTCAGCAGTGAATAATGATGTCAAATGTTGGTGTACTACAAATAATTTACCATGTGGCTTCATTGCCACCCCTGCTCTGCATTCTGCATGAAAACAGGGACATACTGAGCCACAACAGTCCAACCAGTCAGATTCACAATTGTTCACTCTGGCCGATGTCTTCTGCACCGTGTGTGAAATCTTTCACCCCAGTGCTGGTGCAACCTGCTACACAGTTCTCAGACATTCCTACCATGTGGTTCAAACAAATATGCAACATCTGCCTGTTGTACTTCTGCAGATGTCATCCTGGCAATTGACATGACTATCCACCAACATCACCTCCACCCACTATAGAACACATTCTAAACTGCCACAATTTTCCCTGGAACAACCTACTGCCTACTTCGCAGTAGTCGAAAGTATCCTCACCACATATTATGTCACTAGTGATGGTGCTAAATTTGTTATGCTGCTCAATCAATTAGGAGAGCATGATGATGTGATAACCGACATTAGCCCCCGGCAGATGACAAGTACATTGAAGCAAAATTAGCTCTTCTGCAACATCTTTATGGATGCCAGAAGAACAACTAAAGCAAGTGATTTATAGTAAACAACTGGTAACAGGACTCCATTACAGCTGTGGCATTGGTTATGCACATTAGCTGATTATAAACTGATGCTGGACCACATGACTGGACCTTATGGGTGGGCGAACTTCCATTAGAAGTGCAACTCGTCACTGAATTGTTGGATAACAGGCTCAAATTAGTAGACAGAATCTTTGCCATACTCTAACATTGGCACTGCATCAATACCATCAACAATAATACCACCACACCTGGACTGCAGCACCAGCCTTGGCATGCCTGCCCACTCGCTGCAGCTGAGCCCAGCCTACCTTGACCAGCCTCTGCCAACTGTAACGTCATGGCCCTAACCCCTGACAGTGGCCTCGATGCAAATGCAACAACCTCTCAAGTATATGTCAACTGCATCCCTCATGGTGCCACACCTTGTGAACTTTCTTGGTTTCACGTGCAGTTTGTTGGCACTGCACATAACTGTCACCTGCCTTGCAACTACCCGAAATAGAAGTGTGGTCCACGATAGGTGCACTGGAGGGACCATGGAGTCTATTCAAGTCACCTGATCTCACACCATGGTATTGAATCATCTCCCATGCCATTGCCACACAATGGCAGCAGACTTTACATCCTTCACCACTCACATCAACAGTATATTCAGGCTCCAACATGAGTATGCACCTCTGGCCCCACCCCTTACATAACACAGCAGTTCTGCTATACACCTACTTGCAGCAAACAACCTGTGGTCACCATCTAAAGTTCTGAGCATCACGTACTGGATCTGGGTCTCTACGATGTGATAACATGGAACTTCCTCATCATGGGCATCAATGAACCTGTACACAGTATCTACTTCCTTTGCTATTTCTGACTACTAACAGATTTGACTAGTGGTACAGTGGTATCATTGAGACAGCAACATCATCAGCCATATTCTTCCAGCAAGACAGCACACCCTCACCACATCTCCTTTGGACGACACACAGTGTTGCACTTTGATGGATGATTGTCGTCGTTATCTACAAGCTGTATCGTGTCACTCAGCAAAATCCAACAACTCCAACTACTCCACTTTGAGACATGTCTGGATTCCCTGCACCTACAGCAGGAAAACGACACCATACGATGGAAATCCACAAGGTATCAGAGAAACTCACTGCGCATATACCTTCTACAAATTTATCAGGCACAGCAGTCACATCCACTTGCCCTTGACCACTTTGCCGCACTGTCTCAACACTGTCTAGACACGACAGTGGCAGTCTCTGAGTAATTGCCCCTATCAACACAACCTACAATCTTCAACAAGTATAGTAATGTGCCCCTTGCTCATATGCTTCTCACTGAAAGCATTCCTGCACCTGCAGCCTCTCTGCAAGTGTTGTTTATGCAATGTGCTATCAGAAATGGAATGGTATACAAGATTACCATACCACCAGGCTTCCTTGCCACAGTCTGCAAAAGTTACCAATAGATGAGCTCTGTACCACTATGGCAGCAATTGATGAACAAGCCAGAGTTTTGAGACCTTTAGATAGCTTGTGGGCCCAGGGAAGATAGGACTGTACATTATGAGAAGACTAGCACCCTTAAGACTCATATGGTAATTACTGACAGTTACCCAATACCGAACATTCATGATTTCACCCACTATCTTGTGGCTGCTTCCATTTTCAGTGTCCTTCATTGTAAGCAGATACCTGCAGATACCAATGAACACAGAAGACGTTCACAAGACATCAGTTACCATGCCTTTCAGCTCATTCAAGTTTCTGTTTATGCCATACGGCCTCAAGAATGCAACTGAAACCTGGCAGTAATTTATTGACAGTATTTTGTTTAACCTCCCTTTTTGTTATGTCTCCCTGGATGACATCCTCATGTTTTCTCCAGACAGGGACACATGTGCATTGAATCTTAAACTAGTTTTCAATGTGCTTGCTGATTATGGTGCTGTGATTAATGAAGAAGAATGGCAACCTTGACAAACCGAAGTCATCTTTCTTGGACATATCAATTCCTACGGATGATTAATTTCTGTTGTTGTCAGCTTACACATGCAGTCACCATTCAGGCCCCATTCACAGAGGTTCTGGTGGGCAAGAATGTCACAAATAAAGGTAAGCTGGCATGTACTCCCCACATGCAGCACGCCTTTGACCAGCGTAAAGACTGTCTTGCACATGCCACAACTTTGGCACACCGATTTCCTCACACTCAACTCACTATTACATCTGACATGACAGTCATTTACATGGACCACCGACATCTATTGGACTCAATCAAAAATCCATCCAAAGACATGCCCCAGGCAATTCCACCTCCTGGACTGTATTGCACAGTTTATGACCAATGTCTGTCATCTGAAGGATGTGGACTATCTTTTGAGAATCAATGCCAACTCCACACAAATTGACTGTGATAAGTTTGTGGGGGTACAGGTGCAGGAACAGCAACTACAAGACCTTATCCACGATCCCACCACTAACCTCAGGCTCGAACATCACTAGATACTAGGCAAAACTAAACAGATCTTATGTATGTGTTACAAAACCAAACTCACCCCATCGCCCCTCAGCCACTTTGGAAGATCATCTTTGACTAGTTGCATGACTTATTGCATCTGACAGATAACAAGCCTCATAACAGATTGCTAATATGGCTGAACATTAACCATATGGAGAGCAGACATGCATACATGCCACATCAGTGGAGTAAAGTGGGCCATCCTGCACTACTACCTCTTAGCCATTTCGAGATTTGAAAAGGATATTTCCAACATGTCTATCTTGATCTGGTAGAAACTCTCTCAGAGTCCAATGGCTACTGATATATTCTTTCAGTCATCTGCCCTGTTATGCAGTGGGTACAGCCAGTACCTATCAGGGGCATCAAGGCAGATTCAACAGCCAGGGCTTTCATTGGTATGTGGATTTCTCAGTTTGGATGCCCGGAATCTATAACCACTGATTGAGGTTGGCAATTCAAATTGGCACTGTTCAGTGTCACTCATGTACCACAGAGGCCAGTGGACCAAAGTCCAGCCTTGGGTGCTGTTAGGTGTGTGCTTGGCACACAGGTGTGAATTAGGGGCTTCCCTGTCAGACACCCTATATGGTGAAACACTCTCCTTACCAGCTAATCTCTTGCTTAAACAACCACTGCTGTGGCCACAGACCTACCCACCCTTGTTACACCCATCGGACACCATGTGATGTGCTTCTGTGTCCCTCCTCCATGCCAAAAATCTTCATACACAAGGAGCTGACTGATTGCGATTTCATTATGCTCTGTGACAACTTCATTTGGTTGGCTAGGCAGCCACTGTACACAGGTCCACACAAAGTGCTTAAATGAGTGGCACACACTTTTGAGATTTACTGAACTACATGCCTATGTCTCAAGCCTGCATGGACCATATACAATGAACTGTCCACCAACAATGCACTGCTTCCTTCATATAAGCCAGCCTCAGCCCCTGCCACTCAACTGGGTGGCCCAATAGCTCACACCAATCCTCCCAATTATCTTGAAATATGCTTCAATGACAAAAACTTGCTGCTCAACAACCTGAGGGTCAAATTAATTGACAGTTTTCTGATCGTTGCGGGACAACACCTAGAACAGCACACTGAGGAAGGCTTCATCATCTGTCACTTCTCGTGTACCTATAACCTGCTGAATGATGTGTATTTAATCATTATTACTTCACAGCCATCACCAGATGGCTATTTAATCAGCACTGCACCCAGAACATCACATCTTCTCTATATCTCTTCCAAGGACTCCAACATTTCTGACCTGCAGGCTGTCCCCATGGGCTCCGCTCTGACAACCTATACCTACGACCAATCCCACTATGGCTGGGCTTGGGGTCTTCCAGTCCATCTTCACGATTATCACCTCTACACAATGACATGGGAACCACTCCACATATGGACATGCCAGCCATCACGAACACTGCTTCGACCACCATCTGCAATGACTTGGACTTCAGCATGCCTCTCCTGCCACATGGGTGTCACACTGTTTTAGCATCACTTGATCCCGGCGCCCACCTCTCCCCGGTGCTCCGCACTACTAGGAGAAGTGAAATGGTTCTGTGGGGATGCCAATACATATTAACCTCATTGATTATTGAATGAGGTCTCATGCAGGTGATCTATGTCACTGTGAATGTGCTGTAGTTGGTTCTATGGCTGTCTCTTGTATGGGTGTTGTCTCATATTGTGGTTATTCTTGCAATAAAGAGAGTGCCTTCTCGTATCAGGATGTCATCCTGATCCTATCCTGGGGTGGATACTACTTATTCCTACATCACTTCGAGCCTTGTCTTCACTTAAAACAAAAGTGTAAAGTCAAATGGAAGGTCTAATGAATACTGTGATTGTCGTCTTCTAGCTAATTCAGAGAACGAACTGCAGTCAAGTGTTTCAATTCCATCATCATCAGTATTGTAAAATCCTTCAGCCTGTCATTAAAAATACAAAACTCATGTATTATGCTCAGGAAAAATTACACCAAGAGTAAGACAAAAATAAGGAACTTTATTAAACAAGAAACAACCAAAAATAGTGCAAAAAAGAAACTGAATACCCTGCATAAAGCTCTGACAGAAATTGTGACACTTTCAAGTCACTTGCCACCAAATTCAATGATTACTTCTTCAAAGCAACAACAAACACTGCACCTACTCATAAGCAACAAAATACAGAAGCATTACATTTACTTCTGCAAGCATTGCTTGCATCACCAGCAGACATTAGTTTCAAAACTACACCACCTAAGGAAATCACAAAATTCATCAGTTTACTAACTCAAAGAAATTCTGCTTGCAATGATGGTGTTTCTAGCAGAATATTAAAATCTTGTCCCAACCTGATAGAACAGCCCCTAATCTATCTATGTAATAAGTCAATGACTCATGGTATATTTCCTGATAGAATTGCATATGCTATAGTAATACCAACATTTGTGATGGTGTCTTGGATAGATGTGTTGGTAAACTGCTCTTCACAAGTAGGATTTTTGTTGAATTTTAAGTGCATTTCTTGCAAAGAGGCTGTTATTAAAAGTCTTAGATTGTGCTCAGATTTGTGCATGTGGATTCATCTACCTTGTTTACGTGAACTAAATTCAGTTGATGCATCATGTAATTGAGAGACTGAAGTGTGCGATCGTAAACAAACAGCTATTGCTAAGTCAGACTCTGGTATTGAGGAATCCATTATGATAGATGCAGTCACATGTGAACTTTTGGCAGCAAAAGGGAATGTGCAAGACCTTTAATACAAACAGCCAATCTACAAAATGAGAAATAAGTAAGCCACCTGCAATTACAGACATCTATCACTGCATTCAGTCTTTGCAAAAGTGTTCAAGAATGTGGCCTATGGTTGAATACTGACTCATTTAACTAAGCAGAATTTGTTAACAGCCTCTCAGGTTGGCTTTTGTAAAGGTTCTCCACAGATAAAGCAAAAGCGATAGATGACCTCATAAATTATGTGTTCACAGAGCTAAACAAGAAAAACTATCCTGATGATGTACACAGTGCCCTTGCGAGAGCCTTTGACTGCTTGCACCACAAAGTTCTACTTGGCAGACTAAAGTATTATGGTATTACTGGTGTCCCTCTCATACAGGTGGAGTCTTACCTTGATAACAGAAAACAGAGAATATCATTAACAGAGGATGCCACAGGGAAGAAACTAACTGCAGGAAGGCAAAACTTATCAGGCTGACTACCACTAGGATTGATGCTGGGGCCACTTTTGTTTCTAACCTACATAAATCATCTTCCAATGACTTTTAAAAAATGGTTCAGTAACTGTTATGTTTGATGTTACACTTTTGACAGGCACAAGCAGGGACAAACATTGAGCCACTCTATTTGTTGTGTTCATTCAGTTAAAAGTAGCAGTTCAAAAATGTAATCTCAGCAACTCTAAAATCTTTCAAGGAAATGTAGAGCATTTGGGTCACTTCTTTGATAAAGATGGAAGAAACCAATTTGTTGACCACCTTGCTGCAGTAGAGAAACCTCTCCAGCCATTAGTATGATGGAACTGTAAGTATTTTTTTGGAAAAATCAATTACTACCATGACTCAAAAGTTCTTATCCCTTAAACCAACTTCTTCAGTAGATGTAGATGTAGTTGTAGATAGACATAAATTTTGAAGGCACAGTTAGATGAACCAATAAGCGAGAGTCCTTTATGGCACTAACTAAACATTTTTCAATACCTCTCAAGAGAACCAAGAACAATTAACAGACCGTCAATGTTAACACTGAAACTATTTATCTGAGGCATCATGGAGTTCATCCAACTGATCTCACTGGTATGCTTAGCATGCATAATGTTAAGTGGTTAGTTAATAATGTGTGTCAGAAAATTTCCAGTCAGTTGCAACATTTGTTTGCCTCATGAAAAATTAAAAACAGACTCAAATTCTTTGAGAATACAATTAAACCTTAAATAATGATATATTAACAGCATGCTTACATGTGATTCTGCTAGTGGTAGGAATACAAATGTAAACATTAACAATTTTGTGACATTACAACATGAAAATGCAACACAGCTTTCCACATACTAAGAGCCAAATTTAAAACTGCACTTATTTAGCTATGCACAGACCAGATGAACTCTTGGTATAGCCAACAGACATATCATAATATAGTGTAGAAACAGCCTTGTCACATAAGAATCTCAGTACATCCAAACAGGCCATCACATGCAGAATGTTCAAAAATTCCCCCCTTCCCCTAGGCCTAAGCAGTATGTTTTATATGAGAATATTTATATATAATAATTATATCTCTAGTGGATCTGTATGTCCATCCTTGTGTCTTACACAAAGATCTATGAATCTTTATGTTCTGCTTGACATCTTGCGAAGCATCTCAGGAGTTATGATTTGGAAGGCTTCTTCAACACTTTTGCGCAATTCTTTAGTCATTAGTCATGTACTGATGTTGAATCAAATGGGGCTCAGTTATTTCCCTTGCATGATGTGGTAGAGCCCAGGCTTCATGAGGCCATTTCAATGGGAAATGAAATTTTGATGAATCTTGTACAGTCCAGCCACCTTGAAATTGTTTATCAAGTAACTCACACATGTAAATAGCAAAGTGTGGTCAAGTTCTGTACTGTTGTAACCACAAACAATCCATCATTACCCTGTGTTCAAACTGAGGTATTAATCACTTTTGCACCATGCCCAAACAAAAATTTTCATTCACTTGTCCTTCAACAAATTATGGTCCAAAAATATGTCATGATGGTGCCATAACATGATACTGATTCTTTTCCAGCTCTTGAACATAATGTGTATTTTCCTTAGATAAGAAAACCACATTCTTTGTGGTGAACTGTGGTACATCATACTTTCATGAGAAAATAACACTCCTGAACAAGACACAGCATTGGAAAATTGTGCCAGCAATTTCCTCCCCAACAGTGTAACTGTGTCCACTCAACCAGCCATAACTTCAAAATTGAAAAGAAACAATACAATACTGACAACAATGCTTTTTGATAGCTTCGAACCAAGGATGCCAATAAGCATTTGTCCATTTGTACAAAATAAAGAGGGACACGAGGACTTCTTCAAAGCCCTGTACATTTGCAATACATTAAATATTGCTCAAGCAAATTGTTCATAGATGAGGAAGAACCCCTGTTCAGTTATCTAGGCCATCAGCAAATTCCACATTTCCTTATGTGGAGACACTTTCAGATTATAAGAGGTAAAAGATGGTGGCGCAAGCTTGAGACCGGGTTATTGGGCTGACTGCAAGCAGGGCAGAGTGCGGACTTCCTTCAACATAGCACTAGGAGAGGGAGGTTGGTGATTTCATTGCCCAGCAGCCTTTTACACCCCCCCCCCCCCCCCCCACTCCCCCTCCTCCCCCCTCCACCTCCAGGAAAGAAGCCCGGTATTCAAGCAATAGCAGGCTGAGTGGACCTGGAGCCAACCTGCAGGGAATGGAACAAGGAAAAATCCCTCCTCCTACCTGGGATTGAACCCGATGTTTCCAGGACCAGAGTCTAGTGCTCTACGCACTAACCACCACAGCCATTACTTTCAGCTTGTAACAGGTATAAGCTCTCAATAGCCCTTTTTGGGATCTAAACCTGGCCCCCAAAAATGAAAGTGCAATATTTACGAATTTAGGTAGTAAATTCAAGTTCCTTCCTTTCATTTTCATTATCTCTCTCTCTCTCTCTCTCTCTCTCTCTCTCTCTCTCTCTCTCTCACACACACACACACACACACACACACACACACAACAATAAACATGCAAATGGTAAGACTATAAATGGAACTAAATCAAGAGTTTGATGCTGAATGAGTAGTATGTTCCCAACTCGGCACCAATATCCGACAGGTAAGAAATATCCTCTCTGTAACATCTCAACAGGAGGCACAAGAGAGTCAGCAAGGTGTTTGTCTGGGTAAAATCACTAAATTCACTTACCACAAACAGCCAGATATTAATGCAAAATTTCTTTACAATGGGATGCAAGCTATAAAGGGTATACAGTGTTATCATGCTGACAGCAGATGATGACTGTCTCACATGTTCATTCCCCACTCCCTCATAACAGCGGTTCTCCTCCTCAGGTACTTGGGCTACTTGGGAATGACCCATACAAAGGCCCAAAGGCATGTCAACTCTCGATACATTGAAATGAGTACTAAAAGAGAGGTGTAGATATGTAGTGTGCATATGCTGGGCATGTACTCCTCATCAGACCGTACCACTACAAACACTTCCCCATGACCACAAGCACAAGTGCCATTAAAACGAGTGCATATGGACTTTATGGATCCATTTGTACAGTCAACATGACTTGTGTAAGTATGTACACTATCAAACATCCAATGTGTTTTCAAGATGGTTTTCATAATTATGGAGGCAATTAGTTGATAAAAATCTTTGCCACTGAGGGGACAAAGCAGATCCTCAAATTTCATAACCCACAATTTCAAAGGTTTATTTTGGCAGAAGAATGTTAATCATTAAACAGTCTCCCATTCAGTCCAAAATAAAGTGGAGAGAAGGAGAACATAGTCAAAACTGTCAAATACAACATTAACAATCTGGGTATTATCAACACAAACAGCATACACATTTCCATCATAGCAGGTGCCACAGGAATGAATTTATTAAAAGAAGATAGAATTTTCAACTTTTTCTGTATTAATTTTACAGTTTCAGCCTTCTAGGCCATTCTCATGTGATTTTGTGGTTCTGTAAAAAATAGAATGTATTATATTACCTCCATGAATGTAAATGTAACAAATGAAAGTAAACCTATTTTAAATACACTTATGTACTATGCTTTACACATTGAAATGTCAGCATCTTTAAATTTGGGTTTTTTACTCATTTAGGTTCATAGAATCAGAAAATCACATGGCCTAGATTCTGAAACTAGTTGTTTATATTAGATTAGATTAGTACTTGTTCCATAGATCATGAATACAACACTTCATAATGATGAGGAATGTGTCAGGTTAATAAAAGGTGTCTATACAAGATATTACACTACACAAAATATTACATGACACTTAATATTTTTAATATTTTTGGTGGGTGTTGGGGAAATTACCCACTTACTATATCCAAAAATTCATCTAATGAGTAGAAGGAGTTGCCATTAAGAAAGTCTTTTAATTTCCTTTTAAATGCTATATGGCTATCTGTCAGACTTTTGATGCTATTAGGTAAGTGACCAAAGACTTTTGTGGCAGCATAATTTACCCCCTTCTGAGCCAAAGTTAGATTTAACCTTGAGTAGTGAAGATCATCCTTTCTCCTAGTGTTGCAGCCATGTACACTGCTATTACTTTTGAATTTGTTTGGACTGCTAATAACAAATTTCGTAAGTGAATATATACATTGTGAGGCTACAGTGAAGATCTCTAGCTCTTTAAATAAGTTTTTGCAGGATGATCTTGGATGAGCTTTTGTGCAATGAACACTCTTTTACTCAATGATGAGTTATCCCAGAATATGATGCCATACGAAAGCAGAGAATGAAAATAGGCATGGTAAGCTAATTTACTGAGATCTATATCACCAAAACTTGCAATGACCATAATAGCATAAGTAGCTGAACTCAAATGTTTCAGCAGATCTTCAGTGTGTTTTTCCCAGTTCAACCCCTCATCAAAGCATACACCTAGAAATTTTGAATATTCTACCTTAGCTACCAATTTATGATCGAAGTCTATTTTTATTAATGGTGTCATTCCATTTATTGAGTGCAACTGTATATACTGTGTTTTGTCAAAGTTTAATTAGAGCCTATTTGCAGAGAACCACTTAATGATTTTCTGAAAAACATCGTTTACAATTTCACCAATTAATTCTTGTCTGTTGGGTGTGATATCTATACTTGTATCATTGGCAAAAAGTACCAGCTTTGCATCTTCATGAATACAGAATGGCAAGTCATTAATATATATTTAGAACAGCAGAGGACCCAAGACTGAACCTTGTGGCACCCCATTCTTGATTGTCCCCAGTTTGAGAAATCACCGATTTTTTGTATATTATGTGAACTGCTTATTTCAACTTCCTGCACTGTTCCAGTTAGATATGATTTAAACCATTTGAGAGCTGTCCCATTCATACCACAGTACTTGAGCTTATCTAGAAGTATTCCTTGATTTACACAATCAAAAGCCTTTGAGAGATAACAAAAAATCCCAACGGGTTACTTTCAGTTACTCAGAGCATTTAATATTTCATTAGTGAAAGTATATATAGCATTTTATGTTGAAAAACCTTTCTGGAAACCAAACTGACATTTTGTTAAAACTTTATTTTTACAAAGTTGTGAAGCTACTCTACAATACATTACATTACTTTTTCAAGAATTTTGGATAAGGCCGTCAGAAGAGAGATTGGGCGGTAGTTGTTGACAACAGACGTATCCCCTTTTTTATGCGGTGGTTTAACAATGGCATACTTCAGCCTATCTGGGAAAATACCCTGCTTCAGAGAGCTATTACATATGTGGCTAAGAATCCCACTTATCTCTTGGGAACAAGCTTTTATTATCCTGCTGGTAATGCCATCAATTCCATGTGAGCTTTTATTCTTGAGAGTGTTTATTATCTTCCTAATTTCAGGAGGAGAGGTGGGTGGAATTTCAATTGTATCAAATGGTGTGGGTAAGGCCTCTTCCATTAATTGCCTTGCTTCTTCTAATGAACATTTAGATCCCATTTTCTCTACAACATTTAAAAAATGATTATTCAAAATATTTTCAACTTCCGGCTTGTTGTTTGTCAAGTTTCCATTCGCTTTGATGGTAATGCCGCCATCCTGTACTCTTGATTGTCCTGTCTCCCTTGAAATAATATTCCAATTTTTTTTGTTTTGTTATCAGAGGTATTAATCTGAGACATGATGCACATGCTTCTGGACATTTTAATAACTTTTCTTAATGTAGCACTGTAGTTTTTATAATATTTGGCTGTTTCTGGGGCATTACTCTTTCTTATTGTTAGACACAGTTCCCTTTTGTGGTTACAAGATATTTTTATTCCTTTAGTAAGCCAAGGTTTTTTGCATGGTTTCTTATAATTAGATTTAACTACTTTCTTGGGGAAACAGTTTTCAAATTCTCTTACAAGTGTATCATGAAATAAGTTATATTTTAAATTAGCATCGGGTTCCTTGTACACCTCATCCCAGTTTAACTGCTGAAGATTTTCCCTGAAATTTCTAATTGTTGAGTCATTAACTGAACGCACAACTTTGGAGGGTGGTTTTGAATTACTGAATGGAGCTACTTCATATACTGTAACTAGCTGAGCACCATGATCAGAAAGGCCGTTCTCAACAGGACAAGAATTTATGTTTTTAAACTTATCTTGGTCTATCAAAGTGTTATCTATCAATGTGCTGCTGTCCTTTACTACCCAACTAGGAAAATTAATGACAGATGTCAAATTGAAAGAACCGAGCAAGACTTCCAGGTCATTCTTTTATTACACTCTTTCAGTGAATCAAAATTGAAGTCCCCACAAATAATAATTTGCTTTCCTCTATCTGACAGATAGCACAACAAGGCATCCAAGTTTTCCAGGAGTAAATGAAAGTTTCCTGAAGGGGGCCTATATATTGTTACAATTATAAAAGAGCCTTCCTTCTGTTTAAGTTGACAGGCACATGCTTCTATATGTTGCTCTAGACAAAACGTTTTTGTATCTAAGCTTTTTACACAGTGATAACTTTTGACATATATATGGCAACTCCTCCTCTCACCTTATTCTCTCTACTCATATGTGCAGCTGGTTTATAACCACTGACATTTACCTTTTCCATATCAGACACAATGTGATGCTCATACAGGCATAGTATATCTATTACATTATCAGATTCAATGTCATCTAAACAAACCAGGAGCTCATCTACTTTATTCTCCAATCCTGGAATATTTTGGTGAAAAATGGTAACATTATTTTTTACTTTACTTTTGTGAGAATCTACTTTTTTCTTTAATCTACCAATATTTTGGTTAAATATGGTAACATTATTATTTACTTTACTGTTGTGAGAATCTTGTGAGTTTTGGACCTCTTTAGCATCTGCCTGCCTGAACTTGTCGTTGGACACTGATATTAGTCTAAAAAAGAGGTACATCCTTGAGTACTAGTGTCCCCCCTTATGGATTTCGCTAACAGCCCTGCCAGTTTACCCTTCCCTTTCCTATTGAGGTGTAGGCCATGCCTTGTGAAATCCTCCTGTCAATAGCCTTGACAGGCACCAATCCAATGTCTGACAGAGCAGCTGCCCTACGCAACTGATCCAACTCCATATTTACCCTCCTGAAAAAGCGGTTCAACTGGAGCTGATCATGCCGCACGAAAGCAGGCACCAGCCCAACATTGGTATGGGTCGTTGCAGAGGCTATTTTCACCAGGTCACACTCAATACTGTAGCCCTGATCCCTATCAACACTATTTCCCACTCCACCCACTATCATCACATGATCCTGCTTTGAGAAACGCTTGCACAAGGAACCTATATGCTCTACCAACTGGCTAAGACATGCACTTGGCTTGAAAAAGTTTGTGACCTGGAACCTGTCACCCAGTTTTTCCTCCAAAATCTGGCCCACACCTCTTCCATGGCTGCTACCTAGCAACAGAAGTTTCCTCTTACTTTCTACTTTTTTTTAAACAGTTGGTTTCCTAGTGAGATTCTATTGCAGTTTAACTACATCTGTTTCTACTGGAGCCTCTTACTTACTTAACTGTAGTAGCAAGGGAAATCTATTGGTTGCGCCAATTGGGAAACTGTCAGACACTGTTCTCTTTCTGTGGCCCCTGCTCCCAGCTACCACTTCCCACCGCTGCTTACCCTCCTCCCTCGCTCTGTCCAAATCAGCCTGAAGGGCTCTAATTTTCTCCTCCTGTTCAGCTATAATCCTATCTCTTGAGCAAACCCTGCAAAAGAATGGAAGAGTCTCGTTTGCTTCCCCAATTCCCATGCCGCTACAATTTCCCCGATGAAACCACCTGTCACAACAGCTGTAAAAAACCCCTGAACTAACTTTCCTACTGCAGCTCACACACTTAGTATCCATGGTAGTATGTAAATTAGTTAAGAGATTTACTAAGTGATAACGATAATATATTAAATACAGATGTAAAAGGACATTAAAGCACTTAAATCTGTGATATAACGCTATATATGCACATTCAAAAATTAGGCCTAAACAGCCAAATGTAACCAAAATGAACTTTTTGCGATTACTGGAAGAATACGCAAATAAAAGAAAACCCTAAAACAGAATATATTATATTACCTCCACGAATGGAAATGTAATAGGTGAAAGTAAATGTGTTTTAAATACATTTATGTACAATAGAAAACTATGCTTTACACATTGAAATGTCAGCATCTTTAAATTTGGGTTTTTTACTCATTTAGGTTCATAGAATCAGATCTTCACAAGGCCTAGATTCTGGAGCTAGCTGTAAAACAAATAAAATCAAAACATCAAAAGTGGAAAATGCCACTTTGTTTAGAAAAGTCTTTAATAATAGATGTTGTAATACCACATGAACTATAATGGCCAGTGAAGGAGATATTTGACGATGAGTTACCACTGATAAGAGGAAAGCAATCTCAGAAGAGAGAGAAAAGAAGTCATTGCTCATAAGAAAAGTTTATAAAATCACACCACCCCTTAAGAATTGCTTCCTGGAAAAGCTGTCAGAATCATAATTAAGTGTTTAGTAACCAGTGTTAGAAAAATGTGCATGATTGTTTGAGGATAGGCAATATTTGCCAGCTGTCAGTTTAACATACCACAAGATTCCGACCAGGAATGCCAGACCGATAGCACAGAAACCCTATCAAATGTCATATCACTCGCAGTCAGTTGTGGAGGAGAGTACTCAACAATATCTCGATGCTGGCATTGTAATACCCTCTTCCAGTCCCTGGGCCTCACCAATAACTTGTTCCACAAAAAATGAGTCGATGGTGAGAAATCCTATCACCTACGTGTTGATATGAGGGTAGCCAACAATATAACATCTTGATACATATCTTCTGCCCTGTATAGATGAAACTATGGATAGGTACAGAAACTGCGAGTATTTCACTGCTCTTGGTATGAAATCAGGCTACCATCAGATTCCTATTGCACCCCAAGACAGGCAGAAAACTGCTTTGTAGTGTACAGGCATTTTTTTAGGGTGCCTTTTGGTCTAAAGAATGTGCCCACATTTGAACAATTTACGAGCTTCTTGTTAATAGGTCTGAAGCCAACACTGTGCATGGTTTATTTATATGATATTACTGAACTCTCCAGAATAATTTGGAACATACCAAATGCCTAAGAAGTGTGGGGTCATGATTACAAGGCACACACTTGAGTTTAACTTTAAAAAAATGTTCTTTTGCAGAACTGCAAGTTCAGAACAGGTACGTGATACATAATATAATCTCAGCTGGGGTAAAGTCAGATCTGCAAATAATGGAAGCAGTAGACACTTTTACTGTACTCTCTAATGGGAAGGAATTGCAAAGTTTTCTTTGATTGATGAATTATTACTGTTGTTTTGTCAAGGATTATGATACAGTGCCTAAACCACTGGTGAAGTTGTTGAAAAAAGGAGTAACTTTTGACTGGACTGCTGAAAGAGAGACTGCAAAGCAACAAGTCAAATACATGTTAAGAAATTCACACTTGTTAACATACCCCAATTTTGAGAAAACATTTATGTCATGTTACAGTTTTGCTGTATGATGCATTTTAACAAAGTAAGAAGCAGGACTGTTAAGAGAAACCAATTGGTTATGCATCTTCCAACTCAATAAGGCTGAAATTAATTGCAGCACAACAGAGAAGGAATTATTAGCCTTGGCGTTTGGAGTTAATTATTTTAAGTACTATTTGTATGCTAGGAATTCCACCATGGTAACTGACTATGCTGCCCTTTTGTGGCTGTTGCATTTGAAAGAATCCAGCAGTCGTTTAATGCACTAGGCATTGAAAATGAGTAAGATTTCGCCATGCATCAAAAACCAGGGAAACGTCCTCAAAATGCAGATGGATTAAGTAGGAAGGCCTGTGTAGTACAGACAGATGAAGTGCTTACTTCAGATCTGAAACAGGTGCAAAACATGGAGACCAATTGTCGTCAGTATGACACACTCCCAGAGTTTCTGTCTGGAGACAATATACCACAATGTAAACTTTCTCTCTGGAATCAGTTAGCAATATGTAACTCATTGCAGCACCAGATTATTACTCAATGCCATGATAGCATTTAGGCTTGCCACAGTGGGAAATGGGCCACTAATGCTCATGTTGCAATGTGCTTATGGTGGAAAAATCCACAGCATGACATGGAGAAATATATACTTGTCTTACATGTGCACAGACAGCACA
Source organism: Schistocerca piceifrons (assembly GCF_021461385.2). Lineage (NCBI taxonomy): Eukaryota > Metazoa > Arthropoda > Insecta > Orthoptera > Acrididae > Schistocerca > Schistocerca piceifrons. Next base: position 213,709,437 of record NC_060139.1, on the reverse strand, counting down.
GCAAACATGACCGCAGATCCTGTTGCAAACTTTGCTGGAAGCTTCCAGGTCATTTGAGATTGTAGCACTGGATATTGTGGGACATTTTTCCCAGATACAACAGGCGAATAAATACAGTCTGTCAATTATTGATCATTTGTCTTGGCACCTGGTTTGGTACCAATTGCAGAGATTATGGCAGAGAGCACAGCAAAAGGCCCTGTGGACCACTTAGTATTGCTGCTTGGAAGCCCTGACACCATTCTGATAGACCAAGGAATAAATTTCATGTCCGCTTTATTTGTGCAAGTGTGTAAACTTTTAAGGATTAAGAAATGGAGAGCATCCCATTCCAATCTAAGGCCAATAAAGGTCAAGTCGTCAAATGTTATCTTATTATGTGAATAAACACATAATGATTGGGATCATTACTTGCCATATATCTTGCCCATGAGCCAACAGGATATATGCCTCATGAGGTAGTATATGGGCACTCCAAGAGGTCCCCTTTGAATAACATGAATTGCCATCATGTGGTGATTTGGGCGAAGTGAAAAGTTCAGTATATCGACTCAAAATGAGCTGTCATGCATGTAAATGATTGTTATCATCAGAGGTATATGACGTTGTGATATTACCCTTCCTTCTCTGCTCTTCTGGCTCTGCTTTTCATTGGACTAGCCATGTGGCTTTTATGTAAAATAAGTTACACTAAGCAACTCAGTAAGTCACCTAAAGAAGTGATATCTGAGCCGTAACTGTCAGGTAACTATTGCAAGTGAAAACTAATTGAAAGATAAGGCACGGCTTTTTCCCTCCACCTGTTGTGCGTAGCTGTAACATTACCTTAAGTACGCATTTGTTTCATTTCTGTTATGTGTGGGCAGATTATAGAGATGTTCACAATGACACTAGATTTTAGAGTGCACTTCATTGGGTCACTAAGATTTCATAAATGGTGTCCTGTGCATAGGAGCTACAGTAGGTTTACCTCTGTGGAACTGCCAAAACCTACAGAAAAGGTAATGAGCATAGGAATGAAGATGTTTTTACAGTCAAGCTGCCCTTGTACTTTGTGTATAAGTAAACTGACTACAAACTACATTTTTGTATTATATGAGAAACTATGTGTGTGACAAGCTGCCTATTGGCTTCTGTATCGGGTTCTTCGGCTCACGTTCATCTGATGATTTTACTGACATTTCACCAGCACGAGTGGCTGGCATTGTCAAAGCTTCACTCTCCTTTGCTGGTGATGAAAAGGAGCCAAGCTCACAGCCGCAGACTATATGTATCTGGCGTGCCAACGTCCAAGGGCTTCTCCGCGGTCATTTCCGGTGCGGTTCTCCTCTTGCTACCTGCGACGGTCATTCATTGCAGTACAGGATGCCAGGATCTGTTTACCTTAAGGCTTTCTTCTTTCTTGTTGAAGCTGTACACGTGTGTTTGTATTTCTACAGCTTCTCTGAACAAGCGAGTGTGATAGTGCTTCTCTACAGCCAGAACTTCTGTGGCAGTGAATTTTATTACGTGGTCGGTCTCACTCAGTGTGTGCTCCACCACAGCTGATTTCTCCACCTGCCACAACCTGCAATGTCGCTTATGTTCTTTGATCCTGGTGTTGACTGATCGTCCAGTCATTCCGACATAAACTTTTCCCATTGTGCATGGTGTACGTTATATTCCCGACATTGAAAGTGGGTCCTGTTTCTCCTTTGCCAATCCAAGACCCTCTTTGATCTTCCTTGTCGGTTTGAAAATTGTCTTTATGCCATGTTTGCACAATATAGGGCCGATTCTGTCCGTCACTCTGGGAATGTATGACAGAAAGGCCGTACCTGACATTTCTTATTCTGATTTCTTACTTCGCTGAGTGCTTGGCTCTATTAAACTTCTAATAAAATTTGTGGAGTACAAATTGCTCCTCAGAACACTTTCCAGGTGTTGCAATTCACATCTGAGGTGCTGCGGCTCACATATTCGTCCTGCTTGTGTTACAAGCGTATTAATCATGCCTCTTTTCTTGCTCAGGTGGTGGTTTGATAGTTTGTGCAAGTATCAGTCCATGTGTGCCAGTTTTCGATACAAGCTGTGTCCCAGGTTTTCGCCATCCCTTGTGACCAGCAAATCTAGAAATGGCAGTTTTTTGTCCTTTTCTACTTCCATGGTAAATTTTATGTTGGCATGGATGCTGTTCAAGCGTCTTAGGAAGTCACCAAGCTGTTCTTCAGCATGGCTCCACACAACAAAAGTATCATCGACGTATCTGTACCACACCTTAGGTTTGGAAGTCGCCAAGTCCACTGCCTGTGCTTTGAAATGTTCCATGAAAAGTTGGACACCACTGGACTAAGAGGATTACCCATGGTGAAGCCTTCCAGTTGTTCATAGAAACTGCCATTCCACGTGAAATAACTTGTGGTGAGACATGCATGGAAGAGCTTTGTGATGTCTTGTGGGGAAAATGGAACTGATGTGCTCCAGAGTGTCACTGAGTAGCACATTCGTAAACAAAGAAAAACCACCAAAGCCGACCAGGATGTCGTTTGGTGCAAGTTTCAGTTTCTTCAGCTTCTCAATGAAATGTCCTGAGTCCTTTGTGTCTGCGTCGGTCTTCCCCATGTGTGGTTGGAGAAGAGAGTCCAAGTGTTTTGCCAGTTTATGCGTCAGTGAGCCAGGAGCACAAACAATCTGTCTTGGTGGAACATTGTTCTTATGAATCTTAGGTAATCCATACAGACGAGATTGTAGAGCTTCTGTGTTGTGCAGGTTTCTCTGTACGTCTGCCACAGAGAAGAGGCCTTGATTAATCGATTTTTATTCTGTGTGATACGGTGCATCGGATCTGCGCTTAGTTTTCGGTACATCATTGGATCTAATAGCTCTTGGATCTTTTGCTCACAATCTTCGGTCTTCATTACGATGGTTGCATTTCCCTTATCTGCAGGCAGTACCAATATACTCTTGTCGGCGTTGGGATTCTTAACAGTTTGTACCTCTTCTTTCTTCAGGTTGCAAGCTGATAGTTTTGCTCGGCGCAGTATCCTGGCTGTTTCAGTGCGTATTTCCTCTGCCCTTTCACGAGGAAGGATCCAAATGGTCGCTTTGGTGTTGGCGATGATGTCCTCCTTAGGTATAGTTCTCGGGATGATAGCAAAATTCCCTTCTTTTTGAAGAACAGACACTTCCTCTTCGGTCAATTGTCGTTCAGTGAGGTTGAACACTGTGCGTGACATGTCGGGAATCGCCATGTCAGTCTGCTTCTGGCATCTTTCAAACTTTTTCTTCTGTCACTCAGTGCAGCGCTCAAGATCATTCTGCAAGCTCCTGTGAGTGATGCTGTCAACCTTACCCAGTCATCTTGATGCATTCTGCTACTTAGTTGATAGAAAATGTCCAAAACTTCCTGATCCATTCTTGCCAAATCTCTCCATGTCGTATGAATTCGCTCACTAATAAAAGCTCGTCACATTCTGTCATATATATTATATGCTTGGGCAGTGGTAAATAGGCACTTACATTTCAAGAACTTCAGTGTAGCACCTTTATCTCGGCACCGCGACAGAAAGGCAAGAGAGGACATCAGTTGCGCTTTCTTCTTCCATCATTGGACAAGGCATCAGTACAATCTGCAAATCTCCTCCCTGTAGAGGCGTAGTACAAAATTGTTAAGGCTTTCGTGGCCACTTGTTGAAAAACAGCCTATTGGCTTCTGTATCGGGTTCTTCTGCCGACATTCATCTGATGATTTTACTGACTTTTCCCGCAAGACATCACAAAGCCCTTCCATGCATGTCTCACCACGAGCTATCCCACAAGACATCACAAAGCTCTTCCATGCGTGTCTCACCATGAACTATTTCACGTGGAATGGCAATTTCCATGAACAGCTGGAAGGCAAGGCCATGGGTAATACTCTTAATCCAGTGGTGGCCAACTTCTTCACGGAAACTTTTTGAAGCACAGGCAGTGGACTTGCGACTTGCAAACCTAAGGTGTGGTACAGATGCGTCGATGATACTTTTGTTGTGTGGAGCCATGGAGAAGAAGAGCTTGGTGACTTCCTAAGACCCTTGAACAGCCTCCATGTTAACATAAAATTTACCATGGAAATAGAAAAGGACAAAAAACTGCCATTTCTTGATGTGCTGGTCACAAGGGATGGCGTAAACCTGGAACACAGTGTGTATCGAAAACTGACACACACGGACTGATACTTGCACAAACTATCAGACCACCACCTGAGCCAGAAAAGAGGCATGATTAATACGCTCATAACGTGAGCAGGATGAATATGTGAGCCGCCGCACCTCAGACATGAAATTCAACACCTGGAAAGTGTTCTGAGGAGCAATGGGTACTCCACAAATTATATTAGAATTGTAACAGAGCCAAACATTCACCGAAGTAAGGAACCAGAAAAAGAAATTTCAGGTATTGCCTTTCTGCCATACATTCCCAGAGTGACAGACAGAATCGGCCCTATATTGTGCAAATACGGCATAAAGACAATTTTCAAACCGACAAGGAAGATCAAAGAGGGTCTTAGATTGGCAAAGGAGAAAAGGGACCCACTTGTAATGTGAGGAATATACCATGTACCATGCACATGCAGAAAAGTTTATGCCAGAATGACTGGACGATCAATCAACACCAGGATCAAAGAACATAAGCATCATTGCAGGTTGTGGCACGTGGAGAAATCAGCCGTGGCAGAGCACACACTGAGTGAGACCAACCACGTAATAAAATTCGCCGACACAGAAGATCTGATTGTGGAGAAGCACTATCACACCCGCTTGTTCAGAGAAGCTGTAGAAATACAAAATACATGAACAGCTTCAACAAGAAAGAAGAAAGGTAAACGGATCCTGGCTTCCCGTACTGCAGTGAACGACCGTTGCAGATAGCAAGAGGAGAACCGCACCAGAAATGACCGTGGAGAAGCCCTCGGATGTTGGCATGCCAGGTACATACAGTCTGCAGCCGCAAGCTTGGCTCCAGTTCACCACCAGCAGTGATTTGTGTGTTTGATTAAAAGTGGCAAAAAAAATTAAACATTCATATTCCTGTGCCTTCTGCACATACTTATCTGAAATCTATAGTTAGGATCTTATTTTTTGCAACTGTCTGTTTTCTTTTAAGTCTCCATCGGTGAACAGATTTAGTGATTTTTAAGGATACCTTTCATGGATGGTAGACTACTCTACCCCACGGCAAAATCTAGTATTTATGTACTGGGTATTAGATAGATATTAGCGTATCAAGAGCAATGAATTGGAATAAAATGCCTACTGGCATTCTCTTCAGATGGAGCCTTCAGCCATATTTTAGCAGTTTCCTACAAACCAATTTTGTGGTAAAAACTGAGATTTCTAATGGAACTGGGTGGTTATTCTGGTTGTACTAGTTATTTAGTGATAAGGCTTATCCCATTACAGTCCCATCTGGAATAAACTGCAGAATAGCGCTGGCTGTCCCAGGAAGCATTCAATAACTCACAACTCTTGTAAATGTGTTACTCTACTCCTGTGGAAGTGGAAAGGAATGTGCAGGTGGCCACCCATTTGGAGGGAACTGGGGCAATTTGTTAAATTTTATTTTTATAAATTTGTCTTTTTGGTTAAGTTTGCTTAACCTACTGCTTGTGCACTGCTCCAGCATGTAATGCTGGGCTAAGCATAGTTCCCCCTGTAAGGATTGCTGACAGACAGATGCCACAGCAAATATTGCCTGCAACCCTTGACCAATGGAAGCGAAGGAACAAGCTCACATGGGGTCTCTGACATGAGTAGCAGGGCCGAGACACACCTCTCTTTCTGCCCCCAAGACAACAAGTATTTTCCTGCTCTCCTATGAGCCACAGCAACTTCTGCCATAATGACACCCCAGACATATGGCATCTTCCCCAGGTGCATCATACGTGACCCTAAAAGAACAATAAACCTGCCACCATGTTTTACTCAGATTTTTTTATCCTTATTTAACACTTAATTTCCCTGGATGCCGACTCATTGATTTAACATCTCCCAATCTGGACAATATACAAATTGTTAGCATTTCAGCACATAATGGAAGATTCTGCAGCTGGTTTTCCATTCAGAAATTCAGATTGTGTTGTGTGTTGTTTGAGGAGAAGAAATGTCTGCCAGGTAGTTGTCAGAATTTGACAGTGGCAAGACTGTGGCCTATTGAGACTGCAGTTTATTATTCCACATTATTGCTGCTCATGATAACACAATTGTCATGCAAATATGGGGTTGATGGGCTCAAGAGGACTATGTCCAGTGCTATCCATGACCTCAATTGCCTCACATGACTAGTGCCCAAGAAGTCAGACACAGTTTTCACTTGGCCATGTAGGATTGTATAGCTACATCCTGTTCCTTGAATCAGGAATGGTCTCATTTGCACCACAACAAGTACCTACATGGACAGTGCAACAGTGCTCGGAGCATCACAGACTGCCAGCAAGCAGCTTCGCTCGATGTGGCAGCAGATGGAGGTGCACCAACAGTGATCTACCTGATGTCTGCACTGGACAAGTGTGTGGCACCGTATCATCTTTTCAAGAGTCCCAGTTCTACATACAGCATCACAATGGATGTATCCATTAGTGGAGACTATGAGGATAAATACTGTCAGAAGGAATTCAGCATCGGCATATGGCCCCAGCACTGGCACGATGGTGCTATTGGGTACATATGTTCACCTCAGATTCGCATAGCAACTAATATGGCTTGCAGCCATGGCATTTCTCAGGAGTTAAGGCCCACAGCTCTGCCTATCTTTGATGTCTCTGTGGCATTATCTTTCGATAAGATAATGCAAGACTACACATTGTTCATGTTGACTGACTTACCTCAATAAAGATAATGTCAACTGTTCCACTGGCCAGCACATTCTTCAGACCTCACATCCATTGAAAACATCTGGTTGTGGGCTGCCTACTGCCTAGCATGTTACAATGCACCAGCCACTATGATTGATAAACTCTGCCGAAGCAGCAAGGAATGGCGTACCTACACTTGTGTGCAAAATTAAAGCAACAAACTGCAATTTTATAAGGTTGCATTTATTTTGCCACAAAACAATATAAATAGTTGATAGTGAAGTAGGAACAATATAAAGAATACAGAACGTAAACAATTACAACACGCATAGTGGAAGACAAAAATGTTGTTCATTTTTTCCCAACTTAACAGATTTGCACATACACTCCAACAACTGGTTAATGTGCTCAGTATGGGATGTAACCACCTCTGGCAACAATACAGGCCTGATGATGATGAGACATGCTGTGAATGATGTCATCAATCTCATGTTGAGGCAATAGCTCCCATTCTTCCTGCAGAGCTGCTCGCAAGTCTTGCAGAGTGATTAGTGGATGCTGACATGATGCAGTTTGTCTCCCTAGTGTATTCCAAACATGCTCTATGGGATTCAAATCGGGAGAGCAAGCAGGTCATGCTATGCGTGTAATGTCTTCCATTGCCACGAAAACGTCAACCACCTGTGCTCTATGAGGTAGAGCATTATCATCCATCAATACAAAGTCTGGGCCTACAGCACCTCGCAACAACTACACAAGGTCCCAAGATCTCGTCATGATAACAGACAGCAGTTAACTCTTGAGGAAACACCCGTACAATTTCATAAAGAAGTGTTCAAGTGGTCAACATAATCACTGTCCATGCTATTAGGGATCCTCCTCAATATCAGTCTCTTTCCACAATGTTTGGGTCCGTAGATCGTATTTCACATTCCCTACAGAAGGGAATCCATCAACAATTACTCTCCAGACCAAATCGGGACTCATCTGTCAAAAGAACATTGGACCACTGTTTGACCATCCATGTGGCATGTTACAACTCCATTCTAGATGTTCCCTTCAGAGGTACACATACATCAGGTCTCCGAGAATAAAGGTCATTTTGCTGAATCCTTCTGTATGTCGTTTGCCTCAATATGACACATCCAGTAGATGCTGCAATGTCAGATTCCAATTGCTGTGCAGTACTAAGGCGGTACCGTCATGCCCTTGCAGCCCATTAACGGTCCTCTCTTTCTCATGCCACACACAGTCAACCATCTGTGGTCTTTAGGGTACTGTTTTGGTCTCTATAACATGCCGCCACATCCTAGAAACAACAGAACAATTCACATTAAGCCATCAAGCCACATCGGTTTGTGACTGTCCTCCTTCCATTCTTTCTGTGGTACTCCACCGCAGAGTGTCTTGTAGGCATCTTCTCTGTGCCACACAGCACCTCCTATTACAAACACTACCCCATTTGGTGGGTGCCCTGACATAATCATTGGCGTGGTTGTTCGTAGATCGGAATGCCATCTTCTGTTCAGAACATGATCGTACAAACATCATGTTGACAGTTTGTATGATTATACCATAAAATAGGCACAGGATGGGGAAACAGTGATTTTTTGCTTTAATTTTGGACACCAGTGTACAGGGCCGGCGCAAGCCCAAGTGCCGCCCCATGCGAGCAGCTAAATTGCTGCTGCCTTTTTTTTTTTTTTTTTTTTTTTACAAAATGTTTGTGGAATTTTATTTAAATGAATCTGTAGGAAATGTCGGCAATCAGTTGCAATTTTTGTTTTTACTTTACAGGTCTACCTAGGTTTTGGCCACTGAGTGGCCACTCCCAAAGCTTTTAATATGTGCTTACATCTAAACCGTCATGTTGACAGTTACGTTCAGCATGACGGTATAGATGTAAACATAATTCAAAGCGTTGAGAATAACCGCACTGTGCTCGAAATCTATGTAGATCTGGAAAATAAAAACAAAGATTGCGACTGATTGGAGAGATTCTCTACAGATTTGTACAAAACAGTCGCTGGGCACAGTCTAGCTAATTTTAATAAGCCCCTTACAAAAATGTTCAAATGTATGTGAAATCTTATGGAACTTAACTGCTAAGGTCATCAGTCCCTAAGCTTACACACTACTTAACCTAAATTATCCTAAGGACAAACACACACACCCATGCCCCAGGGAGGACTCGAACCTCCGCTGGGACCAGCTGCACAGTCCATGACTGCAGGGCCTTAGACCGCTCAGCTAATTCCGCAAGGCATGAACTTACAGTTAACGCAAATGAACATTTTTCAATAGTTGTGAACAGATAATGTATTCAACAGAAAACAAAATATAGTTACAATTTAACGATAATTTGATTTGAACAATAATATTTACCATAACTATTCAATGTGAACAAAATAAGAAACAACATAGTAAATAACCAAGACACTGATCATAATATAAAAATTTTAAAAAATACTACAGGAATCGAACCCTCCTGGCTTTTGCTTGTGCAAACTCTCTCATAAAATCTGTGTAATTTAAGTCCTCTGCAAGCTCGTTTCAATCGATATTGTTGCAAGATCATTCAAACGAGTTTGGCTCATCGTTGATCAGAGGTATGTCTTTATCAGTTTCAGTTTTGAGAAAATCTTCTCTCCACTCGCAACTGTCACTGGGAGTGTTAGGAGAATTCTCAGATCAATGTTAACATTAGCGCAAAAATTATGTCTTCCTATAAACTTCAGGGTCTCTTTTGGACCTAGTCCAGGTTTCAACAATGTTGAAAGCACTTTTAGTTCTTCCCTCAACTCCAGTGCATCAATGTCGCTTGACTCATGATCTTGCAAAATCGCTACGAGGTTTCAACACTTTGTGTCCAGGTTGTCAGGAGGTGCATTCTTCAGCTCGCCGATGTAGTAGAGAAAATCAAAATAATCACAATGAGATTTCAGTTGATTTAATCTTTCATCCAAAGATGTGGTTACTATATCTAAAAGATAATAGTAGAATTCAATTTTGTAATGTTTTGTTGGGTCATCTATCCCTTCCTTCATAGGTAAAGTCTATTGGCTTCTTACTTCATCACCGGGAAACACTTATCCATGGTAAAATTACATCTTCTAGCTCTAATTCTGTAGCCAATTCCTTGGAATCTGTCAAGAAATACACAAACTTTTCTTCTGTTCTGCAGGTCTCAAAATATGCTTTCATTTTTTCAAGCATTTCCATGGCCTCAGAAACATTGATGTCAATGATCTGGAGGGTCTTACTGACTTCACTGATGTGAAACAGAATGTCGTACCAGATTACCAGAGAAGTGAGAAAGGTGTAATTTTTTTATTTGATTCACAAGTGACGTTGCTTCATGAGCAGTCATGCCATCGAATTCTTCTGATATCTGAACCAGTGCATCATAAACGCCTCCAATTTGAAACCTCAGGGTAGTAAGTGCATCGATGCGGCTTTCCCACCAAGTATTGCTCAGTGGCTTCAGCGACAGGCTAGGCAGATACTTCTTCAAGACAGCCCAACGTCGAACGGAGGACGAGAAGAAGTCATACAAGCTTTTCGCTGTCGAAAACTTGGAAACAGCATATTTAGCATCGTTTACAACAAGATTCAATGAATGACTGCTACATAGTACATAAAATGCTCTCTTGTTCATATCTGAAATTCTTTTCTGGAGACCAGACTTCTTTCTTTTCATGTTTACTCTATTCTCGTATCCTTGCCCTCTCATATTACACAATAGGATTGTTTTATCTTCCAAGAACTTGGGTATGACCTGCGTCAAAGTGGAGCTTGAAGAATCGGGCACTGGAAGAAATCCCAAGAAATGCTCCCAAATTCGGACATCGTATACCCCATCGAGTCTTGTCTCCTGGATGAGACAATAAGTATGTGACCGATGATATGGACAAATGTATTATTAGGCAGCAATTACTATGGCATTGCGAACAATAGAAATAAATACGAACTTTGCGAAAACTGCACAACTTCTGTCAAACAGAAATGAGCTTCAAAGCTAGCAAGGAAACGCTTAGAAGCAATGTTCTGTCTATGGATTTTCGTTTTAGAAGATGTCAAAATTAACGTTTTATTTTGTACGGACGAGAGGGCATTGTTGCTAAAAGACCATAATTTCTCAGGTTTTCATCAGAATCAAAGGGACCAGTACTTTACTAAGATGAAACCTGGATTCACACACATTATACAGTAAATAAATGTTGGCAAAGTAATAGTGTGCGAGTAGTACTGTCAAACGTAAGTGCCGGTCAGAGTTTAATTGTTGTTCATGCAGGCGGAGAAAGGTGTTTCATGGCTCAAAAACCAAAACGTCCAACTATCACTCAGAAACAGATACCACAAATTTTCAAAAATATGTTGAAACCCAACTTTTGCCAGGCTTATTAGCAATGTCTTTATCCCTTGTGATTACTCGCAGTGTATTTACCCATTCGGAATACTTCTAGCCATTGTAGGTGTCAGACGTTGTTCAACCATTTTTTTCCATTATGTGGGAAGAATAAAACACTCGGAAACTGCCATTGAAGGGCTTAGCAAAATTGCTTCAGGCTTAACATGTAACCGCAGTATTGAACATTGCATTCAAATTTCCAAATTAGATTTCGTCTTCTGCAGTGAGTAAACGCATGGCACATAACAGGCTGGCGGCGCTCCACTCATAAGAATACTGGTGTGTACATCAAGACTGCTTCCCCCTCTCTGTTCCTCCAGTGTAAACACGACGGTGCTGTCACAGTGGCGAGGAACAAATTAGTCCTCCTCCCTCCCCTTGTTCAACAGGGGGTGCCGGCAGGTATTCGAGGCGCCATGCCACAGTTCCCGAAACCGCTCCCTCAGAAGTTTGGTTTCGAATCCCCTCTTAGGCATAAATTCCTCCACGATCCCCTATTCAGTGCTAACATTGGTGCCTCTTCTGATGTTAAGCCTATTACTTCAAAACCATTCTTAACCGAATCCAGGTACCTTCTCCTTGGCCTACCCCGACTCCTCCTACCCTCTACTGCTGAACCCACGAGTCTCTTGGGTAATCTTGCTTCTCCCATGCATGTAACATGACCCCACCATCTAAGCCTGTTCACCCTGACTGCTACATCTATAGAGTTCATTCCCAGTTTTTCTTTGATTTCCTCATTGTGGACACCCTTCTGCTATTGTCCCTATCTACTAGTACCTGCAATCATCCTAGCTACTTTCATATCTGTAACCTCAACCTTATTGATAAGGTAACCTGAATCCACCCAGCTTTCGCTCCCATACAACAAAGTTGGTCGAAAGATAGAATGGTGCACAGATATCTTAGTCTCGGTACTGGACTTCCTTCTTGCAGAAGAGAGTAGATCGTAGCTGAGCGCTCACTGCATTAGCTTTGCTAACCTCACTTCCAGTTCTTTCACTATGTTGCCATCCTGTGAGAATATGCATCCTAAGTTCTTGAAACCGTCCACCTGTTCTAACTTTGTTCCTCCTATTTGGCACTCATCCGTTTATATCTCTTTCTCACTGACATTACTTTTGTTTTGGCGATGCTAATCTTCATACCATAGTCCTTACATTTCTGATCTAGCTCTGAAATATTACTTTGCAAACTTTCAATCGAATCTGGCATCACAACTAAGTCATCCGCATATGCGAGACTGCTTATTTTGTGTTCACATATCTTAGTCTCACCCAGTCAGTCTACTGTTTTCAACATATGATCCATAAATAATATGAACAGTGGATACAGGTTGCAGCCTTGTCTTATCCCTGAAACTACTCTGAACCATGAACCCAATTTACCGTCAACTCTAACTGCTGCCTGACTATCTATGTAAAGACCTTTAATTGCTTGCAAAAGTTTGCCTCCTATCCCATAATCTCGTAGAACACACAATAACTTCCTCCTACGAAACCGGTCATATGCCTTTTCTAGATCTATAAAGCATAGATACAATTCCCTGTTCCACTTGTACCACTTCTCCATTATTTGCCATAAGCTAAAGATCTGGTCCTGACAACCTCTAAGAGGCCTAAACCCACACTGATTTTCATCCAATTTGTCCAATTTCTACTCGCACTTTCCTTTCAACAATACCTGAAGATTTTACCCACAACGCTGATTAAAGAGATACCTCTTTAGTTGTTACAATCTTTTCTGTTTCCATGTTTAAAGACTGGTGTGATTACTGCTTTTGTCCAGTCTGATGAAACCTGTCCCGACTCCCACGCCATTATCCTGTGTAGCCATTTAAGACCTGACATTCCACTGTATTTGATGAGTTCTGACTTAATTTCATCCACCCCAGCTGCTTTATTGCACTGCAATCTATTGACCATTTTCTCCACTTCCTCAAATGTGATCCTATTCCCATCATCATTCCTATCCCACTGTACATTGAAATCTGAAACATTACTGATCTTATTTTCACCTACATTGAGCAACTCTTCAAAATATTCCCTCCATCTGCCCAAGGCATCAACAGGATTCACCGGCAGTTTTCGTAACCTGTCCAAAATACTTGTCATTTCCTTCTTACCTCTCTTTCGAAGACTGCTAATTACACTCCCGAATGGTTTTCCAGCAGCTTGACCCAAAGTCTCCAACCTGTTTCCAAAGTCTTCCCAAGATTTCTTCTTGGATGCTGCAATTATCTGTTTGGCTTTGTTTCTTTCTTCAACATAACTTTCTCTGTCTACCCAAGTTCTAGTATTTAGCCATTTTTGATACGCCTTCTTTTTCCTTTTACAGGCTGCCTTGACTGTGTCATTCCACCAAGCTGTTTGCTTCATCCTACCTTTACACACCACTGTTCCAAGACATTCTTTAGCTGCTTCTAGTACTGTGTCCCTGTACCTTGTCCATTCCTTTTCCAATGACTGTAATCGACTACATTCAACTAACTAGTACCTTTCTGAGATCACTGTTATGTACTTGTGCCTGATTTCCTTATCCTGAAGTTTCTCCACTTTTATCCTCCTACATATGGACCTGACCTCCTGCACTTTTGGCCTCACAATACCAATTTCACTGCAGATTAAATAGTGATCTGTGTCATCACAGAATCACCTGAATACACGTGTGTCCCTCGCACCCTTCCTGAATTCCTGATCTGTTATTATATATTCAATGACAGATCTGGTTCCCCTGCCTTCCCAAGTATACCGGTGAATGTTCTTCTGTTTAAAAAAGGAGTTTGTGATTACTAAGCAAATACTGGCACAGAAATCCAAGAGTTGTTTCCCGTTCCTGTTGGCCTCCATATCCTCTCCAAGTTTACCCATAACCTTTTCATACCCTTCTGTTCGATTTCCAATCCTGGCATTAAAATCACCCACGAGCAGAACACTGTCCTTGTCCTTTAACAACTACATCACTGAGTGCGTCATAAAAACTATCCATCTTATCTTGATCTGTCCCTTCACAATGCGATATACTGACACAATCCTAATTATCTTGCTAGACACTGTCAACTCTATCCACATCAGTCGTTCGTTTACATACCTTATTGCAACTACGCTGGGTTCCATTTCTTTCCTGATGAAAAGCCCTACACCCCATTGTGCTATTCCTGCTTTGACTCCTAACAGGTAGACCTTGTATTCTCCCACTTCCTCTTCTTTCTCACCCCTTACCCGAATGTCACTAACAGCTAAAACAATTTATTTTTCGTGGAATAATTCTTCCTTTTGGGTTAGGTTACAACCAGATTTGGCCACAACCCTACATTTCAGTCACTGCATATTCAAGTCTTAAAAGTCAAGGCTTAGGATATTATTATATAGACTGCACAGTCACTGGTGAGTTCTCGTTATTTTGTTATTAAAAGTTTGTACATAGAGAATTAAATATGTTTCTTATAAAAAATATTTATTTAGAATGATGTGTATTTACAAATAAATAATATTTTCGTATGCACTCTATCTGCATAGAACTCCCTTGAGAAAACATCCTTTAACACAAAATGATTTTATTTATATACTGCATGAAAGAATCAATATTGAATGGTATTTAAGAATTTCATTATAATCTAGTGGTGAAATACAGTACATAAAAGAGGAAGTATCTTGGTAAAACATTAGAGTGTATGCTAAAAACAGTCTCACGACATCAGAATTGTTCATTTCTAAAAGGAACTAGCAAGTTATAAATTATAGGACACAATTTAAAACATAAATAATTTTACAAAATGTATCATGAAACATCCATGTAGTCTTTACAGAAAATGTCAAAGTATATGCAAAACAGTAACATTTTAGATGGGGGAAAGAAGCCTATTGACACTTGACAATCTTGTCGTGCTCATCTTGAGTTAAACTGTTAGTAACTTCTAACAAACAAACAAGAAACACTTCAATATATTGAAGCTATGGATCTTTATAAATGCAACAGTAACAATACAATAGTACAATAATTAGGGCCCTCACTGTATAAAGGAGAAATGGATACAACTTACTTATTTCAGTCACAGTCAGGCAGTTTATGATTCTTTTGTCACAATACTTGTAATAATACATCAAGATAATTACAAACAGCTAGGTGCAACACTTGAAAATGAACCCTACATTTTAAAGGCAATTCTTAAAATCAATATATATAACACCACACAAATAAGGTGCAGGAAGCTATATCAAAAGCTTGATATTAGAAACCAACATCCCTTCTTCAGAAGTGAAATAGAAAAATGGTTTAAACTAACAAAAAATCAATGAAAGAAAAAAATCAGTGCTTCATTATCCCATACCACACATGGTTACAAACCAGTAAGTACAACTTTTAATTTCTAAGTGCCTTTATCTTTTCAGTCACCATCCTTCCATATTTCTGCACATCTCCTTTTTCTGTTTGATCTATTAAGACTGAAAAGGCTTCAGAAATTACGATATCTGTCATTATCAGTTGGAGCCTTTTTATTTTTCACTGATTCACTTTTAAACTGCATTTAGTCCAACACTATAGAGTAACAGAAAGGCATATGACAGAACATTTCCTTTTGTTATCGTCAAAAACAAATCAGTACTACCACAATTATCCACTTTGTTGGTGGCTGTTATCACATTATTACCATTAACCAAAAAATGGCAAACAAAGGTTTTGTCACATTCAAATCTGTTCACTGCAGTTCATATACAACTCAGTGACTGGAATAACATAATACATTAACTTTTGCATTTTGGTTACAAAGAGTGAATTATGAAAAAAAAATTTTAGAGCTAGACTAAAATCTAAATGAAAAAATTAAGGATGGGTACTGACAGTATCTGACAAGTAAAAGCAGCTCATATCATGTTGAAGCTAAATTTTCAGAATCTTCCAGATTTGTTCATTAGAAGAAAGTAAACTTTCTCTATGATGAAAGGAAATAGTAATATCTCCAGTTGCTCAAAACTTAACAAGCAAAAGGACACAGGAAGCAGAAAACAGTAAGTAACAATAGCAATATTAGTTCTAAAAGAAGCCATTTTTTCCATTGTTACCTCGGATCTTTTTGGCATCTTGTCTTCAGCATTTAATACTATTATCCTTTCTTTCGGCATCAGTACATCACAAAATTTTCTTTCTCTGTTTCCAGGCTTTAGTTTCTACTGATGTATGAATGTTAAATAAAATAAAGTGTATGCCATAATTCCAACCACATCTTTCAATTTGCGTATCCATTAATCTTCCTCCAGTCGCTTCCGCTTCAGCAAATGTTAAACAAATCCCCACCTTTTGCAGGATATGTTGGTAAATTAGAAATTGAAAGATGCAATGAAAAGATAATGTAAAATTTGGTGATGCTGAAACAAAAGTGGTCTGCATTCTTTTCCTTGAGTGCTCGTAGGAGGGGGGCACAGACAAGGCACTAAGGACACAAGCTCCTCTCAGCATACAGAATGCCACTGTTGAAAGGAAAATACAAAGGAGCAAAACCCACATTTGTCATACAATACAATCACTATATACATATATAATTTGTGTTTCAACCATACTAACTGCTTTTCAGCACTTCGCATGATGGATGAGGAATGGCTTCATCCCTTGTTCTCACACCAACAGCTCAAATACAGTACAGCAGAATGAAACAGTTTGAAATGAAAGTTATTAGTGATATCACACTCAGTATTGTTTGACTGCTAAGATTGGCAGCATGAGGCAACAAAATACAAGCAGTCCAAAGTGGTCCCATAGGGAGACAAGCACTCAAGAAAAGTTTCCATGCTATACACAAAATGTTATTGGAGTTTGCCAATCTTTTGAAATTCAGATTCATTCTTTAAAGAAACAAAAAGTTACATGAGATGGGGATAAGAACAGAACCAGCACATTGTTCACATAAAAAATCAATTGATATGTTGAAGAGGGGGGAAAAAATTGTGGAAAATGAGGACATGGCAATAATAATTCATTACAGTCAATGGCAGTACCAATATGCTAACACAGCAAAGATATATGTATTAGGACAAAAAGGGTGGAGATTGGAGGGAAATGATATTACAAGCACTTTTATTATTATTATCTGCTTACTTTATTTTTATTGCTTCATCATTATTTTATTTTATTGGTGTATCACAAATAATTTTAGTTTTGATCAGCCTCTTTTTATTGAACGCATCTTTGCCTTAGTACCACAAGAACAGTTTCCAACAATTAGTCCCTACAAGCAAATCTTCCTGCCAATTTACAAATTTTCCTTTATGGCTTGCATTTTAAGTAACTTAACCACATTTTTTCCACTTCCTTTACCTCTACTCCTGTAGAACTGTATTGTTCCTGTATTACTGTACCATTCATTGTTTTGTGTATGCACTGTCGCAGCACCTTTCAGTAAGCATTCTACAGTAACACACACTGTAATTTCTGTTCATGGATTTTCACATCATTTCTAAGTAAAACAGTTTTCAGCCCCAAAATGAATTTTTTATTAATTTATTTTTTTAACTCAACTGACCACAAACAGGTATTTCAGTCAATTTTAACTGAGACATTTAAGTTTATCCATTCTGAGAAGAAACTCAAACAAAATTGAAATTTAAAAAGTCTAAACTTACACACATAAGAAAATCTGCTTTATGCACTTCTACTTTACTGTAATACTGATCGTATCCTGTTTGCTGAATATTTCCTAAATGCTGACATATTTGCTTAAAATAAGCTAAAGACATCACATGGAATGTTTACACCAAGTTATCTGTACCAGCAGGGTTCAGGACTCATACATTTGTACAGCATATAATAGTTATTGATAATTAAATAAGAAGATATTTATGTTAATATTAGAGAAACATGTAAATGTGAGTTTGCTTGATAATAAATATTCAGTTCTGTTTATGGATGCAGCACAACCTTCTGTTGAAAGGAGTATAAAACATACTTTCCTTAATTTAATGTCAAGTATAAACGTCTGGATTCTTATGAAGGGCTCTGTCATACCGTTACTCTACATACATAGACCAATATTCAGATATTACAATTTAAAATATCTTCATAACTCATTTTATTGTGTAAACTTTCATCATTTATGTTTTAAAGGCTTACATATCTAATAACTGAGATTGGTTACTGATGACAATCTCTCGACTTCAGCTGCAACTCAATAAATTAATACAGTTTCATAAATGTTCTGTAATAAGCACTCTAAAAACACAGACTATCTTGCAAAATTACGTCATATGTTTTTTGAACATAATGCTTAGCAACTGATACAAAGTTTTTGAATGCCCTATTGTAAACCAACTGCTGCACTGTAGTATGTATTTTCATATAATCAGTTTGCCTCTGTGGCTGAGTGGTCAGTGCAGCTGACTGCCATGCAGGGGTCCAATTTCAGTTTCAGGCCGGATTGGACATTTTATCTGCATAGAGACTGGGTGTGGTTTGTCATTATCATCATCATTTCATCATGATCAACGCACAATTTATCGAAGTGGCATCAAGTCCAGGTGGCCAAACAACCCCAGGTGTGGTCTCCTGGCCAATAGTGACATACAATCATTCATTTTTATACATAAACATCTTCCTAGTTTAGACTAATTTTTAACACAAACACACAACAGAGAATGTTAATTAGTCAACAACAACAACAACAACAACATTATGTATGGGAGATTCACAGCCATTGTGTAACTAATATTGTGTTATGCTGTTGGTTTGACGATTTGAAAATGTCTGATGAAGCTATTCTGGGTTCACTGTGGATGTCATCTTCAAATCTTTGTACTCATGAGACCTAAGTGTGCATTAGGTCATTCCATGTCTCATTTCTACAACTTTCCTAGATACTCAGAACAAAGTTCAGCCGTTATATCACCTGAAGGTGGGATTGGTTCCTCCTGCACAATTGCTCTCCATGTAGTAGTGTTCCCAGCAGACGGGGCTGCTTGCTTCCTTTGCTCTTTCTGTTGCCAATCAAGATCAGTTCGAGAAATGGTAATGTGTCTGTCTGGTGGACTCTAAATGACTTAAAATATTTAGTAACATATATAACTGTACTGATACTAGCTCATCAGCAGTTTCATGGCATCTACAAACACTAGTACCCATGTACTGTTTTATATAAGTGGTATTGCAGATTAACTGAGCCTGAAACATTTTCACAGATAAGTAAATTCATACAACAATGCAGTTGCTGATATGTATAAAATTTTATTCCAGAAATGTTACATGAATATTTTTCTTTCAAGAAGACTATGTGAAATGAAATTTGTTCATATTGATTACTGCAAGTCTATTTGTAAATGGACACAACTAAAGTATATGAATGCATCAGAATCAGTACACCATTAAAGTAATAGAACAATCATACAGAAGCATGTGAAACATGAAACCTCAGACTATTGTTCATTTCATGTCTGCTCAGAAGCAATTTACATATGAAATGTTTTTTCTAATGAGACAAAAGAATGTCATATGTAGTTAACACCTAAGAGTTGCATGTCCCTACACACACACACACACACACACACACACACACACACACAGTAAAAGTGTTATGTAGCTTACAGTCGTAGGAAAAGAAAATATTTCCATCCACCTGACAGCTGAGCTGAAGTAAGGAGCAATTAATACTTATAACAACATTTGAAAATTCTTTTCTGGAACTCTGATTCAGTGAACGAGCAAAACACAATTTAATACTCTCAATAAACTTAATTCAGTTGCATAAATATTACCTACAAAATTAAAAACCATTAAATATGTCTGTGTATGAATAGATTAATCATAACAGGCATGAGACCAACTCTTTGCTATGCTTCTTATTTCACTTGCACTTCACAAGACACACACTTACGGAAATCTTCAAGTTTTTCAGCCATGCTGTGTAGATAAATTTCCACAAGCTTTCACTTGGGAACTATTTGGCCAATGTCTCTTGGTAACTGAGTGCTGTGTGATTAGCAGATTCATTCTCATACAACTGTGGTGTAGATTGTGCCGCCAGTAGTGTCCATTACCAAATGAGACGATTTTGATGTACCACATCTGTTTTACCTATTTCAGCCTCACTATAGCTAGACCCAAAGCTGTATTCTGGTGTCACCTAAATGGAACAGTTTTCTGAGATTTTCATTTTAATCACTTCTATTATCACACTGTTCCAAAATCTGTTTGTCCATGTTATGCAGTTGTTGGCTGAGTATAATTGAGTGTCCATGTTCTAAAAGATGTCACACAACATTTTGTTTCTCATGTTCTGTCTGACACAAATTTACAGAATGCACTGTCTGCCCAACATACAAGTAACTTTTATACATCAGGTGTTCAAAGTGCTTTATCTACCGCCAGAGGCCTTATGAGTTGGTGTATTTTTGCCAGGAGACTGAAAACTGATAAAAGCACAATACTTAATAAATCAGATGCCTCTGCAGGATGATTTAGGACTCAGAATATCTGGTGTAGACAAGGTACCCTGCGTGTGTGCTTACTATTTATGTGGGTAAATTGTGCAAACTATGGTACAACCCCAGATGGAACACCACAGGTAACTGCACCTACATTTTATCAGAAATATGCCACTGCAGAACATGCTTTACAAAATGGACATACCGTGGTTGATGATGCTAGTTTGTAGTGCAATATACAAAATGTGTTCAAAAAGTATTGGGAATTTTGTAATTTCATGGGGTGTATTAATCTCATTCCTGCCTCTTCTTTTTTCACTGTTGGGGTGGTAAACACATCTGAAATGTATCTGTACACTGGTAGCCATACTGGATGTTCAGTGTGTCATCAGTTGTCAAAGTTCACAGGAATTTTTAATGCATACTGCAACAAGATCATGCATTCAATCATAAATCTGCTTGTGACTAAACTAAAATGAAGATTTAAAAGCATGGAAGACTGAATGACATGCAAGTTAAAAAACAGGAAGTTATGAAATAACAACAATGTTATGGAAAGGATAGATTACTTCTCACTATACAGAGGAGATGTTGAGTCACAGACAGACAGAATGAAAAGACTGCTAAACACACACACACACACACACACACACACACACACACACACACACACATGCACAAAAACACCATCTCCAGCCACTGAGTCCAGCCACAGCAACAGGACACAGTGGCCATTTGTTTGCAAGTTCTGCTTGTGCAATTGTGTGTGTTTTCTATTTCGGAAGACCTTTTGGCTCAATGCTTAAAAGTATAGCAGTCTTTTCATAGTGCCTGACTGTGTGTCAATGTCTCCTATACAGTGAGTAGCAATCAGATTCCATCTTGGACTTTACATTGTTTGAATGGGAATTATGAATCACACCTACTGGGTAATATTTCAAAGCTAATGCATTATGCTGTAATTTCATGAAAAATTCTAAAATCTAGTAAAAGAATACTAAGGGTACAACAAGGAACTACTGTTGTCATAAATGAAGTAACTTATGTAAGGAATGGCAATTTACAAACTACACTTCAAATTAAATAAAATTAAGTCATCTTTGTTTATAGGTATGGTTTTCAGTTGTAGAGGAAAGACTATAATTAGTTAAATACATGTGAATCAGTTCACAAAGACAATGTCTACAATTACATAATTTATTGTTTGTTCATGAATTTGAGGGTGAGTGCAATGATTCCCTAGCCTCCATATTTGCCAGATACGGCCCTGTGTGACTTCTTTCTGTTTATAAAACTAAAGAGAACCTCAAAGGGCTATTGTTTAACAAGTTCAGATGAGATTAAAAACAAATTGGTGAAAGAGCCAAGTGCTCTCTCAAAGACTGAGTTCCAGAAGTGTTTTGGGGA
This sequence comes from Schistocerca piceifrons, assembly GCF_021461385.2. Classification (NCBI taxonomy): domain Eukaryota; kingdom Metazoa; phylum Arthropoda; class Insecta; order Orthoptera; family Acrididae; genus Schistocerca; species Schistocerca piceifrons. The sequence continues at coordinate 213,687,401 of NC_060139.1, read as the reverse complement.
TTTGAAGAAATGCTGACATAAGTGTATATCTTCAAATGGGGACTACTTTAATAGAGATAACATTAATGCAGATGAATAAATAAAATTATTTCCAAAAAATGAAAATTCCCAATGCTTTTTGAAACCACCTCATATGAAATGAAATGTCGTGTGATGAGGGCCTCCCGTCGGGTAGACCGTTCGCCTGGTGCAAGTCTTTCGATTTGACGCCACTTCGGCGACTTGCGCGTCGATGGGGATGAAATGATGATGATTAGGACAACACAACACCCAGTCCCTGAGCGGAGAAAATCTCCGACCCAGCCGGGAATCGAACCCGGGCCCATACAAAGTGAGTCACAGCAGACAATTACCACTTGACAATGGCTGAGAAGAAATCCACTCAAAGTTCACAGAAATTTTCAATGCATAGTGCAACAAAACCATGTATTCAAACATAAATCTGCTTGTGACTAAACTAGAATGAAGAAATGAAAGCATGGAAGACCGAATCACATACAAGTTAAAAAACAATGGAAATTATGAAATAACAACAATATTATCGAAAGGATAGACTGCTTCTCACAATATAGAGGAGATGAGCCACAGACAGAATGAAAAGACTGCTAAAACACACACACACACACACACACACACACACACACACACACACACACACACACACACACACACACACACACACACACCCACCACAAAACACCGTTTCCAGCCACTGAGTCCAGCCACAGCAACAGGACACAGTGGGCATGTGTTTGCAAGTTGTGCTTGTGTGATTGTGTGTATTTTCTATTTTCGGAGAAGACCTTTTCACCGAATGCTTAAATGTTTAGCAGTCTTTTCATCGTGACTGTCTGTGAGTCAATGTCTCCTCTATATGGTGAGTAGCAATCGATCTTTTTCATACTATTATCATTATTTCATCCTGGACTTTCCATTGTTTGAATGGAAATTATGAATCAGACCTACTGGGTAATACTTCAAAGCCAATGCATTATGCTGTAATTTCATGGAAAATTCTAAAATCTAGTAAAAGAATACTAAGGGCACAACAAGGAACTACTGTTGTCATAAATGAAGTAACTTATGTAAGGAATGGCAATTTACAAACTACACTACAAATGAAATAAAATTAAGTCATCTTTGTTTATAGGTATGGTTTTCAGTTGTAGAGGAAAGGCTATAATTCGTTAAATACATGTGAACCAGTTCACAAACACAATGTCTACAATTACATAATATATATAGACTTTTTCACTATGACAATGAGAACTGGAACTTCACTGTGTAACATTAAGATAGGTGAAATTTAATTGTTGAAGGAATAATACACTACTCAAATTGTACATTAGTCACCTAGGGTTCAAATTGTTTCCATTAACCAAATTTTAAAATCTCATGTAATACCCAACAGAAACTGCAGTTATACCTTAGAGTTCAAGATATGATTCAACAAACCACACAATGAAATGTCAAATGAATGACCCTGAAATGAGTGAAGCAATGGGCAAAGATAGGGCAACCATAATTATTTTCAGAATCTCTCATGTATTCATAAACAGCGTGATCATATAAAATGTGGTGCAGCCTTAACCATTTTGTAGTAACTAACATACTTATGTAACTAAAAGGCCTTTATGAAAAGTGGTTCAGATAGGAAATGATTACTTAAATATTTTAGCAATACCACCAGCAGGAAGGGAGATCACAAGATGACTAGACGGTATAACAGGGATGCAAAGAACCAGCCAATCACTGGAATGACACCTGACAAACTAAAAATTATGTCTTATTAAGAATCAACAGGAGATTGGTTGTTTGTTTTGTATCACTAACACATGATGATGTAGCCAGGGGGAAAAAAGTTACACCCTAGCAGTATTTACTAAATACTCTTACAGCAGGAAAAATTAGCAACAGTCTAATTCAGTGGATTGCCAAGGAATGAATGTGTCTTATAAATGGAGTTTCCTGAATTAAAATGAATTTCTCTGAAATATAGTGGTATTATTTTGTAATGAAAAATGCTTTATCATACTAAAGCAAATGAAAAGAGGCTCAGTCACTGTCCACTGGACAGGCAGAACAGCAAATGATGAAGCAAAACCACAAATGAAAAGAACGTATGCTCCTGACATTTTTACTGCCTTCTCACATCACCTTTACTTTTAGGCTAATTCACGGTGTTGTACAGAATCCAAAAGGAAGAATTTATTAATGAACACAATGATTTGTATATCTTGTCTATCTATTGCTTTGCTTCATTGTTTGATGTTTCACTTGCCAAGATAACTTCTCCAGACTCACATTATAACAATATTTATTGTGATAAATAAGTTAAAATCATTCCATAAATTAATAAACAAAATAACAACAATAACAATAATCACTGATCAATGCATCTATATAGCACTCCAACACTTTAGTCTATCCCTTTTAGTTCATTAGCACTATGAAAAATATTAATGCAGCACCCGTCAGTACCGCTTCATAAAAAAATATCTCCAATAGCAATATAATCCAATGTCCTATCTTAAAACACGTTAAGATATGTTGGCCCCTATAGAATTCCAAAAGTTTTGTAAATTCTCCACGCATTCTTCAGAAAAATGTAAAAATATCATCATTTAAAGTCACTCACTAATGTTTATCACCGTGAAAACAGCAACAGGACGACCACACACAATGAAAGCACAGCTCTTTCACAAGACAGTAACACTAAAATTGTCCCCCAATGATCACAGTATACATCATTGACATTAAAAATTCATTCCATTCTCTTCTTGTTAAAACTTTCTCCAGCCATAACTTGTTTTGAGACACATGCATGCAGAGAAGTAACAAACAACACATCCTAATATTTCAGTCTCTCTATAGTACTGTCAGCAGGAAAGATAGCAATCCACTTAATATGTACTCTGGAATGCCTGTCTTAATAACCCGAGACCATTTCTCTGATGATGGCTAAGCCTTCTGTCAGAGTTTATCCTGAAAAGCAGTAGATTCAGCTATCGAAATGTGCTCATCTGTCACATAATCGGCTGCTCCCAGCTGTAGATGCAGATGTCGCAAATGTTGCAAACGGCGGAGTAAACGGCGGCCAGCACGTGTCTCACTGACTCCGCCTCCTCGTCTTAGTGTTGCTCTTATTTCAGCTAGGGTGGCTGCGAGAGCTGCTAAATTTTCCCTACGAGTGCGTGCAACACAGTCACGTGCTCCTGCAGGATCTCTTCCCCTTCCCCAGCCTGCACATAGACCAGCAACTGCTACAAGTCGTCGTGGGCCATATTCTGTGTTTGATAGCACAAAAGCTACCATATTAGGCACAGTTACCGGCAGATTGTGTGGGAATACACGACTCTCCGATTTCCTGAAAAACAAGGAGACAAGTGAAATGAGTTCGGATGATAATTAAATTGCACAAAGCTATCATGTATAATTGACAATAACTTATCTTCATATATTCTATTGCCATCACTGGCTCAAGGACAAGCTTATTCTACTGTTTCACACGCCATTAACATACAGGAAATTAAAACCTGATGCATTGTGAACTATAAAACAAAAGGAGCATATTTATTTTCTGCCAATGTGAATAACATACACAAGTAACCAACAGTTGATTAGCTCATAAAAGAAATTGTCCTTAATTTTGTTCAGTAGCTTCTCATTTGGCTCCAGTGTAGAGCTGCACAGCATGTAGTGTTATTTTACTAGCACAAACAAAAACAGTACATGACATCTTGGAATTAAAAACACAGGTGTTGTATACATCTTCAACTAACGTTTATGATGAACTTGCTTATGAGCAGTGCCATATTTTGACTACATCAATCAATTACATTACTTTGTTTATTTGTACCCTTGACTGCTTTCAAACTTCCCTGGCAACAATTGATTAATCTATATTGTTTCACCTTTTTTTTTCTTTTTTCTTTTCTTGGAGACTGTTACACATTATTGTTTCTATATGCTCCAAGTACATAGTGTTTCTTGCATTATTCCACATTTAATCACTAACTTCAAGCAAGCACTTTGCTAACACCCTTGTTATTTGCGCTACACAATGAATTCAATTTATATGCCTACTCCCAGAAGAAGATGTATAGGAACTGAATTTGTTCCCACAATCAAGAATATATGACGATGTTATCTAGCACACATGCTGTCCCATATGTTTCCAGATGAATATGAATTTACAGGGTTGTTTGACTGTTTTTGCATATTCGTACCAAAGTAAACAATTAGAAACATTAAATTGTACTGTTAGTTTTCACAGACTCCACGCTCAACATAGCAACATTTTTTCTCTATGCTACTGAAATGAGCAGTCAGTACACAAATTATAACCAAGATAATATTCTACATAAATGCCCATCTATACTCATTTCATGTTTCATTCAATTTCATAAAAATTATGTGTCAAACAAGAAATTACCTGTGTGCAGGAAAAAATAGTACACTTGGATAATGATGAACAGTGAATTGCCAAGGGAGATCATTATTTTCACCATCAATACGAGCAAACTTCAATCTTGGGACACTTCTAAAATAACGAGCAACTGTGAGAAAAACATAGGCCACACTATGGCAAAAGGCGCAGAATGGTGAATGGTACATCAGCACAACATCCTGAAAGAAAATCAGTAACATCATAACATATGAATATTATCTGATTCTATTTCAAAGTGAATTATTAGACTGCACAAATTCACAAATAATATTACTACCAACATGAAAGAGAAATACACATCCTGTTTCCTGAAATCAAGCAGCAGAAAGTAAAGAAATTTGATGACAATTTTCAGGCTCTGGGACAGATTGCTGCTTCTATGCCAAGTTATTGTAAAGCAGGTACCAGCAACTAAAGTGACAAAAGCTTTAATTCACTTTACTTTGGGCAGTTTATAATCAAAAGGAAGGATTACATGTATGAGTTAAAAAGGCTCTGGGTATACATGTAGCACTAAAATGTAACACTAAGTACCTTATTATATTATCCGCCTACACATGCACAATCACAGAATTTGTTAACTAAAATGTGACTGGGACACCATTTATACATCTACATCATATTCGCAAGCCACCTAATGGTGTGTATGAGAGGGTACTTCTAGTAACTGGACCCCCCCCCTCCCATGCCGCTCACACACGCCACGTGGGAAGATTGTCAGTCAGTAAGCCTCTGTATTTGATCTAATTTTTCAAATTATCTTGTGGTCATTTCGCGAGATGTATGTGAGAGGAAATAATATGTTGTCGGACTCTTCCTGGAAACCACTCTCTCAAATGCAACGCCTCTCTTGTGTCTGTCACTGGAGTTTGATTAGCATCTATGCTGACCAAACAATCCCATGACAAAACATGCTGCTCTTCATTCGATCTTCTCTTCTCTCTGTGTCCTACCTCATGAAAGTCCCAGACTGATGAACAATACTCAAGAACTGGTCGAACTAGTGACTTGTAAGCTGCTTCTTTTGTGGGTGAGCCACTTTTCCTTAAGATTCTTTGTATGAATCTCAATCTGGCAAGTGCTTTCCCTCTTCCTCATTTTATGCGATCACTCCACTTAATGTTCATTTGGATACTTACTATTAGATTTTTATGGTAGATGCAGTTTCCAGCAATTTGTCTTCAATGGTGTAGCTGTATGGTAATGGATTTCATTCCTTATGTTTGTGCAATATGATAAATAAAGAATTAACTGCACAATCTTGCAGTGTGTTCATATATGATCAAGCAGCACAAAATGATGCTAACAGAGCAAAAATATACAGTTTGCCAGAAGTGGAATTTTGAAGCTAGAAGTGAAGAAATGGCAAAGTATTGGATAAGAAGGACAGCTGCAACCAGTTTCGTAAACTGTATTTGGATCCTCAGGTGTTTAACTGTATACAATTGTACCAAACAACATATTAGAATTTTGGCAATGGCATGTAATACAAAATAAAAGTGATAAGCTTTGTGTCCACTAGCAGTAATACATAAAAGTGATCTGTTTAAAAGCCAGAAAAAAGCACATTCCCCAACTTTCTCACCAAAGTATTTAAAATAGCTAACTTGAAAATGTGTGAAAGTTCATATATGAAAAAACCTGGGGGCTAAGACAATCCAAAACCTAAAACAGATCTGTTAAAAATGTCAAAAGTGGGAACATAGTGTTAACAATTTATGAAGATATTCTGCAAAGAACTGGTTTGAAATGTTGATGGATAAACAACCTGGGGATTTAAATAGTTCACTTTTTGTTTGTTTCTTAAGTTTATATTTATTGCCATTATTTTTAGGGATAGAATAGGCTGGTGTTATACACTGCAATCAACTGTTTACCTATTTTCATAGACATATTCCCCATAAGTGAATTATTTAAATTCCAAGTGTGTACAGTATATCTTGCAACAATACATTGGCCAAACAGGATGGAGCTTTGAAATATGATTTACACAACATACTGATAATTCCACTGCTAAGTCAGTTCCGAGCACGCACTTGGAGGAGCCAGGACACACAATATCCGATTTTCCCATCAATCTTCAAATACTTCACTGGGAAGGAAACGGTAATATCCTAATTACTCTAGAACAACTTGCAACTTTTTGTGAACTGAAAGAAACTGCTGAAAATACCCTCAACTCACAGACTAATTTACATCAGAGGAATTCCATTCCTACCACAGTGAAAAAAATTATCTGTGTAAACATTTTCAAAAAGTATTGAAATTATTATTAATCATAAGGGCATCACAATAGGTATAGTATCTGAAAACATTTCAAAATCAACTGCAACAGTAACTTGGATAAAAGAAACTCAGAAACAGAATTACTGTTTCTAATTCTTATAGACTGTTTTTAAAAATGTATAACCAGCCCCCAACATTTCAGTTGGGGAACTGGAACCCAGATACGCCCATTTGCAACAATGTGCATGCACAGCTTTCCGAGTGGGCCACACTGCATCTTGCGGTTAATTTAGTACTGGCAACATAAACGCTTCCTCCTCAGGCTGTCAACGGTGGAGGTAAAATTTGACATTATTCTAACAGCTGTTTCCCCAACAACATTTCAAATGTGATTCTTTGCAGAGTATCTTTCCAAATTATTAATTTAATATCCATTACAATCCCACTTTTGATGTGTGTGTGTGTTTGTTTTAAGGTTTCAGGAAGGCCTTAGCCACTATTTTTTATTCCACCTACATCTACATGGATACTCTGCAAATCAAACTTGAGCACCCAGTAGATGGTTCATCAAACCACCTCCACAACAATTGTCTATTACTCCGCTCGAACAGTGCGTGGAAAAAACAAACACCTATATCTTTCTAAGCGAACTCTGATTTTCCTTATTTTATTATGATGATCATTTTTCCCTTTGTAGAGCACTGTCAACAAAATATTTTTGCATTCGGAGGAGAATTTTGCTGACTGAAATTTTGTGAGAAGATTCTGCAGCAATGAGGAATGCCTTTGTTGTAATGGCGTCCATCCCAAATTACGTCCATGACACCCTCTCCCCTATTTTGTGATAATACAAAACATGCTGCTCTTCTTTGAACTTTCTCAATGTACTCTGGTAAGGATCCCAGACCACACAGTACTCCAAAAAGAGGACGGACAAGTGTACTGTAGCCAGTCTCTTTAGTAGATCTGTTACATTTTCTAAGTATTCTGCCAATAAAACACAGTCTTTGGTTCACTCTCCCCCCCCCCCCCCCCCAAAACCCCTCCACAACATTTTTTTGTGCGTTCTTTCCAATTTAAATTGTTTATAATTGTAATTCCTAGGTATTTACTTGAATTTACGGCCTTCAGATTAGACTGATTTATCGTGTAACTAAAGTTTTAATGGATTCCTTTCAGCACTCATGTGGATGACCACACAGCTTTCATTAGTTAGGATCAATTGCAGACTTTTGCACATCACATCCAGATATCTTTTCTAAATCACTTTGCAATTTGTTTTGATCTTATGATGAATTTACACGACAACAAACAACTGCATCATCTGCAAACAACCTGGTCAGATTGTCTCCTAAATCATTTGTATAGATATGGAATAGCAGAGGCCCTATAACACTACTTGGGGAATACCAGAAATCACTTCTGTTTTACTCAATGACTTTCTGTCAATTACTATGAACTATGACCTCTCTGACAGGAAGTCACAAATCCAGTCATATAACCAAGTTGATATTCTTAAGCACACAATTTCATCACAAGTTGCTTGTGTGGTACAGTGTCAAAGGCCATCAAAATCTAGAAATATGAAATCTATTTCAAATCCCTTGTCAATAGCACTTAACACTGTGCGTGTAAAGAGCTAGTGTGTTTCGCACGAATGATTTTTTTCTAAACCAGTGGTGGCTTTGTGTCACTAGGCAGTTCTCTTCGAGCTAATTCATAGTGCTCCAAAATCCTGCTGCAAATCAACATTTACGATATGAGCCTGTAATTTAGTGGATTACTCCCACTACCTTTCTTGAATATTGGTGTGCCCTGTGCACCTTTCCAGTCTTTGCATATGGGTCTTTCATCGAGCAAGTTGTTGTATATGATTGTTAAGTATGGAGCTACAACATCAGCATACTCTGAAAGGAACCTAATTGGTAAACAGTTTGGACCCAAAGACTTGCTGTTATTAAGTGATTTAAGTTGCTTCACTACTCCAAGGATATCTACTTCTAAGTCACTCATGTTGGCAGCTGTTCTTGATTCGAATTCTGCAATATTTACTTTATCTTCTTTGGTGAAAGAATTTCAAAAGATGTGTTTAGTAACTCTGTTCTCGCAGCACTATTGTTGATAGCATTTACATTGCTATCACACAGAAAAGGCACTGACTGTTTTTTTGCTTCTACTATACAATACGCACGACCAGAATCTCTTTGGATTTTCTGCCAGGACATAAACTTTTGTTGTGGACACTATTATAGGCATCTCGCACTGATTGATATCTGCACTAAATTTTGAGCTTTTGTAAAAGATCACCAGTCTTGGGGACTTTGTATTTCTTTGAATTTGGCATTTTTTTGTTGTTGTTTCTGACCTGTTTTGTGCATCAAGGGGGATCTGCACAGTCATTTGTTAATTTCTTTGACATAAATCTCCCAACTGCTGTCGATACCGTTTCTTTGAATTCAAGCCACATCTTGTCTACACTTAAATTTTTAATTTGGAAGGAGTGGAGATTGTCTCTTAGGAAGGCATCAAGTGAATTTTTATCTGATTTTTTGAATAGGTATATTTTTCATTTATTTTTTGAAAATTTGGGGGTTGCAATATTCAATCTCGCTATGACAATCCTGTGTTCACTAACCCCTGTATCTGTTACAATGTTTGTTATTAGCCCAGGATTATTTGTTGCTAAAAGCTCAAGTGTGTTTTCACAACCATGAACTAACTGCTCGAAAAATTTTCAGAGAATGTGTTTAGCACAATTTTGGATGATGTTTATGCGTACCTCCAGATTTAAACATGTATTTTCACCAACATATCGAGAGCAAATTAAAGTCACCACCAACTATAATTATATGAGTCCGGTACAAGTTTGAAACTAAAGTCAAGTTTTCTTTGAATCTTTCAGCAACTGTATAATCTGTGTTGAGAGGTTGGTAAAAGGATCCAATTATTATTTTATTCTGGTTGCCAAGAATGACTTCTGCCCATACTAATTCATAGGAACTACCTGCTTCAGTTTCACTATGAGATAAACTACTTCTAACAGCAACAAACATGCCACTGCCAACAGTGTTTTAGCCTATCGTTTCAGAACACCATTAGGTTCTTTGCAAAAATTTTGGTTGAAATCTCCGGCTTTAGCCAGCTTTCAGTGCCTATAACATTTTGAGGATCAGTGCTTTCCATTAGTGCTTGGAGCTGGTACTTTCCCAACACAGCTACAACACTTTACAACTGTTAATACTGTTGGTTCCTGTATATATGTTCTTCCTATGTTCAACCTGCAACCTTTGAGACTGAAGCCCTTTTTGTATTTCCCCCCAAGGCCCTCTAACCCAAAAACTGCCCATTCCACACCACATAGTTCCTGCTACCAGTGTAGTCACCTCCTGCATGTAGTGGACTCCTGACCTATTCAGCAGAACCCAAAACCCCGCCACCCTATGGTGCAAGTAGAGGAATCTACAGCCTACATGATCACATAACCATCTGAGCTTCTGATTCATACCCTCCACTCAGCTCTGTATCAAAAGTTCACAATCAGTCCTGTCAACTATACTGCAAATGGTGAGCTGCTCTCATTCCCCAAGCAAGATTGGCAGCCTTTACCTCTTCTGTTAGCCACTTGAAACTAGGGTGACACACATCATTGGTACTAATGTGAGCCACCACTTGCAGTTGGCTGCACCTTGCGCTCTTCATGGCATCTGGAAGGACCCTTTCACATCTGGAATGACTCCAACCAGCATGCCCATGGAGTGCACACTGGCTTCCTTTCCCTCCTTGGCAGTCTTGTCCCTAAAGGGCCCCATAACGTGGGTAACAATGGAGCTCCTAACTACCAAGAATCCCACCCTCTGATGTTTGCACGTTCACAAGTTACAAATTTTAAACACCATGATGAGAATGTCAGGGAATGTGCTTTTTTCAGCTTTTAAACATATTGGTTTTATGGACTGAGTGTAAGTAGACACTAGACAAATTAATTTTATTTTCAGTTACCTGCCATTGCCAGAATTCTATTAAGGCTCTTTATGCATTTGTATACAGACACCTGATAATGCAAATACGATTTTTGAAACCGACGTATCTTTGAATGAAGAGTTTTAACAGTCACAGAATTGCTTCCTATTCAACACAGAATGTTTTGATTGTGGATGCCCTACGTACAAAGTATTATGACAGTAAAGTGATTTAAATATTTCATTAAATTACTGTATGGCAGCCACTTGATATCCGTATAACAATGGTAACTATATGAAAAAGAATGAAAATGGAGATACGTGCCTCTTCTGTCAAATGATATTATGTTAAACTTTACAGACCAGGTCACTGCTTTCACAGATGCTGACTTCTAGTCTGAAAATGAGATAATATTTATCACTGCATTGGTTCAGTCAATACTTATGCAGTTCAGAACTTGTCAGTCATACGAGTTTAGAAAAGAGGATATGTGAGTGTACACACAAATAACAACAGAAATCTTGATAATTTCACCATACAACCGGCAGAGAGGGATGCCAGATTGGACAATGATTTCAAGAACATTTAGCTATCTCATTGTTTGTCATACAAGGGAGGGGCTGGTGATAATTTGACATGCTTCAATGTCTACCTACACCACTGTAATTCACTTGACACATGGGGACACACACTTTGGAACCATCAAATATCCCCATTTTACATCAGTCCCACATTTTCTATAACACAACACACCAGTTTGTTCACCCAAGTGGCTGTGGTACGTTACACACCTTTAGTAAATACAATAAAACATATAACAGAGCAGGATTATGTACAACGCATCTTATGGCTACACATTTTGTCTCTTATTGCAGGACCTCCAGGAGGTATTCTCCAACACATTAACACAGAGCCACAAATACGCCTTGTGAATATATTTCTGCAACACTGCCACAATTCTGTGGTCTACCAAACAATTTTATCCTTTATCAATGGATCCACCAGGGACATAAATGGCACTTATCTCAGAGATCAGGAGCTTGAAATCCAATTGTAGATGCACATATGTCACAAGCTGTCATCCTGAGCATGTGTACCTAGTTGTCGATCTGTGTCTTGTGGAATTTAAGTCATACAATTTCATGATCTATGCTGAGGCTTTTTATGATATAACAACAGAAAATCTTGGGTGAAATCTATAGAATAAGGCAGTTACCTTATAATTGAAATTAAGCAGTGAATAGGTACATAAACAACAGACTGAGCATTATAGTTCAAATATACAGTGAATAGTTGACTTTATTCATTCTATTGTTTATATGGCTATGTCTTTATACTAGGATATGAATGAATCAACTCATAGGCAAAAAACTTTAGAACCAGGGATTAACTGGTTATGACAACTTGTAATGAAAATGTTTCATGCAAAATCATTATAGCTTCACCATTTTGAAGTTCTAAATATTAAAAAAATAGTACTATTATTACCTCCTGAGGATCCATCACAAAATGATGGAATGTGAGTGAAGTTAGCTCTGGAATACATATTTTTTGTCCGTGACCAGAATTATCATGATCACAGTGAAATTCAGGGCTGGATCGCAGAGACCTTTTCAAGCTACCCTGAGTATAATTCAACACAAAATCAACTATCATTCCTTTGCTAGGTTTTCCTTCCAATACATATGCACTTTCTACCTGAAATTAAAAAGTGCGCACATTTCAGAAAAACAACTAATTACTTTTTCTAACTGCAGTAACATTTCTTGAATGGTTTCGAAGTATACGAGTTACTTGAAACACACAGTGGGCATTAATCGGTAACAAATAATAAAATTTGAATTCAAAACACAGAAACGAAAAGGTAGATAAACACTATTTGGGACAGAAGGCAAACCTTTATTTTATCAATAAGTTTTTATATTGGTAAATAGAAACCATTGAATCTAATTGATGTTAAAGCTATTGATCATATAATAAAATAATCAGATAAGTGACACAGACAGGGATATGAGTAAAGATAACTATCCACTATATAGCAAAGAGAGACATTATTAGAATAAGTTTCACTGTTCAAATAAATAGAAAGTTAAAAATAATATTTGTGGATAAATTTGCAGAAGTACAGATTATTCATCTCTGTGAATACAAATAATTATTTGTTATTTATTATTTGTAGCCTACTTAATGAATAATATAGAGTACCAACGCATTTTCTTTGTTTCCTTCTCAATGAGCTCATATAAATAGTGTGTGTTCCTATGGTTCGGCAGGGTTTGTGTTTGATAAATAATTTAGTAATGTTTCATACTGGAGTAGTCTGTATAAGTACACTTACAGATTGGAAGAAGGTGGGGGCACATCACCTCCAACACAATCATGTCTAGCAAAGAACCAAAATTTCCAGATTGTGGACAAATTCACTTACTTTACAGCGTAACTAAAAATGCTTAATAAAAAATGACCTTAGCAGTTACACTACTAACATGGCACAATTTAAATAACTCCGCATTTGCAGTACTTCATCCTCTCCTTGCCATTTCCAAAATACAGAAGCACTGCACACAGTTAAGCAAACACCAAGAATATCAACAACGCAAGGAAAATACAGACTGATAATTACCACAAAGATGACATGTTAGGCTGCAGACAAGTTCAATTGAAAGACACTTACACATTAGCTTTCAGCCATAGCCTTCATCAGAAAAGGAAACAGAGCTGCCAGTTATCACTGAATGTAATATCCCATTATCATCACTGTGCACTGCTCATACACTTAATTTTTGCACTACAGGTAAAACTGTGTCCTAAATCTTCATGTAATCGGAAAATACACAGAATTAACCAAAGTGCACTACAAAGCTGTACAAAAATATAATGGTTTCTGAAATATCCAAAGTCATCTAAAATAAATGAGGACAATCTCAGATTAAGGATGGTGTTATGAGACGGAATAGTTTGGCCAACTGGAGACAAGACTGTGCTGTTACATACAGCTTTGGAATTGAAAAATTTCATGAGAGAGACCAAGTTTAACTGCATACAGTAGTTTATAACTTATTCTGGCCTTATTAATGATGCTTTGATTATACTGAAAGGAGAAAAAGATATACTACAAACTTTTAAAACCATACTTGATGGTCTACTTAAAAAAAATGAAAAACTGAAGAACAGACTTCTTGAATATTTCAGCACATTGGCAATTTCCTATTGAGGAAGTGTTGGGAGCTGATTTTTAGTTTATTTTGCCTTCTATACCAAAGGGAAACATGAAGTTATGGGAGTGCTATCTTACCATGAGTTAATAATAAAATGTTCACCTGTATTGCTGTCCAAGATTAAGGGATGATTAAAGAGAGCGTTAAGATGTACAATAGTAAAAAAAAATGTCAAAGAAGTTGGGTAAGAACGTCACATGATTAAATTGAATTTTGGAGATGACACTGACACAGAACCACAACGAGTTACTTGCCACATACTGCAGCAGAATTAATGGCTTCACCATTATTTTGCAGAGGAGGAACATGATTTCGAAATCTCAGTTTGTTATCCTGAAATGAAGTCAGTTTACTGAATACTGTACTGAAAACTAAAAGTAAAAGAAAGGTACATTTGTTTTATAAATGACAAAAACTTGAGTGCAATAAATGTTTTTAGATTTGAAATTTATCTTCCATTCATAATTTTTTCCCACAAATTATCAATAAATGTTTTTATTTGCATAAATGACTAATGTTATGAATACATTTTTTTAAATTAATTGCTAACAATTCTGCTTTATAGCAGAGGTACGTAGCTGTACAGAAACACATAAACAAGAATTTGAACATGGTAACTCAGCTTACAAATTTGCATTCTTTTTCACAGTGTACACATACACTAGCTTTCAGACAAGACAGTCCTTCCAACATTGAAAATCTGCATGAATGTCTGTGTATTTTCTATTTTTGGAGAAGGACTTTTTTGTCAGAAACCTTAAATGTCTGACAGTCGTTTTCACTGTGCTCCTCTGCAAGTCAATGCCTCCTCTATGTGGTGAGTAGAAATCTATACTTTTCATATTGTTGTTTTATTGCTGAGTGATTTTTTATAAAACCATAAAGAAAAGATAACAACAATGGTAAAGTGAAACTCACAGCTGCATTAAAGATCACAACAGCTGTCTCAACACTGGAGCCCACACCAAGTCCTTCGGCAAAGTGACGGTACTGCAGGCTGTCCATTGCAATTAGGGAAAGACTGAGGTTGGTACGGCATGCCAGCCCAATGTGAGAGTCTCCACTGATTGGCAGAGGACTTTTAGGTGGAAAAACTGGTTGATGCAACTTCCTCGCCCAGCGCTGGAGGCGGCATTGCTCCCACATCCAGAAACCGTACAACTCTGTGGCAGAGTGGATGTCACTGCCTGGTCTGACAGATTATTACATTATTAAACTTGGCATTCCTGAGACAAATTTCAAAAGTTATAAAAGTATATGAATCATAGTATCAGGCATAACACAACATCGAGTGAATTATTAATTCATTTATTTCTTTAATGTTAATTTAAAATGCATGCATATTTTACAAAATCACAGTAAGTGGATACATCATGCAATAAACAGGACATAAACAAGTTTGAATAAATCTTACAACATTTCCAGAAACAATATTCTGCTGCAGTGAACACACAAAAATACACTCCTGGAAATGGAAAAAAGAACACATTGACACCGGTGTGTCAGACCCACCATACTTGCTCCGGACACTGCGAGAGGGCTGTACAAGCAATGATCACACGCACGGCACAGCGGACACACCAGGAACCGCGGTGTTGGCCGTCGAATGGCGCTAGCTGCGCAGCATTTGTGCACCGCCGCCGTCAGTGTCAGCCAGTTTGCCGTGGCATACGGAGCTCCATCGCAGTCTTTAACACTGGTAGCATGCCGCGACAGCGTGGACGTGAACTGTATGTGCAGTTGACGGACTTTGAGCGAGGGCGTATAGTGGGCATGCGGGAGGCCGGGTGGACGTACCGCCGAATTGCTCAACACGTGGGGCGTGAGGTCTCCACAGTACATCGATGGTGTCACCAGTGGTTGGCGCAAGGTGCACGTGCCCGTCGACCTGGGACCGGACCGCAGCAACGCACGGATGCACGCCAAGACCGTAGGATCCTACGCAGTGCCGTAGGGGACCGCACCGCCACTTCCCAGCAAATTAGGGACACTGTTGCTCCTGGGGTATCGGCGAGGACCATTCGCAACCGTCTCCATGAAGCTGGGCTACGGTCCCGCACACCATTAGGCCGTCTTCCGCTCACGCCCCAACATCGTGCAGCCCGCCTCCAGTGGTGTCGCGACAGGCGTGAATGGAGGGACGAATGGAGACGTGTCGTCTTCAGCGATGAGAGTCGCTTCTGCCTTGGTGCCAATGATGGTCGTATGCGTGTTTGGCGCCGTGCAGGTGAGCGCCACAATCAGGACTGCATACGACCGAGGCACACGGGGCCAACACCCGGCATCATGGTGTGGGGAGCGATCTCCTACACTGGCCGTACACCACTGGTGATCGTCGAGGGGACACTGAATTGTGCACAGTACATCCAAACCGTCATCGAATCCATCGTTCTACCATTCCTAGACCGGCAAGGGAACTTGCTGTTCCAACAGGACAATGCACGTCCGCATGTATCCCGTGCCACCCAACGTGCTCTAGAAGGTGTAAGTCAACTACCCTGGCCAGCAAGATCTCCGGATCTGTCCCCCATTGAGCATGTTTGGGACTGGATGAAGCGTCGTCTCACGCGGTCTGCACGTCCAGCACGAACGCTGGTCCAACTGAGGCGCCAGGTGGAAATGGCATGGCAAGCCGTTCCACAGGACTACATCCAGCATCTCTACGATCGTCTCCATGGGAGAATAGCAGCCTGCATTGCTGCGAAAGGTGGATATACACTGTACTAGTGCCGACATTGTGCATGCTCTGTTGCCTGTGTCTATGTGCCTGTGGTTCTGTCAGTGTGATCATGTGATGTATCTGACCCCAGGAATGTGTCAATAAAGTTTCCCCTTCCTGGGACAATGAATTCACGGTGTTCTTATTTCAATTTCCAGGAGTGTACTTGCAAATGGAATGTCATCAGTAAGTTATGCCTTTAAGAACCCCGTTATCAGTGTGTAACACGCTGTGTCTTTTAGTTACAAACTATTCATATGTTCACTCAGTATTCAGTTATAGATTTCTGTCCCAGAGAGCAAACACCCAAAATATGAACACTGTTTCGAAGGTACAGAAAAGGACCATTACAATAACAACCAAAAACAGCAGCTGAGCCCATTGTAAAGATCCCTTCAAAACACTGTGAAGTTTAAATACATCACGGAAGTACATTTACCAATCATATGTACACATAAAAAATAATATTAATAATTACTGCACAAACAGGACTGTTCATGACCACGGAACAAGAGCAAGACTAAACTGATATTCACGAAGAAGGAATAAACATGAAATTCTGAACAATATTTTTTACTGGGGAATAAGACTGTACAATAAATTGCCTATGGAGATCACAGAGATTACTAAAACCAACTTACTTAAAAAAGACAGTTAAAAAGTAGCTTTTAAGCAGCATGTTCTAACACTGAGGATTACTTAGATAACAGAGTGTTGGGATTTGATAAAATATGTAATACATATAAATAATAGAGACAAATCATTACACATGACACTTTTGCAGTATTTTTATTTTCCTGAAAAAACTTAACTCCCAAAGCTATTCAATGAGTAATACTAACAACTTATCCTCTTTCTGAGCTCAACATTTCACTCATTATAGTGGGCTGCTGAAACAGATTCTCAGGTTAGCAAATGGTTCACAAAAATGGAAAACATACACTGTCACCATGGCACCGACAACAGCACACTCTCTCTCTCTCTCTCTCTCTCTCTCTCTCTCTCTCTCTCTCTCTCTGTGTGTGTGTGTGTGTGTGTGTGTGTGTGTGTGTGTGTGTGTGTGTGTGAGTGCATGTCTGGGGAGGAGGGGCAGCGGAAGGCGGGGGTTGTGTGTGAAAATGCAATGACTGGGAGTGAGAAATGAATGAACAGTGTAGCACCAGCCTCTCTCATCATTATGTAGCTTGTTTGTAAAACAGTATTGTATATAAGAACACCACTGTTTTAAACAGACTAGTCTTTTACTGGGGATGGTGAGGCTCCAATCTTCAGCTGGCCACTCTGATTTAGGTTTTCAGTGGTTACTACAGGCAAATGGTTCCTACTATGCAGCCGTGACTGACTACCTGTCCCATCTTTGTCAACCTAGACCTGGAAGTATTTATACACTGGTCAGCCAGAACATTATGACCACTTACCTAAAAACTGGTATGACCACTTTTGGCACAGATAAAAGCAGTGACGCACCATGGCATGGAAGCAATGAGGCCTTGGTAGATCGCTGGAGGGAACTGGCACCACTTCTGTACACACTAGCCACCTAACTCCCGTAACTTCTGGTGATGGGGGTGATGATCTCTGACACCACGTTTAATCACATCCCAAGCATGTTTGATTGAGTTCAGATCAGGCAAGTTGGGGGGGGGGGGGGGGGCAGCACATCGATTAGAGCTCGTCACTGCATTCCTCGAACTACTCAATCACATTCCTGGCCTTGCAACATGGCGCATTATCTTGTTGAAAAAAGCCACTTTCGTCAGGAAACATGATCATCATGAAGGGGTGTATCTGGTCTGCAAACCAGTGTACTATACTCCTTGGCCATCATGGTGCCTTGCACAAACTCCAATGTACCCGTGGATGTCCACATGAATGTTCCCCAGAGCATAATGGAGCTGCCTCCCGCTTGTCTCCATCTTGTAGTACAGGTTTCAAGGAGCTGTCCCCCTGGAATACAAGTTAGTGCCCACCACTGGCATGGTGCTGAAGGTATTGGGATTCATCTGACCAAGCAACACACTGCCACTGTGCCAACACCCAGTGCCAATGGACACATGACTATTTCAGTCGTAGTTGCCAATGTTGTGATTATTAACACTGGCACTCTGAAGGCATACTGTTAGGAGAGTTCGACGCACTGTGTCTTCAGACACGCTTGTACTCTGCCCAGCATTGAAGTCTGATGTTAGCTCTGCCACAGTTTGCTGCCTGTCCTGTTGCACCAGACTGCCCACCCTATGATGTCAGACATCTGTAATGAGGGTGTTCCTCATTCTACATACGGGACAGCACACTCACAGATACTACACGAACCATGTGTGTGTCTGACTACCAGTCATTCCTCACCAGGTGATGCTGTTTTTGCCTGGATGGGTTTACACCAATAGTAGATCAGTGGTCTTAATGTTCTGGCTGATCAGAGTATGTGAATTGTGTTATTTTTGTTGTTCTTAAATTTTAATACCAAGGTATGTCCAGTATCCTTGTAAAAGAGATCTGCAGATGAATACTACTACTGCTGCTGCTGCTGCTGCTGCTGCTGCTGCTGCTACTACTACTACTACTACTACTACTACTACTAGTACCTGTACACTGTATCCCCTGAAAAGTATTTTGTTCTAGAGTATCAGCCGAAATCAGCAATTGTGCTTTATACAGTTTTAGCAGTAGTATCTTCGTTCAAATTCAGAGTACATCAAAATAAACAAATATATATTTTTGAGAAGTTAGTTATGAATGTTGTTTTTGGATGCTTAAAAATGTATATTTTCAAGAATCTTTGTAAGTTACCAGTGTTGCGCACAGTAAATCAGTGTTTCTGTTTTACAGTTACTGTGAATAACTAACATATCATGTCACATTCATTCTCTTTTAGCAGGTGTGTATATTGTCTGCATTAATCTTAAAGTACCACTATTGTCAAATCTGATAGTGACCATAACCTGAAAAGTATTTTAAAGAAATAATAATTTTTGTACCAAGTTTTAGTATTGTTGTAAGAGACATCTAACTATAAATCACTTTAGTTCTAAAAGGTTATTGATAGGTAAAACTTATAGCGTATCACACCTGTAAATCAAAAGAGAATCTGCAAGCATTATTTAAAGTTACTTGTTTACTGCTCTGTAAAGCATTGCACCATTCACAATGCAGCCTCACTGTCTATGCTGTTATTGGCCACAGGATGAGCTAGTTGTTGTTTGTAAGCAGCTAGAAACCACCCTGACTACTGACTGGAAGCTGCTACAAATAGGTTTGTTGGGAGGGTTACTGAGAGTCATGTACTAGAGATACCAAACATACCTCAAGTACTATCCTCTCCTATGGATACTGTCTCTTCTGTGGAAAATACAGAATAAATCACTAGTTGTCCACTTGACTGTGAATGGCATGTCAATGGTAGGTCTATAGGCATCCGTACTGGGAAAATGGAGATCAGAATGGACTCAGAATGTTACAACCACCCCCCTATCCAACAAATTTGAGGTGTAATCTCCCACTGAAACAAAAAATGAGTCATGGGACTCACTTCACTTGTTGGGAAAGATGCTGTGTGCCATATCAATGGGATACAAATGCAAAGGGAGGGAGAGAGGGGGGGATGGGGGTCTACCAATCATTGGCAGTCAAAAAATACAGGAAAAAATGTTACTTCTTAGGGAAATGGAAGCAAGAAATGGGAAGGAATACTATGTGCACCAATGTGTATGCCTGGGAATCTCATTTAAGGTGATGAAGAGGCTACACCATAACAGAGTGCAAGTGACTGCAGATTATGGTTGCATGTTGGGGCAAATGATGACTGTTGTACGGGCTCCAGGATTGTACTTGGAACATTGGCAGGAGGAGACTGAGGATATCAGCCTTGCTCATTAAGTTTCAACGAAGTCCACAGTCTGCAGCATTGTCCCCCGAACAGCTTGTGGGCCTCTGGTTCAGAGTCATGTTGAATGTTTGAACCAGAGACTGCAAAGGTGACAAGTAAGACTGTGAATTCCTAGACTTGTGACATATGGGTGAAAGCTGCAAGGTTTCCCTAAATGCATCAGGTGTGCATCACACATCAGAGGCTGACTACACGTGGGATGCACACACAGGCTTTTTACAGTGGGCAACTCTCCATGCAATTCAAATAATGACAGCTATAGGAGACCTTAAAGTAGCGATGTGAGATCCGAAGATATGCCTCCCACAAGAAAGACTACTAAAATCCTAGTGGTGAACTGCTGACACATTCACAACAAAGTGAAAGAAGCTTGCGTAATACTAGATACAGAACACAGGTTAAAACCTGAAACTGATAGCTGTGAGATTTTTTGCAGAATGTTTAAGTGTATATTGAAAGGACTAGCTTATAGGAAACGGAGCTGGTGTATTCGTCACTGTAGATGAGAAACTGAAATCTACCAAGATAGAAATTGAAGCTGCATGTGAGATTGTTTGGGCAAGTCTCAAAATGAGTGATGGGCATAAAATGGTAATTAGATCCTTCTATCATCCACCAGACTTACCTCCTAACATAAGCAAAAACTTTAGAGAAAACCCAAGTTCGCTTGTACGTATGTTCCCCTATCATACTGTAATCATTGATGGATACTTTAATCATCTAACAATCAATTGGGGTAATTACAGTTTTGTATGCAGTGGGTGTGACAAGATACCCTGTGGAACATTACAAAATGCCTTATCTTAAAACTTCCTAGAACAGATAGCTTGGAACCCTACTCATGACAGAAATGTACAGGATATAAAGACGTCCATATCCAACCTCATATCAGTAACCATGGGGCAGTTGCAGGAACATCGATTACCAATGTGCAAAAGGCAACTAAGATGAGTTGAGATGGAATAATCAAGTCAGGTCTCAGCCCAAGAGACTGTGGCCGTGTGTGTGTGTGTGTGTGTGTGTGTGTGTGTGTGTGTGTGTGAGAGAGCTGAAAATATTTCTAGTGCTCCTTGAGAACGTGCATGTCTGTGACTTAATCCCTTCATCCCTTCATTATGTGGTAAAACAAGCAGAAAGGTTTGTATGTTCAGTAAAGGATGCAGTAGTGTCATATCTCAAAGAGAAACTTGAAACTTTTAGCTCTGGACATGTGTATGCAGAGGAACTACGGCTCAAATGTAAACAAGTAGTTGCCCACGCACTGGATATACACTAAGGTGAGAAAAGTCATGGGATGCCACCTAATACAATGTTGAATCTCCTTTTGCCCAGCAGAGTGCAGCAACCCAACATGTCCCAGATCTCACAAGTTGTTGGAACTCCTCTGGAGAAACAGTGAGCAATGCTTCCGCTACATCCATCCCTTATTGCGAAAATGTCGCTGTGTAGGATTTTGTGCATGAAATGATCTCTCGATTATGTTCCATAAATGGCTGATGGAGATTCACATCAGGTGATTTGGGTTGCCAAATCATTTGCTCATACTGTCCAGAATGTTCTTTAAACCAATCACAAACAATTGTGGACTGGTGACATGGCACATTGTGATCCATGAAAAGTATGTCATTGTTTGGGAACAAGACATCCATGAATGGCTGCAAATGATCTACAAGTACCTGAACATAACCGTTTCCAGTCAGTGATAGGTTCAGTTGGACCCACATCATTACGGAGCCAACACCAGCTTGCACAGTGCCTTATTGACCACTTGGCTCCACAGCTTCATGGTGTGTGAGCCACAGTCAAACCTTACCATCAGCACTTAGCAAGAGAAATTGGTGTTTCCATCCATTAAGGGTCTGACTAAAATTGGTTTTTCCATCCGTTTAGGATCCAACTGAAATGGTCCCAAGCCAAAGAAGTAGCACTGCAAGCGATGCCATGCTGTTAGCAGAAGCACTTGCATCGGTCGTCTGCTGCCACAGCACATCTACACCAAATGTCACAGCACTGTTCTAACAGATGCATTTGTTGTACACTGCAAATTGATTTTTGCAGTTATTTCATGCAGTGTTGCTTGTCTGTTAGCACTGACAACTCTACTAAAACGGTGCTGTTTTCAGTCAGTAAGTGAAGGTTGTCAACGCTGTGTTGCCCATGGTGAGGGGTAATGCCTGAAATTTGGTATTCTCGGCACATCCTTGACACTGTGGTTGTCAGAATGTTTAATTTCTTAATGATTTCTGAAATGGAATGTCACACGCATCTAGCTACAACTACCATTCCATTTTTTAAGTCTGTTAATTCCCGCTGTGCAACCATAATCACGTCAGAAACATTTTCAAACGAATCACCTGAGTACAAATGGCAGCTTTGCCAACGTGCTGCCCTTTTATGTCTGTGTACTCGATGCTACGAGCACCTGTATATGTCTATATCGCTATACCATTACTTCTGTCACCTCACTGTATATGTGCCCAGTAGAACAGTTTATGACAGGGGAGACGCTCTAGAGTATATAGTCACTGCAAAGAAACTTCTAAAGACACAGAGATTACTGCATAATAGGTGTAAGACAAAACTTAGGGCTATAGATAGAGAGATACTAAATGAAACACATTTCACTGTCAAGAGAGAAATGCATGAAGCCTACAATGCTACTGTAGCAGATTTTTTTCAAATTATCTTTCAAAAACCCAATGAAATTCTAGTAATTGTAACACTGTTAGTGGCACCAGAGTTACTGTCTAATCCCTGAAGGATGAGACAGGATCTGAAATTAAGGGTAGCAAAACAAAAGCAGAAATGCTTAACTCTGTTTTAAGATGGTCTTTTACATACAAACACCCAGAGAACTGCCCTCATTTAATGCTCTTAACACTGAAAAAGATGAGTGATACTGATATCAGAGCCCATGGCATTGAGAAATATCTGAAACTGTTGAAACTGAACAGAGCTCCAGGGCCCAGTGGAATCCCTATCAGATTCCATACTGAATTTTTGGGCGATTTAGCCCCTCTTTCAACTATAATCTATCACTGATCCCTCCACTACCAGTCACAATAATGTAGAGGAAATTTTTCTACATCCTATACAGGAACAGTCACAGAGTTCACCAGCATTCACTATCGATAAAATTCCCTCAAATAAAACACTGGAAAAATCTATGAAAAGATCCTGGAGAAGAGAATAAGAAGCAGTATTGAAAGTAGACTGCGAGAGGAGCAGTATGGTTTCAGACCGGGAAGATCAACAACGGACCTCATATTTGCGGTAAGGCAACTGCAGGAAAGGCACTATGAGTACGGGAAGGACTTAATCATGGCCTTTTTAGATATTGAGAAGGCGTATGACAGTATCTGTAGGGACAAGCTCTGGGATGTGCTGAACGCAAAAGGGATAGATGAAGAGATAACACGAAAAGTCAGAAAAATGTATGAGGGAAGTGAGAGTTGTGTGAAAGTGGGGAGGGAACGTACTGCATGGTTCAAGCTGGAAAATGGGCTGCGACAGGGAAGTGCACTTTCGCCTTTATTGTTTATTATTGTTATGGATGAAATCCTACAGCAAGTATCAGATGCAATTGGAGATCATAAAATGAAAGCAGTGCTTTTTGCCGATGACCTGATGTTATGGGGAAATTGCGAGGAGGAGGTGCAAGAGCAGTTAGATGTATGGGAGGCAACGGCAGCACAATATGGAATGCATTTCTCTGCAAAGAAAAGTGAAATAATTGCCACAACAAGGAAGAAGAATAGGCCAAATGTGGATATAACTTGTGGACGGGAAAAACTACAAGTGGTAGAGAACTTCAAGTACCTGGGAAGCATGATTGAAAGTAAGGGGGGAAACGCAATGGAAATAAATGAAAGGTGCAGAAAAGCAGGGCAGTTCTACAAATGCATTAGGGGGCTTATTTGGAGCAAGGAGGTGCCACAGAAATCCAAGGGAATTATATACCGAACCTACTTTGTCCCCATATTGGCATACGGAAGTGAGACTTGGGTAATGCACAAAAGCGACAAAAGTAGAATACAGGCTAGTGAAATGAAGTTCCAGAGGAGCGGGTTGAGTGTAACAAGACGAGACAGATTGCGAAATGTGTATGTGAGGGAAAGACTAAAGGAGGAACCAGTACAGGACAGGATAGAAAAATCAAGACTGCAGTGGTATGGACACATGAAGAGAATGGATGAGGGAAGAATTCCAAAGAGGATGTTTGATCTGCAACTGGAGGGGAAGAGGCCCAGAGGAAGACCAAGAGATAGATGGGTGAAGGGAGTGAAGGAATGTGTGAAGAGAAGAGGAGAGAACTGGACGAAGGTGGAAGAGGGGGAATGGTGGAAAGACAGAACACGATGGAGAGGCTTGTGCTCCCGACAGACCCAGCCAGTGACTGGAAACTGTCCAAGATGATGATGATGATGATGATGATGATGATGAAAACACTGTGCCCAGTAGTTGGAAGGAAGCGCAGGTCGCACAAGCCTACAAGAAGGGTAGCAGAAGTGATCCACAAAACAACTGTCCAATATCCTTGACAATGATCTGTTGTAGAATCTAAAAACATATTCTTACCTCAAGAATGATGAAACACCTTGAACACAATGACCTCTTCCATGCCAATCAGCATGAAGTCCAGGAAAATTAATCTTGTGAGACTCACTTTGCACTTTTCTCATACGATACACTGAAAGCCTAGGATCGTGGCAGTCAGGTACATGCAGTACTTCTCAAGTTCTGAAAAGCATTTGACTCAGTACCGCTTCTACATTTACCATCAAAAGTCTAGTCATATGGGGTATCAAGTGAAATTTATGACTAGGTTCAAAAAAATGGTTCAAATGGCTCTGAGCACTATGGGACTTAACATCTGAGGTCATCAGTCCCCTTGAACTTACAACTACTTAAACCTAACCAACCTAAGGACATCACACACATCCATGCCTGAGGCAGGATTCGAACCTGTGACTGTAGCGATTGATAATTTTCTGGTAGGGAGGATGCAGCAAGTTATCTTAAACAGACGCAAAATCCCCACGATTGGCAATCTTTTAAAGTAGCTCAAAATTTACCACAGACTTCAATGCAAGATGCTTATAACAGTTCCCACAACAAAACTTTGTCTCGAAACCTGGCAGAAAATCCAAAGAGATACTAGTTGTATGTGAAGTATGTTAGTGGCAAGAAACAATCAATGCCCTCTCTGTGCGATAGCAATAGAGATACTATCGAAGACAGTGCTGCCAAAGCAGAGTTACTAAACACAGCCTTCCGAAATGCCTTCACAAAAGAAGGCGAAGTAAATATTCCAGAATTTGAATCAAGAACAGCTGCAATAATGAGTAACGTAGAAGTAAATATCCTCAGAGTAGTGAAGCAACTTAAATCACTTAATAAAAGCAAGTCTTCTGGTCCAGACTGTATACCAATTAGGTTCCTTTCAGAGTATGCTGATGCATTAACTCCATACTTGACAATCATAACAACAGTTCGCTCGATGAGAGATCTGTACCCAAAGACTGGAAAGTTGTACAGGTCACACCAATACTCAAGAAATGTAGTACGAGTAATCCACTCAATTACAGGCCCATATCATTAACGTCGATATGCAGCAGGATTCTGGAACATATATTGTGTTTGAACATTATGAATTATGTCAGACAAAATGGTCTATTGAGACACAGCCCACATGGGTTTAGAAAACATCGTTTTTGTGAAACACAACTAGCTCTTTATTTGCGTGAAGTGGTGAGTGCTATTGAGAAGGGATTTCAGATCGATTCCCTATTTCTAGATTTCCAGAAGACTTTTGACACTGTACCACACAAGTGGCTTATAGTGAAATTGCGTGCTTATGGAATATCGTCTCTGTTATGTGACTGAATTTGTGACTACCTGACAGAGAGGTCACAGTTCATAGTAATTGACGTAAAGTCACCGAGTAAAACAGAAATGATTTCTGGTGTTCCCCAAGGTAGTGTTATAGGCCCTTTACTGTTCCTTATCTATATAGAAGATTTGGGAGACAATCTGAGCATCCGCCTTATGTTGTTTGCAGATGATGCAGTTGTTTATCGGCTAGTAATGTCATCAGAAGATCAAAACCAACTGCAAAATGATTTAGAAAAGATATATGAATGGTGCGAAAATTGGCAGTTGACCCTAAATAAACGAAAAGTGTGAGGACATCTGCATGAGTGCAAAACAGATCCATTAAACTTGTTTCATGATAAATCAGTCAAATCTAAAGGCCGTAAATTCAACTAAATACCTAGGAATTACAATTACGAACAACTTGAATTGGAAGGAACACATAGAAAATGTTGTGGGGAAGGACACTTAGAAAATGTAACAGATCTACTAAGGAGACTGCCAACACTATGCTTGTCTGCTATCTTTTAGAATACTGCTGCGTGGTGGGGGATCCTTACCAGATAGGGCTGACAGAGTACATCGATAAAGTTCAAAGAAGGGCAGCACGTTTTGCATTATCCCAAAATATGTCACTGAAATGATACAGGATTTGGGTTCAAAATGGTTCAAATAGCTCTGAGCACTATGGGACTTAACTGCTGAGGTCATCAGTCCCCTAGAACTTAGAACTACTTACACCTAACTAACCTAAGGACATCACACACATCCATGCCCGAGGCAGGATTTGAACCTGCGACCATAGCGGTTGCGCAGTTCCAGGCTGTAGCACCTAGAACCGCTTGGCCACTCTGGCCGGCCCAGGATTTGGGCTGGACATCATTAAAAGAAAGGCTTTTCTTGTTGCGACAGAATCTTCCCACGAAATTCCAATCACCAACTTTCTCCTCCAAATATTTTGTTGAAACCAACCTGCATAGGGAGAAACAATCACCATGATACAATAAGGGAAATCAGAGCTCGTACGGGAAGATATTGGTGTTCATTCTTTCCGTGTGCTATACGAGATTGGAATAACAGAGAATTGTGAAGGTGGTTCGATGAACCCTCTGCCAGGCATTTAAATGTGATTTGCAGAGTATCCATGTAGATGTAGATCATGGATGAAGAGTCAAAGATAGATGTAAAATTATTTTTGGATGTGTTCCAGGGAACTGTGTTGGGACCATTGCTGTTCCTGTTCTATATTAATGACCTTGCAGACAATATTAATAGTAACTTCCGACTTTTTGCAATTGATGTAGTTATCTATAATGAAGCACTGTCTGAAAGAAGAATAAATATTCAGTCAGATCTAGATAAGATTTCAAAGTGTTCAGAAATGTGAAATTATGCACTTCACAAATGGTTCAAATGGCTCTGAGCACTATGGGTCATCAGTCCCCTAGAACTTAGAACTAATTAAACCTAACTAACCTAAGGACATCACACACATCCATGCCCAAGGCAGGATTCGAACCTGCGACCGTAGCGGTTGTGCGGTTCCAGACTGAAGCGCCTAGAACCGCTCGGCCATGCACTTCACAAAAAATGCCACAGTATCCTATGAATGCAGTAGAGTGAATCATAATTGGAATTGGTCAACTCATTCAAATATACAAATGTAACAGTGAAGTGGAATGGTCAAATAGGCTCAGTAGCTGGTAAAGCAGGGGGCGGACTTCAGTTTTTGGTAGAATACTAGGGAAATACAATCAGTCTACAAAGCAGATTGCTTACACGTCACCTGTGAGACACATCCTAGAAGACTGCTCAGCTATGTAGGATCTGTACTGAATAAGACTAATAGGGAATACTGAACATAGACAGAGAAGGGCAGCACAGATGTTCACAGGTTTGTTTGACCTATGGGAGAATGTCACAGAGATGCTGAAGAAACAAAAATGGCAGAGTCTCGAAGATAAATGTATACTATCTCACAAAGGTCTACCTACAAAGTTTCAAGAACCGGTTTTAAATGATAACTCTCGGTATAAAGCACAACCCTCTATGTATCACTTCCAAAGGGATTGTTAGGACAAGATTAGATTAATTACAGCATGTACAGGGACATTTAAACAGTCATTCTTCTCACACTCACTATATGAATGGAATGGAATGGGAAAAATCCCTAATGACTGATACAGTGGTTTACAGAGTGTGGAGGTGGACATAGATGTAGGTTGCGAACGGTTATGAAAGAAGGGCAAATCACTCAGACTTCTGGATGAGAGTGGCCTTCCTTTAGAGAGGATGAGGGTAGACAAAAATACAGGAGGAACAGGAGGAGGTGTCAGAGAGAGAGAGAGAGAGAGAGAGAGAGAGAGAGAGAGAGAGAGAGAGAGTAGGAGAAGAGAGCTAGCAATAGTAAGCACTGTGCCAGCTTCAGTCCAAAGAATGAGAAATAAAGATAGAGAAATAGATTGGGGGAAGAGAAATGAATAGTGAAACTAAGAACTAGGACAGCAGAACAAAACAGAGAAGGAGCCTTTCCTCCTGCTTCTTACCTTGCCCTCCCCCCCAACCCAAAGACACAACCCCTCACCCCAGCTGCCTGCCAAATTGCAGTTCTTGCATTGTGTGTCCAGCCGGCACAATGTAGGTGCAGAATGGTGTGTGTGTGTGTGTGTGTGTGTGTGTGTGTGTGTGTGTGTGTGTGTGTGTGTCCTCTAGCTTGTTATAGGATTTCTTTCTGAAGTTTGGAAAGCTTTCATTCTCTTTTTGTGCAGCTGTCAATGACTCAATGCTCCTTTACTCCTATCATTACACAGAAAAGTGTTAAGCTGTGAAAAGTTGGACAACACTGCCTAATACAAGCAGAGACCCACTTGACTAGTAAAGGCTCAGCATTTCACAAATGTTTAATGTACCCTGGAGCCTCATAAAACAGATATCCCTCCACTTAATTACAGACATTCTTCAAAGCCAGATACATTTTCCCTACAATACTATCCACGTTCACGACTGAAACTCCACTTCTGCCAGTATACACAATGCAAATTACAAATGTTTCTTTTAAATTGTGCAATTAATCATCTTGAACAAATAAAAACATGGACATAAAAAAGTTTTATAACTACTTGAAGGATAAAATATGTACCTGCTTACATGAGCACTGTTCGGAGTATAATTTTCATTACATCCAGTACCACTTTCGCTATGGGCACAGGTATTATATGCAAATGATTCAAAAACAGAGCTATGGGTAAGCGGCTCATTTGAACAGGTTTTAGTGCAGTAGTCCACAGCTTCAGAATGGTGAGAAATATGTAAAGGCAAACTATGATTGAGCCACTGAGATTTCACAACAACACATATTGGTTTTTCACTGTTGCAGGAAGTTGTATGGTGCTTCACTTTTAACCAATAATCACATTCAACCACTGATCTCTTCAGATTCTGCCTGGACTCTGTAAAAAGTTATGAAATAGGAATTTCAGGACATGCACCAAAATAGGTAAATTCATATGTAACTGACATTTATGGACTTTCTTGCACATAGCTATTGTTCTTTGACAATAGCAAAAAATAAACAAGTTTAAAATAATGTAGTTTAAAATAATGTCCCAGAATTTTCAGTACATCTATATAAATAAAAATGTAAATGTTCGTTTGCTGAAATCATATATCCCAAAAAAGTTTTTCACCAATTGCTTTGAAATTTTGACACAACATTGCATTATAATATGCACTTTTTATATACCTACAGGAGCACCATACATATACTCCATTAGCAAAAGTCTCATGTTCCTTTGTCCAAAATCTTAAATTTCCAAAAGTTCATCAATTCCTTTGAAATTCTGACAAAATGTTGCATTCAAATATGCTGATGTTTTTATGTACCTGCTGAAGCGTCATATGGTGTGTGTGTGTGTGTGTGTGTGTGTGTGTGTGTGTGAGTGTCCGCGCGCACACGCTTGTGCATGTATGTGGGTTCCACGTCTTCTCCTAAACCACTGGACCAATTTCAACCAAACTTGGTACACAAATCCCTTATTGTCAGGCAACAACAATTATTATGGGGTAAGAACCATTTACCTATTATAGTTCAGGAGATATGATGTCATAAACAATGAGGCATGACACTTGCTTTCAACTGTGAAGTGCAGATAGCTCCAATGAAAACAGTAGCCATCTATGGAGCTAAGAAGAGGCATTGCCATAGAGGCACTTACAAAACCGTGTTGTAGACATGCAAAGCAGCTGTACCAAATGAACACAAACTTCCCATGATACCATACTTATACATTTGTACATTACATATGTTTCTTTCTACCACTGTTCCATAATTTCAAAGGTATTTTCACAAATATATGTAAATGAAATTTCTTCAATATTGCAGTACAAACTCAGTTTTTTGTTTTATATACCACATGGAACTTCTGTAGGTGTATAAAACTGCGTGTGTAGTCGAATGCAACATTGTGGCCAAATTTCAAAGGAACAGGTGAAGAACATTCAGAGATTTCAGGTTCTGAACACATGAGCAGTTAGACCTATATAAATAACAATAAAAATGACAATTTGTTCAAAATTGTAAATCTCTGAAAGTTCTCAAGTTTTCAAATTTTGATACAATGTTGCATTCAAATATGAGTGTTTTTATATACCTATTTTTAAAAATATATCTAATATGAACATAAATGTGAAAAGGGAAACATCATTACAAAAAACCTTGAAAAGTTCTTGACCAATTTGCTTCACATTTTTACACAATACTCTAGTGAATATTCAGACAGCCATTGGCTGTGTATTTTTTACTTCAAATTTTTACAATTTATGTAGTAAGTGTTGGACACGCACACACAGATATATACTGTTATCAAACAGTAAAGTTGTATTTATGATTTCTTGGCTTTGATTACAATACTAGTGCAGAATGTGAATTTGCAATAACAGTAACCAGGATACAGATTAGCTGGCTGTTTTTCAAGACTTTCCTTGCTGGCTGGGGGAGTGGCTATGTACATAAAAAACAGTATTCCATTTGAGTCCATAGACATACCACGGCACTGCACTGAACAGATGTTTGAATGTTGTGCAGGGGCAGTTGAATGAATTACAATGTCATCGGCGAACCTCAAAGTTTTTACTTCTTCTCCATGGATTTTGATACCCACTCTGAATTTTTCTTTTGTTTCCTTTACTGCTTGCTCAATATACAGATTGAATAAAATCGGGGATAGGCTACAACCCTGTCTCACTTCCTTCCCAACCACTGCTTCCCTTTCATGCCTCTCGACTCTTATAACTGCCATCTGGTTTCTGTACAAATTGTAAATAGCCTTTCGCTCCCTGTATTTCACCCCTGCCACCTCCAGAATTTGAAAGAGAGTATTCCAGTCAACATTTATGTTAAGCAGTACTAAATGGTTAACTGTCAAGGAAATAACAGTTCCCTACTACTGGTCTCCAACTAGTTACATCTGACATTATGGTAGGCGGCCAACCAGAGGAAACAGAGGAGTAGGCCTCATCAACAGATACAGTTTAGCAACTAGTGTACCACAGCAGAAGGCAACAAAAAAGCTGAAGAGGCATTTATCTGACCAAATGGCAAAAAAGACTTTCATTCTGTATGTTCCAATATACCTTACACGCCACAAAGAGAAAAACTTGCTCTAAAAACATGCCTATTATATCCTTTGTACATGGGAAATAAATTACATTTAGTTGTCAATATTAATACTTAACTTTTTTTTAAGAAGGACTGAACACACATTTTTTAATGCTTCCTTGATATTAATGACATTATATATCAGTCAGTATCAATAGGCTATTTTCCTATGTTAAAAATTGGTTCCAATTGCTGTTTTATTCTGCTTGATTATAACATTTAAATAGCATTTATGGTTAATGTTCCTGCAAAACATCTGTTATTTTTATGACATTAAAGCTTAAAAATCAATAAATATCAAGATCTGATCACGTGATTGAAAATGCTCTGTTATTGGCTGATGCTCTGGAGATATCACAGGCTAGGAGTAAGATGAAGCTATATATTTGTTATAAGAGCGTTAGGCAAAGTTAGGGTCTTTATGTACTTTTTCTGCAAACAATTTCACTACTTAGTAATGGAAAATGTGATTACAACTTTTAAGTAATATAGACGGGAACTTTGTGAACACTAATAGTGGAAGCCTTGTGAAAGTCGATGCGTTTATACTCCACCAATTTAGAGTGGCAATATGTGCAACAATGGACATTCTGCAACATTATTAAACTTGCTCAGAACTAAGGAATTGTGGAACTTTTGCAAATGGGTCCATATATTATAACTACATTCTACATCTACATCTACATCTACATTGATACTCCGCAAGCCACCCAACGGTGTGTGGCGGAGGGCACTTTACGTGCCACTGTCATTACCTCCCTTTCCTGTTCCAGTCGCGTATGGTTCGCGGGAAGAACGACTGTCTGAAAGCCTCCGTGCGCGCTCTAATCTCTCTAATTTTACATTCGTGATCTCCTTGGGAGGTATAAGTAGGGGGAAGCAATATATTCGATACCTCATCCAGAAACGCACCCTCTCGAAACCTGGCGAGCAAGCTACACCGCGATGCAGAGCGCCTCTCTTGCAGAGTCTGCCACTTGAGTTTATTAAACATCTCCGTAACGCTATCACGGTTACCAAATAACCGTGTGACGAAACGCGCCGCTCTTCTTTGGATCTTCTCTATCTCCTCTGTCAGACTGATCTGGTACGGATCCCACACTGATGAGCAATACTCAAGTATAGGTCGAACGAGTGTTTTGTAAGCCACCTCCTTTGTTGATGGACTGCATTTTCTAAGGACTCTCCCAATGAATCTCAACCTGGTACCCGCCTTACCAACAATTAATTTTATATGATCATTCCACTTCAAATCGTTCCGCACGCATACTCCCAGATATTTTACAGAAGTAACTGCTACCAGTGTTTGTTCTGCTATCGTATAATCATACAATAAGGGATCCTTCTGTCTATGTATTCGCAATACATTACATTTGTCTATGTTAAGGGTCAGTTGCCACTCCCTGCACCAAGTGCCTATCCGCTGCAGATCTTCCTGCATTTCGCTACAATTTTCTAATGCTGCAACTTCTCTGTATACTACAGCATCATCCGCGAAAAGCCGCATGGAACTTCTGACACTATCTACTAGGTCATTTATATATATTGTGAAAAGCAATGGTCCCATAACACTCCCCTGTGGCACGCCAGAGGTCACTTTAACGTCTGTAGACGTCTCTCCATTGATAACAACATGCTGTGTTCTGTTTGCTAAAAACTCTTCAATCCAGCCACACAGCTGGTCTGATATTCCGTAGGCTCTTACTTTGTTTATCAGGCGACAGTGCGGAACTATATCGAACGCCTTCCGGAAGTCAAGAAAAATAGCATCTACCTGGGAGCCTGTATCTAATATTTTCTGGGTCTCATGAACAAATAAAGCGAGTTGGGTCTCACACGATCGCTGTTTCCGGAATCCATGTTGATTCCTACATAGTAGATTCTGGGTTTCCAGAAATGACATGATACGCAAGCAAAAAACATGTTCTAAAATTCTACAAGAGATCAACGTCAGAGATATAGGTCTATAGTTTTGCGCATCTGCTCGACGACCCTTCTTGAAGACTGGGACTACCTGTGCTCTTTTCCAATCATTTGGAACCCTCCGTTCCTCTAGAGACTTGCGGTACACAGCTGTTAGAAGGAGGGCAAGTTCTTTTGCGTACTCTGTGTAGAATCGAATTGGTATCCCATCAGGTCCAGTGGACTTTCCTCTATTGAGTGATTCCAGTTGCTTTTCTATTCCTTGGACACTTATTTCGATGTCAGCCATTTTTTCGTTTGTGCGAGGATTTAGAGAAGGAACTGCAGTGCGGTCTTCCTCTGTGAAACAGCTTTGGAAAAAGGTGTTTAGTATTTCAGCTTTACGCGTGTCATCCTCTGTTTCAATGCCATCATCATCCCGTAGTGTCTGGATATGCTGTTTCGAGCCACTTACTGATTTAACGTAAGACCAGAACTTCCTAGGATTTTCTGTCAAGTCGGTACATAGAATTTTACTTTCGAATTCAATGAACGCTTCACGCATAGCCCTCCTTACGCTAACTTTGACATCGTTTAGCTTCTGTTTGTCTGAGAGGTTTTGGCTGCGTTTAAACTTGGAGTGAAGCTCTCTTTGTTTTCGCAGTAGTTTCCTAACTTTGTTGTTGAACCACGGTGGGTTTTTCCCGTCCCTCACAGTTTTACTCGGCACGTACCTGTCTAAAACGCATTTTACCATTGCCTTGAACTTTTTCCATAAACACTCAACATTGTCAGTGTCGGAAGAGAAATTTTCGTTTTGATCTGTTAGGTAGTCTGAAATCTGCCTTCTATTACTCTTGCTAAACAGATAAACCTTCCTTTTTTTATATTCCTACTAACTTCCATATTCAGGGATGCTGCAACGGCCTTATGATCACTGATTCCCTGTTCTGTACATACAGAGTCGAAAAGTTCGGGTCTGTTTGTTATCAGTAGGTCCAAGATGTTATCTCCACGAGTCGGTTCTCTGTTTAATTGCTCGAGGTAATTTTCGGATAGTGCACTCAGTATAATGTCACTCGATGCTCTGTCCCTACCACCCGTCCTAAACATCTGAGTGTCCCAGTCTATATCTGGTAAATTGAAATCTCCACCTAAGACTATAACATGCTGAGAAAATTTATGTGAAATGTATTCCAAATTTTCTCTCAGTTGTTCTGCCACTAATGCTGCTGAGTCGGGAGGTCGGTAAAAGGAGCCAATTATTAACCAGAAAAACTGAAGATAACGAAGGTAGTGCCAGTGCACAAGAAAGGGTGTAAGGATGATCCCAACAACTACAGACCAGTTTCACTGATATCAGGTTTCTCAAAAATCCTAGAAATGCTTATGTATACCAGATTAGTTAACTATTTGGACAAACATAACATTCTCATGACCTCACAACATGGTTTCAGAAAGGGTAAATCTACAGAATCAGCAATTGTCAGTCTAACAGAATACATTTTACAGTCCTTAGATGAGAAAAAGGTTGTCTCTGCAATGTTTCTGGATCTTTCAAAGGCATTTGACACCATTGACCATGAAATGCTGATACAAAAATTAAGCAACTATGGCATTCGGGGGCAACCAGGTGAATGGATAAAATCATACTTGTGCAACCGCAAGCAGTATGTATCATTAGGAAACTCGTACCAATCAGAAACCAAATCCATCAAATATGGAGTGCCGCAGGGTTCGGTAATGGGGCCATTGTTATTTAATGTATTTGTTAATGATATAGGTGTTGAGGAGGAAGAAAAGAAAATATTGTATGCTGATGACATGACAATACTAAATAGTGACCAAAATATGGAACAGCTTGAGAGAAGAGCATACATATCTGCAAATGTCACAGCTCAATGGCTGTTGGAAAATGAACTGGTTATAAATCTAAAAAAGACTATGTATGCAGTGTTTAAAAACAAGGAAAAGGCTGTAGACATGGATTTAGAGGTTGACGGAACAAGGCTGGAAGAAGTAGAATCTGCTAGATTCTTAGGTATTCTTGTGGATAATGAACTGAAATGGAAAAAACATATTAATAATGTCTGTAAGAAACTGAGCTCTGTCATATTCTTAATGATGCAGCTATCACAGTATTCAGACAAGAACCTTCCGTGTACAGTGTATCATGGACTTTTCGAACCATACTTACAGTATGGAGTGACGGTGTGGGGAAACTCAAACAAGCAAGAGACAAAACGAGTGTTCACATTACAAAAAAAAGCAATTAGGACCATTTTAAGAAGAAAGACCTCTGAAACATGCAGAAACTGTTTCAAGAAGTTAGGTATCTTAACTTTTTCATCATTATATATATACAAAACAATAATGTACATCACAAAAGGTAGTGAGGACTGGATTACAAATGCTAGTGTACACACCCACAATACAAGAAAGAAGAATGAAGTACGTAGCATACCCCACCGACTGGCAATGCTAGAAAAAGGACCCCAGTACTCTGGTATCAGACTACTAAGAAGTCTGCCCAAAACCCTGCAAGATAGTGTACTTCACAATGAATTTACAAAGAAACTTAAAGACTATCTCATTGAAAAAGAGTTTTACAGTGTTGCAGAATACTTATGCCATTAAATTTGTATATATTGTTACTCATTATCAGTGATGTAAAAATGTAAGCTAAAGGTGTAGAAAAATAATTGATAAAGAATTTTAATACTTTGACATGTCCTATATTACACGTACATTTACTGTACACGATGTAATCTTACAGGATCAAATAAAATTCAATTCAATTCAATTCAATTCAATTCAATTCAAAGTTCGGTTGTTTAGTGTAACCTCCACCCATAATAATTCACAGGAACTATCCACTTCTACTTCACTACAGGATAAACTACTACTAACAGCGACGAACACTCCACAATCGGTTGCATGCACTCTATCCTTTCTAAACACCGTCTGTACCTTTGTAAAAATTTCGGCAGAATTTATCTCTGGCTTAAGCCAGCTTTCTGTACCTATAACGATTTCAGCTTCGGTGCTTTCTATCAGGGCTTGAAGTTCCGGTACTTTACCAACACAGCTTCGACAGTTGACAATTACAATACCGATTGCTGCTTGGTCCCCGCATGTCCTGACTTTGCCCCGCACCCGTTGAGGCTGTTGCCCTTTCTGTACTTGCCCAAGGCCACCTAACCTAAAAAACCGCCCAGCCCACGCCACACAACCCCTGCTACCCGTGTAGCCGCTTGTTGCGTGTAGTGGACTCCTGACCTATCCAGCGGAACCCGAAACCCCACCACCCTATGGCGCAAGTCGAGGAATCTGCAGCCCACACGGTCGCAGAACCGTCTCAGCCTCTGATTCAGACCCTCCACTCGGCTCTGTACCAAAGGTCCGCAGTCAGTCCTGTCGACGATGCTGCAGATGGTGAGCTCTGCTTTCATCCCGCTAGCAAGACTGGCAGTCTTCACCAAATCAGATAGCCGCTGGAAGCCAGAGAGGATTTCCTCCGATCCATAGCGACACACATCATTGGTGCCGACATGAGCGACCACCCGCAGATGAGTGCACCCTGTACCCTTCATGGCATCCGGAAGGACCCTTTCCACATCTGGAATGACTCCCCCCGGTATGCACACGGAGTGCACATTGGTTTTCTTCCCCTCTCTTGCTGCCGTTTCCCTAAGGGGCCCCATTACGCGCCTGACGTTGGAGCTCCCAACTACCAGTAAGCCCACCCTCTGCAACTGCCTGGATCTTGCAGACTGAGGGGCAACCTCTGGAACAGGACAAGCAGCCATGTCAGGCCGAAGATCAGTATCAGCCTGAGACAGAGCCTGAAACCGGTTCGTCAGACAAACTGGAGGGGCTTTCTGTTCAGCCCTCCGGAATGTCTTTCGCCCCCTGCCACACCTTGAAACGACCTCCCACTCTACCACAGCTGAGGGATCAGCCTCAATGCGGGCAGTATCCCGGGCAACCACAGTCTTAGTCCGATCAGGGGATGCGTGGGACGAGCTGGCCGTCCCCAACAAACCCCCATCCGGACCCCCACAGTGATGCCCATTGGCAACAGCCTCAAGCTGTGTGACCGAAGCCAACACTGCCTGAAGCTGGGAGCGAAGGGATGCCAACTCAGCCTGCATCCGAACACAGCAGTTGCAGTCCCTATCCATGCTAAAACTGTTTTGCAAAAAAACGTCTGAACTAATCTACAGAGAGCGCAAACAAATCGACAAAATTTAAACGGTTATTAAAATACAAGATTGCCTAGTAAATGCAGTAATGCTGCTACTTGCGCACTGCTGACACTGCTCGGCGGCGGAAGGAGACTAAGCGAAATTACACTATTCAGGTACTAAAACGCGATGCTACACTCTCAAATACTATAAAACGCCCGAAATTTATGAATTAAACAAT
Organism: Schistocerca piceifrons; assembly: GCF_021461385.2. NCBI lineage: Eukaryota > Metazoa > Arthropoda > Insecta > Orthoptera > Acrididae > Schistocerca > Schistocerca piceifrons. The sequence goes on along the minus strand of NC_060139.1, from coordinate 213,649,082 downwards.
GCAAGTACCAAAAACATGCAAAGAAATTAAGAATTAAACTATGTAACAAACGAGTGAGCTAGGAGTATACGACTTGCTGCTCAGCTGCTTATCCAACGGCGGCAGGGAGCACACTGACTGACCAACCGACACTGGCCGTTCAAAACAAAAACAGTAGACAAACGACTACGCGAATTTACACTATTCAGGTACTAAAACGCGATGCTACAACTCTCAAATACTATAATACGCCCGAAATTTATGAATTAAACAATGCAAGTACCAAAAACACGCAAAGAAATTAAGAATTAAACTATGTAACAAACGAGTGAGCTAGGAGTATACGACTTGCTGCTCAGCTGCTTATCCAACGGCGGCAGGGAGCACACATTGTCGACTATCAGTCAAGAGCTACAACCCAAAGCACAATAAAATTATTCTTAGTAAAACTTAGTGCTGATTTCCTCTGTAGAACACACTCAGCAGAGAATCTATTTCTAATGGACATTTGGCAGCATAATGGATAACATATGCAACTGCAGAGAAAGTGGTCACATGTTCAAATACTGGGAAGGTCATATATTTTTAAAAGTTTTACACGAAATATGAAAATTGAGTTAGCAATAACTGTTTGTAGCAGTTGTTTTAATTGTGGCATGCATTATACATTGCTTCACATGAATCTTAGTCTGAGAAATGGACAACGCAGGAAAAACGCATTTACTTTGTGAACAAACAGTTCACTTTTTGGAAAGCTTTTCTAGTACTGAAGATATCACCATACGCACAAAGCACAATGAAGTGTAGGGCGATGAGATTATATAGAGAGAGATAAAGTGTGTACACCCTGCAAGTGACACAAAAGTAAGGGCTGTGATGTTTGTGAGAGTAAACCAATGTTGGTGTCTGAAGCAGACTTAATTCATCTTTATGTATGATGATGAAACTGCACGAGTTTAAGCAATAAGGATCCTAGTTGGACAGTAGAAAGATAAAAAAAATTGTTTTTCATAAAATTTTTTCATAAAATAAAAAGACTGTAGTCACATTAATTTGAAAATATCTTTTTGAACATAAAGTGTGTGAATGTGAACAGCAAATGCAAATTGAAGCGCATGTAAACAGCAAGGAAAACATAATAATATTCTGATTGGTGTGGTGAAGTTTTGTGATTGCAATTTGGTTATTAAATGAGAGACCTGTCAAGTCATTTTACAAATAAGTTAAAATGTTATTTCAGATTAGATTCAAACCAGTGATCTATGAACATCACCTTGTAAAAATCGATGGGGTACCACTGTAACAAGTGAGCTACTGAACAACTGAGGTGTAGTTAGGTAAAATTACGTTCCTTCTTTGTAATAGTGGGAAATCATCTCTTGAAGGTAAGTTAATGTTAACCTCACAATGCAACACATTTTTAATTAGATTAGTGAACTCTTTCGTCGACATGATGGCAATTTGCTGGTACAGTACAACCACATTTTATGCACTTTCTCATTCTCTGGAACATTCAAAAACAACTTTTCAGGAGTTTTTTTATAGATGTATTTGTACCGTATATTGCTATACACCATTTGTAACCCATTTTCCAAAACGTAAATTCCTAAACAAGACATCACTGTGAATTAGCATTATGACAGTAGGAGCAGCGAGCTAGCCAGAGACGTCACAAGCATCACGATTCGAATGAAGCATTATAGAGTGCTTTCAAATTATTTGAATTTCATTTCTGTTTTTATAGAAGAATATTGAAATTCAAAAGGAAAAACAGCATGTCAGGAGCATAAAATGACATAATTAATCACTTGAGACTATTTCTAGAAAACAGTAAAATAATCTTATTTTCTTCCTGGTGAGAAAAATGTATACTTCCCACTCTTAATTTGCTTCCTTTGCTGCCTATCATTTGTGTATTTTTTACCTGGTTGCCACTTCAACTAACCATATTTATGACAGTTTAAATTAAATTGTGATCAACAGTCTTTTCCACAGCCTTCTAGCAATTTCATCCTCGTAAATAACAAATCTACTTATACTGCACTAAACACCATATCAATCTTGTACAGAATACAAAGTTATATGTTTGGGAATTCTATATTATAAAGGGTGATCAAAAGGTTTCCGTTCAAAGGCCACATTGACCCCTTACCTACCCACATTTAGAGTTTTGCTGGGTTGCTTATATGCTGTAGCAACACCCACAAATAAGTTTTGTTTTTAACTTTCCTAATCTCTCTGAAATGACATGAAAATTAATGTATGTAAACAATGAAAAATCCAAGATGGAATAATGACAATATTATACAAAAGACAGATTGCTACTCATTTTATAGTGGAGATGTTGAGTTGTAGAAAGGCATATCAAAAAGACAGTCTGGCCTTGGCAGCCACAGACAGTGGTAATGCGTGTGTGAGTTATTGCCTAATTCAGAGGAAGGACTTTTGGCTGAAGGCTTACTAGTTTAGCAACCTTTTTGTAATGACTGACTGTGACTCAACATCCCCACTATATGGTGAGTAATAATCTATCCATTTCTTAATGTTGTCAGTATATCTACATGGGTTCATAACTGAAACATTGGAAAAGGAAGTGTTGCTGTCCTGGACACATGCAAGAAAAATGATGGAATATCTGAAGTAGTTTGTATAACTGTATCAAAAATGTTTGACAGGCACTGAAGGCAAAAAGCTTGATCCACATATTTGAAGTTGCCACGGTTTTTGTTCATCTAGAGAATGTTACATAGTTTGTAGAGGAAAAGAATCCACAAAACAATTTTTTTACTGACTTTATTTGCAAACTGTTTCCACAAAGTTTGTTTCCATTCTCAATGCTGCATGATTTGACAGTTTGACACCCTACAAGCACAAGGAAATCACCACTAAAAGTTCTCAGAAACTCCATGACGTCGTTAGCACACAACCACGAAGCGAAAGCCTTCCAGCACGCGATGCCACGTCATATACCAGCTATGCTGTAATTTATGAACAGCATTTTATGTGAACATTACCACCAACCAGCTGTTCACTCAAATATATGGCCATCACCAAAGTGTAGCTAAGAGTGGAGTTAACCACCCAGTGAGAGAGAATGCTGCTGAACACAACATGCTTGGCTGCCATATGGATTCTCTTGTGCCATAACACCAGATCCCCTGAGTTTCTTAGAGGGGAGTTATGGCTGCAATACACCCTTCAACCCTGTAACCCTCCTGGCCTCAATCTCTGGTAGCCCCTGCCATGCACTCTCCCTGCTTGCTGCCAGAACAAGCTCTCCAGGGCCATATTCCTATCCTATGCACCTGCTGCCTCTCCCTTCCAGCAGCCAGACACTGTTTTCCAACCCTCCCTCCTATCCCATGCCTCATTTCTCCCCTCACCCACTCCATTTGTCACAACCCTCAGCATAGTTGAGCTGCAGTACTGGCACAATGTTGTTCTAGGTAACAATACAGCCACACAGGTGTGCGTGTGCGTTGTGTATGTGACTACAGTTCTGAGGGGGGATTCGTCTGAAAGCTAGCAACATTCTCAGTCTTTATTTTCCTGTTAGTGACTCAGCACTTCAACTACCTGAAGATTTGTTACCTTTATGCTTAAAATTCCTGCGACGACTATCCATTACCACAATAACATAAAATATATCCAACAGAACTCAGCCGAAATCAGCATTCGTTATTAAAGTGTTTCACCAATTCAGTTTTTTACTCTAGAGCACAGTGACTTTATAAATTCCACTTCTTTTGCAAAAGCAGTATGTATACAACATTTCCCAATATATCTTCAACAACAATGCAAGCATACAATTTCAAAACAGGCATTGTAGATGTTAAATATAAGCAGGACTTTTTCTAATGCAGTGAAATAATTCTTTCTTTTCAAACATAGGATAAAACAAAACTTGAACTTACCCTGCTGATGTTCAGATAGTATTTCTATCAGCATATTAACTTGTGTATTGTTGTTGCAGTTGTGATACTCCAAGCCAAATTCTCTGAGCTGTTAACAAAACAAATAAATAAACATATAACCAGAAAATATAGATGTCAAATTAAATCTTAAGTGCCACTTAAACTAACACTATATATATATGTATATACATATTCATCACACTTAGCACTTTTTAATGTAACATTACTGAAAGGACACTGACCCGAATGGTCAAGAAATAAAAATTAGTAAAATTTATTCAGTTATATTTCTTCCATTGTTTATCAGAAGAGGCAATCACACTTGCCAACTTCAATAACAGACAAAGCTTGTTTACAAGATTTATAACAAATGCGATGAAAAACAAAAAGCACTTTCTCAAACTGATATTTTGGATTTGAATTAAAAAGATTTTTTCTCCTTCCAACAATTTAGTGATTTTTACTATCTATCAAACACAGTGCTTTTTCATACCATCTGCTACATCAATGACAATAAATGTTCTGACAAGATATAGCTCATATCAACCTACAACTATTAGTCTGAGAACAAATTTTAAATTGCACAGAAAGCTTAATGACACTTCTTCTACGATGTGAAGATCTAGAGGCACTGACTGTTAGAAGAGGAGACAAGGAAAGGGCTGAAGAACTTTAATTGCCTTAACAGAAAAGTTTTATATGAACTAGTACACTGATGAATCAGAAGGTTATGGCCATCACCTACCACGAGACTGAATGCCAGCTGGTAGCATTGCACACACAACACAATAAGAAAAGTACATAAGCAGAACAGAGACGAATGGGAAATAATTCTAACAACAATACAGGCTGCAAATGGAGAAATCCATTGACATAAGAGACTCTGACAAAGATTGTTACAGCTTGGCGCCTGGGAACAAGCATTTCAGAAATGACAAAGCTGGTTGTCTGTTCACATGGTACTCTCATGAGCATCTGTGGAAAGTGGCTGAAGGACAGTGAAATCACGGGTAGCGACAATGTATTGAACATCCAAGTCTCATCACAGAACATGGATGTTGGAGGATTGCCCGTTCTGTAAAGAAGGATAGATGGTGATCTATGGAATATCTCACGACAGAGTACAATTCTGATGGAAGTACAAGTGTTCTGAAGCATGACGTCCAGCACACATTGTTGGACATGGTGCTCCACAGCAGATGACCCGTATGTGTACCCTTCTTGACCCAACAATACCACCAATTACATTTGCAGTGGGCACAGCATCCCTGAGATTGGTCTGTAGATCAATAGAAACATGTAATCTGGTCAAATGAATCACATTTTTTTTCTTAGACAAGGCCGATGGTTGTATCCAAATACACTGCCATCTAGGAAAATGCCTGGTACAAATATGTGTGGCCACACCAACACAGTGCTGTGGGGGCACTATTATGCTACGGGGAACATTTAATCCCATGAGAGCTGTGGTAGTAACAGAAGACAACATGCAAATGTAGACTATGGGAGTATTATTATGGAGCACCACAGCCCTTCACACTTTATGTCTTCCCCAATGGCAAGGACATCTTTCAGCAAGATAACTGTCCACATTGCAAGGCCTGAATCTTGCTACAGTGGTTTTAGCATGACCAGAACTCATGTTGATGTTTTGGTCACCATGACCAGCTTGTAATTTATACGAATTGTGCGGCTGTGTGTACATACAAGGTGCCACATACCTCCAGAAACCTACCACAGGACTTGTCAAATCTATGTCATGCAGAATCATATTCCAAAGGTGGACCAACACACTGTTATGCAAAAGGCCATTATGTTTCAGCTCATCAGAGTATGTACAGAAAGGAATGAAATACACTGCATAATTTTGATCATGTCTGTCTCATGAATCCAATAAAAATTTTAAATATTCACAGGGATGTAAAAATGTGTAAGTAGTATAATGGGGTGTACATCACCAAATCAGTCTGTTAAGGATCTAGTAATTTTTGTGTTGTTGTTGTGGTCTTCAGTCCTGAGACTGGTTTGATGCAGCTCTCCATGCTACTCTATCCTGTGCAAGCTTTTTCATCTCCCAGTACCTACTGCAACCTACATCCTTCAGAATCTGCTTAGTGTATTCATCTCTTGGTCTCCCTCTACGATTTTTACCCTCCACACTGCCCTCCAATACTAAATTGGTGATCCCTTGATGCCTCAGAACATGTCCTACCAACCGATCCCTTCTTCTGGTCAAGTTGTGCCACAAACTTCTCTTCTCCCCAATCCTATTCAATACTTCCTCATTAGTTATGTGATCTACCCATCTAATCTTCAGCATTCTTCTGTAGCACCACATTTCGAAAGCTTCTATTCTCTTCTTGTCCAAACTATATACTCGATGTTAACAAATTTCTCTTCTTCAGAAACGCTTTCCTTGCCATTGCCAACCTACATTTTATATCCTCTCTACTTCGACCATCATCAGTTATTTTGCTCCCCAAATAGCAAAACTCCTTTACTACTTTAAGTGCCTCATTTCCTAATCTGATTCCCTCAGCATCACCCGACTTGATTAGACTACATTCCATTATCCTTGTTTTGCTTTTGTTGATGTTCATCTTATATCCTCCTTTGAAGACACTGTCCATTCCATTCAACTGCTCTTCCAAGTCCTTTGCTGTCTCTGACAGAATTACAATGTCATCGGCGAACCTCAAAGTTTTTATTTCTTCTCCATGAATTTTAATACCTACTCCGAATTTTTCTTTTGTTTCCTTTACTGCTTGCTCAATATACAGATTGAACAACATCGGGGAGAGGCTACAACCCTGTCTTACTCCCTTCCCAACCACTGCTTCCCTTTCATGTCCCTCGACTCTTATAACTGCCATCTGGTTTCTGTACAAATTGTAAATAGCCTTTCGCTCCCTGTATTTTACCCCTGCCACCTTTAGAATTTGAAAGAGAGCACTCCAGTCAACATTGTCAAAAGCTTTCTCTAAGTCTACAAATGCTAGAAACGTAGGTTTGCCTTTCCTTAATCTTTCTTCTAAGATAAGTCGTAAGGTCAGTATTGCCTCACGTGTTCCAGTGTTTCTACGGAATCCAAACTGATCTTCCCCGAGATTGGCTTCTACTAGTTTTTCCATTCGTCTGTAAAGAATTCGTGTTAGTATTTTGCAGCTGTGACTTATTAAGCTGATAGTTCGGTAATTTTCACATCTGTCAACACCTGCTTTCTTTGGGATTGGAATTATTATATTCTTCTTGAAGTCTGAGGGTATTTCGCCTGTTTCATACATCTTGCTCACCAGATGGTAGAGTTTTGTCAGGACTGGCTCTCCCACGGCCGTCAGTAGTTCCAATGGAATATTGTCTACTCCGGGGGCCTTGTTTCGACTCAGGTCTTTCAGTGCTCTGTCAAACTCTTCACGCAGTATCATATCTCCCATTTCATCTTCATCTACATCCTCTTCCATTTCCATAATATTGACCTCAAGTACATCGCCCTTGTATAGACCCTCTATATACTCCTTCTACCTTTCTGCTTTCCCTTCTTTGCTTAGAACTGGGTTTCCATCTGAGCTCTTGATATTCATACAAGTCGTTCTCTTATCTCCAAAGGTCTCTTTAATTTTCCTGTAGGCGGTATCTATCTTACCCCTAGTGAGATAAGCCTCTACATCCTTACATTTGTCCTCTAGCCATCCCTGCTTAGCCATTTTGCACTTCCTGTCGATCTCATTTTTCAGACGTTTGTATTCCTTTTTGCCTGTTTCACTTACTGCATTTTTATATTTTCTCCTTTCATCAATTAAATTCAATATTTCTTCTGTTACCCAAGGATTTCTACTAGCCCTAGTCTTTTTACCTACTTGATCCTCTGCTGCCTTCACTACTTCATCCCTCAAAGCTACCCATTCTTCTTCTACTGTATTTATTTCCCCCATTCCAGTCAATTGCTCCCTTATGCTCTCCCTGAATCTCTGTACAACCTCTGGTTCTTTTAGTTTATCCAGGTCCCATCTCCTTAAATTCCCACCTTTTTGCAGTTTCTTCAGTTTTAATCTACAGGTCATAACCAATAGATTGTGGTCAGAGTCCACATCTGCTCCTGGAAATGTCTTACAATTTAAAACCTGGTTCCTAAATCTCTGTCTTACCATTATATAATCTATCTGATACCTTTTAGTATCTCCAGGGTTCTTCCATGTATACAACCTTCTTTCATGATTCTTAAACCAAGTGTTAGTTATGATTATGTTGTGCTCTGTGCAAAATTCGACCAGGCGGCTTCATCTTTCATTTCTGTCCCCCAATCCATATTCACCTACTACGTTTCCTTCTCTCCCTTTTCCTACACTCGAATTCCAGTCACCTATGACTATTAAATTTTCGTCTCCCTTCACAATCTGAATAATTTCTTTTATTTCATCATACATTTCTTCAATTTCTTCGTCATCTGCAGAGCTAGTTGGCATATAAACTTGTACTACCGTAGTAGGCGTGGGCTTCGTATCTATCTTGGCCACAATAATGCGATCACTATGCTGTTTGTAGTAGCTTACCCGCATTCCTATTTTCCTATTCATTATTAAACCTACTCCTGCATTACCCCTATTTGATTTTGTGTTTATAACCCTGTAGTCACCTGACCAGAAGTCTTGTTCCTCCTGCCACCGAACTTCACTAATTCCCACTATATCTAACTTCAACCTATCCATTTCCCTTTTTAAATTTTCTAACCTACCTGCCCGATTAAGGGATCTGACATTCCACGCTCCGATCCGTAGAACGCCAGTTTTCTTTCTCCTGATAACGACATCCTCTTGAGTAGTCCCCGCCCGGAGATCCAAATGGGGGACTATTTTACCTCCGGAATATTTTACCCAAGAGGACGCCATCATCATGTAATCATACAGTAAAGCTGCATGCCCTCGGGAAAAATTACGGCTGTAGTTTCCCCTTGCTTTCAGCCGTTCGCAGTACCAGCACAGCAAGGCCGTTTTGGTTATTGTTACAAGGCCAGATCAGTCAATCATCCAGACTGTTGCCCTTGCAACTACTGAAAAGGCTGCTGCCCCTCTTCAGGAACCACACGTTTGTCTGGCCTCTCAACAGATACCCCTCCGTTGTGGTTGCACCTACGGTACGGCTATCTGTATCGCTGAGGCACGCAAGCCTCCCCACCAACGGCAAGGTCCATGGTTCATGGGGGGAGGCATAAATTCAGGCATTATTCATGAAAATCTTATACAATTTAAATTGGCCTTCTACTAATCTACATTAAAAAACAGAGTCCAAAACTAACATTTGCACATACTTAAAACACCATAATTTTTTTAAATTTTTTTATTTATTTATTTATTTTTTTTATAAAATCCACAACGTAAATACTTCTAAGAAGTCATTCTACCACAACACCTGAGATGGAATATCAACTCTCTAAATATTTCTATAACAAAAAAGTATATATCCATAAATTAAAAAAACAAATCACACACTATGAGACCATAATCATGGGGCACTGTATGTCCTCTCATACTGTATCTTATAGTAAGCTGAAAAATTCACACAAAAAAGTTAAATAGTATCTTATTTGACATGCAAGCAATTGGGCCGCATTTAACACCAGAGATTTTTGTCTGCAGTAAGCACAGGGAGTACAGATTGCATTATGCTTATCTGTAAGTATACTAGATGAATGAATCAATGCAAAGAGTATTTTTTTTTTTTTTTTTAATTTCTGTCTGGCTGATAAAGGTCAGGCTTTGGTATAATTAAAAGAAGAGCAAACTCAATTTAGTTTGATACTTCCTGGCAGATTAAAACTGTGTGCCCAACCGAGACTCGAACTTGGGACCTTTGCCTTTCGCGGGCAAGTGCTCTACCATCTGAGCTACCGAAGCACGACTCACGCCCGGTCCTCACAGCTTTACTTCTGCCAGTATCACGTCTCCTACCTTCCAAACTTTACATAAGCTCTGCCAGGAAGTTTCATATCAGCGCACACTCCGCTGCAGAGTGAAAATCTCATTCTGGAAACATCCCCCAGGCTGTGGCTAAGCCATGTCTCCGCATATCCTTTCTTTCAGGAGTGCTAGTTCTACAGGGTTCGCAGGAGAGCTTCTGTAAAGTTTGGAAGGTAGGAGACGAGATACTGGCAGAAGTAAAGCTGTGAGGACCAGGCGTGAGTCGTGCTTCGATATCTCAGATGGTAGAGCACTTACCCGCGAAAGGCAAAGGTCCCGAGTTCGAGTCTCGGTCGGGCACACAGTTTTCATCTGCCAGGAAGTTTCATATCAGCGCACACTCCGCTGCAGAGTGAAAATCTCATTCTCAATTTAGTTTATTATCATTTCTGTTTGATACTATTCCTGAAATATGATAAATATATGACAATCAAGATCACTTGGAAAAACTATTTGTGACATTAAAAGTAACCATAAAACAAAATCAGTGTTCTGATATGTGCTGGCGTAAGCTGGTGCCAGCACACCATGCGGCATAGAGGTTATGAGAAATCGATTGAGGCCAACGTCAGACTCGTGGAAACGCACTACCAACGACCCCTCGGCCGCCAGTATTTAGGACCACTGCCGCGAGCCAGTTAGTTAGTTAGTTGAGGATATTGGCCGCCAACGTACATCCTCTCCTTGCTTCCCAAGGAATCAGCTCTACAGAGACAATGAGATGAAGTAAAAGCAGCTAACAAGTATGCAACAGTGACGAAGAATTTATTTGATTCTCTTGTATTTCAGATTGCAGAGGTGATTGTATTCAAGTATTTGCTAAATTTCTGTTGTGTTCTTGCACGCATTCCAAGAGGAGAGTTGCAGAACTAATCTATTTTCTCTTTTCAGTGGTTTTACTTGCTTTTTTTTCTATAACGTAATTGTGCAAACCATGGCTACTTCACCCCGTCCACCCCTGCCCTCATGCTGATGATGGCACAACTACTCCTGGCTGCACAAGCAGTGCCATCCGCACAAAACCAATAGCCAACCGACCAGCCGATCGACAAACCCAACAAGTGCCGCTGACCAATATTCCACTGTTCCGGCAATTTAACAACACAGAAGAAGAATAGCACGATTACCTGACACAAATCCAAGCTCATTGTGCAGTTCATCGAGATCAAGGTACTGTAATGCTACAATACTTTCTTTTGATTGCTGGGTCCCCAGTGTTCAGGTTAATACAAAAACTATTCCTAACTACATCTCCCAACGAACTCACTTAAGACGAAGTAATCACTGCATTGACCAACTCCTATGACCAGCAACTTCAAGTTGCTGCAGCCAGATATCAGTTCTGTCGGTTGCAGAAATAGCCAAAACAGACGTACTGTCAGTGGTGTACAGAATCAACGGGCATGACTAGGAAGCATAAATTTCTAAGTGTAGTTGTGGCAACTTTTACAGTGATTTAATGAATAGGGATGCTATAACAATCAATGTACCCGACAGTAGAATACGGGAACAGATCCTAAAGTACTCTGATCCTTCACTTCCTCAAGTGTTGCAAATCTTAGAGCAATATGACTCGTGTGCCATGGCGGCTGATAATTTGACCAGGCTCCAATTTGTTGGGTCAAGTCGCCCCTTGCTCGCGACCACACCGAGCAGCGACAACAGCGAGTGCATACACAGCCGCGCGGACAGTCACATAAACATGTAAACAGACCTGTGAACTTAGTGAAGTCTTGTCCTAGACGTTTAGCTCGCCATAAAAGACAAGACTGCCCATCACGTAACTCAACATGTTACTCATGTGGGAAAAAAGGCCATGTCCAAGCAGTTTGTTTGCAATTTGTTTCCAATGGCACAAAAATTCCAATTTTGCCCCATCAAAAAAAAAAAAAGGGGAGGGGTGGGGGGCCTCATGCACAGGCAGTGAACATTGTGTTTTCTAAACCTACAACAACTTCTGACAAAAGTAAGATTAAGGTTGTGCTGCATTCTTGCCCTAGTGCTGTGCAACAATATTCTAACAAACTATTTTTCGCATTACGCATTGCCGTCCGTCATGTGAACTTTCATTAGACACAGGTGCATTAGTCACTTTGGTTAATCATGCCATGTATTAACAGTTAGGCTCACCATGCCTTTCTAAATCAAGCTAGTACCTCACTGCTTACAACAGACAGGAAATTCCAGTGCTTGGACAGTGTAGTTTGCCTGCCACTTACAAATCTCACTCTAGGACAGTGAATTTTATTGTGTTGAAATCAAGAGACAGTGAGAACATATTTGGTTTAGATGCCTTTGATTTGTTTGGTCTTAGCATCCAAGACAATAATCTTTCCATATCCACCTGTGATCCAAAAGACAGTGTTGCTAGGTTGCTCAAAGAATTTCCTGAACTATTTTCAGAAGAAATGGGAAAAGCTAATAACTTTGTAGTGCACGTTACATTGAAAGATAATGCACAGACAAATTTTTCCAGGCCCATTCCATGTCAATTGCTTTAAGACACAAAGTAGTCAGTGAATTGAAAGATTTGTAAGATAATGGTGTAACTGCTCCACTCAAGCTAGTCAATGGGCAAGCCCTCTCCCTCTCATTTTGTTGCCTAAGCCTTCTTGTTGCATTCACATTTGTGCTGACCTCAAGTCTACAATCAACCCACAGACAGTAGTTGACACTCATCTGTTACCTCACCCCGAGGATGGAAAGGCTCGGTGTAGGACATTACTTTTCTACGATTGATATGTGTGATGCCTATTTACAAATTCCATTGGATGAAGAATCACAGAAAGTGTCTGTTGTAAATACACACTTAGGACTGTTCCAATATTTGCATTCGTCCTTCGACATTGCTTCCACACCCGCCATTTTTCAACGTTACTTGGAACAGCTGACTGCAAAAGTGCCATTTTATTCAAACTTCCTTGATGATATTGTTGTCTCCGGTCATACACCTGAGGAACACATTGCCAATTTATATACTCTTTTTCGAGTGTTGTCAGAAGCAGGACTCAAGTGTCATCTCAAAAAGTGTGATTTTTTTCAAACTGAACTACACTACTTAGGTGATAAAGATTCAGGATGTGCACCTTCTCCAATCTCATTTGCTTGCAATTCGTGACCTGCCTGTTCCTCACAATGTGTCTGAACTGCAGTCAGTACTAGGCAAAAAGACGTACTACATTCGATTCATACCAAGTGCCACTCAGATCGCAGCTCCATTGTATCGTTTGCGTTGCAAAAATGTACCTTTTGTGTGGACTCAAGTGTCAAGAAGCATTTCAGAAACTCAAACATGCCTTGCTTAGTGACAGATCACAAGTCTTTGCAGTCCTTGTTTCATACATCAAAGCTAGTTCTTATGTGCACTGGTCAAAAATTGCAACACTGGCCTTTGTTTCTTTCGTAGTATCAGTATAAAATTGTGTACAGACCTACGGCAAAGTATGGCAGTGCAGACACCATATTCGCCTTCTGATTGGCACAGACTCTGATTTCGATGCACCTGCCGCAACTTGTTGCCAAATCAATGCGTAGGACTCTGAATTGCTGAAATCTTTTCCCTTGAACTAGAGAAAAATTGCACAGGCCATGGAAACAGACCTAGACCTCATGATTTTGTTGCATTACATTTGCATGTCTTGGCCTTGTTCACTGAAAAGTATCCAGAACTCAGTTGTGTGCTCATATTTTGCATGTCAACATAGTCTTTCAGTTCAACAGGGTGTGATTCTAGTTCAAAATAACAGTGGACAATCCTGTGTGCTTATTCCCAAAGTGTTGGCAAAGGGTGTGTTGCGACTGCTCCATCAAGGTCATTGGGGAATTTTTTGCAATAAATAATTAGTGTGCCAGCACTCTACTTGGCAGGGCACAGAAGCCCACATACAACCGATGATGTCACAGTGTCACGCATGCATGGAGAACCAGTCCGCTCTGCCACAACATTCTGAGCTTGGCCTAAGACTCAGTCGCTATCACAACGACTGCACATAGACTTTGCAGGACCATTTTCGAACACTCATTGGCTCATAGTGGTAGACTCTTTTAGCAAGTTTCCATTTGCAGTGTCTATGGCTTCTACCACATCACGTAGCACCATTCAAACATTGTCCTTCATATTTTGCATAGAAGGTTTTCAGAAGTACTTGTGTCAGACAACAGACCACAGTTCACTTCACATGTTTTTGAACAATTTTGTGAACACAATGGCACTTGTCACCTAACAAATGCTCCGTTTCACCCTTAGTCCAACAGATAAGCAAAAGCGAAAGAGGCGTTGCAACTCTATCTCGCTTCCTATTGTTCCCACCCATGAGACAGACCATCACCAGTGGAACATCTGCATGGCCGCCGCCATCGGACACTGCTACATTTGCTACACCAATCGCAGCATCCAGTGACGCCAATGGTCCGTAAGTATCTTTTTACACTGCACAATCTTGTTCTTTACACGGTTTATTACAACCATCAGTGGTGGGAAAGAGGCATGATCCAGGAACACATTGTTTCTTATATGTACTTTATTGCAGGTCCTGATGGTTTGCATTGCTGCCATCAGAACCAAATTTGTGCATGTCACTTGCCCTGAGATTCTACTGCTTTTCTTCCCCCAGATACATGGCATCGCAGGACCATGTGGCCTTTGCAGCACCCACTGGTGCCACCAGGACATCCCAGGAGGCGTGGATGGATGATGTGCCCTCGCCCCTGCCATCCCTGCTCGCCGACCCCATGGACATGGACCCGCCATCACCATTGCCATCATCAACCAGCACACGCCCTCAGGCCTGGATGTGTGCCCTGGCAGCAGTTTTCCAGAGGATGTTTCTGTTGCCTCACAAGACAGATGGTGGTATGGTCAGGAGAACGCCGTTCTCCACAGTCACGGCTCCTGGCCCATCTCAACATCCAGCGCCCTGCCTCCCTCCCCGTTGTTGTACGCAGCCTCACTACACAACAATGGTGCAGCATTTTGGGGGAGAGGCATGTGCTGGCGAAAGCTGGTGCCAGCACACCATGCAGCATAGAGGTTATGAGAGATTGACTGAGACTCACTGGAGACATGCCACCAATGTCCTCTTGGGCACCAGTATTTAGCATCGCCGCCACAGACCAGAGGGCCATTTAGTTAGTTTGTTAGCTAGTTAGTCAGTTAGTTAGTTCAAGCCTGTTATGCCGGTTAGTTTGAGTCTGTATGCTGCGAAGTTCCAGTGTGTCACTGTGACAGAACTGCAGACTTAGCCTCTAGCACAGAGACAGGCAGCACATTGCAACCTTACAGTGAATGTAGCAGACTTCTACTGCAACAGCATTGAGGCTAGTGGACAGCACATGGAAGCTTAAGTTAAGTAGCTCTTTCTTTATGAATAAAGAACACAGTTATTAATTGCATGCTGTCTGTTATAGGACAAGGATACCAGCCACCAACCAACATCCTCTCTTTGCTTCCCATGGTATAGCTCTATAGAGACAATGAGATGACATAGAACTGGCTAACAAGGATGCAACATGATCATCCTTCAGCGGTCCTCTTCACAACAATGAAACTGCTGGGTTCTGATGCTGATCTTCTCTAAAGACCACAGAACTAAGTTATTACTGCACAACACAGAATGCTGTACAGAGCCCATGTAGTTTACGGTGGAGGCTATCAGCATCACTTATCCACTGCACTAAGACTGTCAGTTTACATAATATGGCATTCTTTTGACCTGTATGACTGTGTGACTGTTACTACATGAACCAAATGTCTTTAAGTGGGATGTTGATGTGCTGTTGAAACTTGCACAATTCTATTTTATCATGTGACTGTATCAATCTTGTTTTTGTTAACTGCTACTATGTCCTTATACACACTACTTTTCTTAATCACTTATTTTACAAGGGGCTGGCTGCATGGTAAATACGTGACACACCAATTTAAAAAACTTCATTTCACCTTTTATCCTTTAACAGTACTCCTGGGTGTCCTCAAACTTTACAATATCTGAAAATTCTTTTGCCGTATTTTGTTGATTATTTGTGTTTGTTGCAAATAGACTGCACCAAAATCATCAGAGGAAACATCAACAGCATTGATTTATTTTGCTTAGTGCTGGCAAAACTTTGTTACTGAGAGTGCTGTACAAGAAACAATTGCTGCACTGCAAAAAGGGAATTAAAGGGTAAGCATATGTAACAAATATAACAGACTGCCAGACATTAGTGAGAAAAACTCTTCTGGGTCATCAGTTTTCTGACTGGTTTGATGCGGCATACTTCAATTTTCCCTCCTGTATCACTCTTCTCCTACATCCAATGACCTGTTATTTATTGGATATATTCTTATTTCCTTTTTTCCTATAGTTTTTGTCCTCTAAGGCTCTCTCTAGCAATGATAAAGTTGTCTCTGATGGCTTAAAACAGCTCATATCATCCTGTTCTACCTTTTGGTTAGTACTGTCCAAATCCCTTTCTGTACTGGTTCTGTGAGAAACTTCTCATTCTCTTAACAGTCCACTTAATTTCCAGCATCCTTCTGTAGCACTACATCTCAAATGCTTCAGTTCTGTTTGTTGTGGATTGGCAAGAGGGCCAACCCACTAATGTAAGAGGAAGCCGAAAGGCACACGTTTTAGCTCACGCAGGCTGGCATGAGGTCTGGAACAGGACAAAGAAGTTAGACTAGAAAAAAAGGATGTAGCGGGTGGAATACTTAACTTTAATCCATTAATGTTGAACGTAGCTCTTGTCTGTACATTCTTTACAATATCAATAGCAACTGATAATGGCGCCTTGCTAGGTCGTAGCAAATGACATAGCTGAAGGCTATGCTAACTATCGTCTCGGCAAATGAGAGCGTATTTTGTCAGTGAACCAACGCTAGCAAAGTCGGCTGTACAACTGGGGCGAGTGCTAGGAAGTCTCTCTAGACCTGCCGTGTGGCGGCGCTCGGTCTGCAATCACTGATAGTGGCAACACGTGGGTCCGACGTATACTAACGGACCGCGGCCGATTTAAAGGCTACCACCTAGCAAGTGTGGTGTCTGGCGGTGACACCACACTGTTCTTTTCTGGTTTCCTCTCACTATATGAGTCATTTCCATACAATGCTGTGCTCCAAGTGTACATTATAGAATTTTTTCCTCAAATTTAAGCCCCAAGTTCAATCTAGAAGACTTCTTTTAGTGGACTGCTCTAGTTACCTCTGCTCATTTACTTTTTAAATCCCTCAAGTGGTATTTTGCTGTCAAGGTAGCAGAACTCTTGCACTTGGTCTACTACGTGGTTCCTAATTTTTATGCTAAGATTATCACTAATCTCATTTCTGCTACTATACTTGGATCAAAACAACAAAGTGATTGACAGCAAAGCACAGTTCAGCATGGAAGGGGGCGATGCTGTCAGTTCACTGGCGCTTGTGTGGCATTATGGCTCTTAACAATGACAGCTGTGTGGTTCTGTACTGACTATCTTCTCACACTTCCTGTTAACATGCAGTACTGACTTCACTTAACATTATCATAACATCCTTGTCGCTTAACAAACACACTCGTGTATACAAAATGATACCGTTTTCCTTTTATTTGTATACCTCAACAAAAGCTACTGTATGTGCAGTTCCTTTAACTTAATTAATATCATTCACATTTAGTTGATGTATTTGATACTATGTCTAATGTAAACTGCGTAAGTACTTACCAATCACTGTAGTGTGTATGTAGTATGTCACACTTCTACAAAGGGTATTCCTAAGTAATGAGATGAGATTTTTATATGTCATATTTTGAATTTGTAACACAAATCATGGTTACAAACAGTAAAGAAAGACAAATTATGGCAAAGGATAAATGCCACTTAGTTCAGAGTCACTTCCTCAACATTATCCATTATCTGTGCTATGGTCTGTGGAAGAGTCACTGGAATTGCCCAAGGATATAATTATATTTTCAATATTACTTTATGCACTCACTTCACTTTTCCAAGTCTCTTTAATGACTCTTTCTGTGTAGCACACAACATTACTCCAATTCTCTTGTGTTATTTGCATCACTGCTTCATCTAACAATTCTGATGGGCCACAAAACGTCTTCAAATGATACCTTAACCATGTCTCTTAAAATAAGGCAATGTTACACAACAATGTGAACTTCTATGCATTATAATTTTCTATCAATTAATTTTTTTAAAGCTGAATTTACTGTCCTGACAACTGTTAACATAACTGTCTAGCTGCCACTGAAAAATTCAGTCTCGCAACAAGTAAGATACAGTATTTTTTATGATGAATCATTCCCTTAATGTTCAGCACAGTATTTATCCTAGAAACTTTAACTACAGTGCTTTTATGAATCTTCAAAGCTTTTGCAGTTATTTTGACTATCTTCATTAGAGGAAGTAGAGTTGTATCATTGCCTCTCTTCTCCTCAAAATATTCCTACAATAGGCACACAAACTCAGGTGCCTGACCGCACAAAATGTGAGCAGATCACTGAAGTCTCCACTTGGCAACCATTCTCTCCTGCACTTCTACTAGAAGCTTCAGATATTCTGTAGCACCAAATAAACTCTTTGTATAGAAAAACAAATCAGACAACAAAAACAAATCACAATTGTTAGGTTATTGGCTGCAAAAGTTATCTGTAGTTGGCTTGTAGCCACTGCCTGCCATAGTTGGATGATCTGACAACAGTGATCAGAATAGACAGCACATCTAATTGGGTTCTGTGATTGATTGCTACTGTGATCATTAGACTGTTTATTTCATTCAACAAGTCCAGTAATTCTTACTTATTATCACTGAGGATTGTGATGCCATCAGTGAATCTTACCACTGATATCCTTTCATCCTGAATTTTAATCCTGTTCCTGCACTTTTCTTTTACTTCCATCATAGGCAAGGAAACCTGTATCCCTTTCTAATGCTATTCTTAATCTGAGCATTTTCTCTTAGTCTTCTATTGTTATTGTTCCCTCTTGATTCTTGTACATTTTATACCATCTTTCCCCATAGCTTGTATGCATTTTCTGAGAATTTCAAAGTCTTGCTAATTTTACATAGACAAATAATGTTTATGGGTTGAGAAATCCTTTATTTTCTTCTGTCTTGCCTCTGTTACCAAGCACAGTCCCATAACTGTATCCCTCATACTTTTATTATTCCTAAAGGTGAACTGACCATTATCTAACATGTCCCTAATTTTCTTTTCCATTCTTCTGTAGATTACTCATAAGTATCTTGGACAAGAGAGTTATTATTAGGGACTGGAAAAATTCGCATTTTGCAATAAATGCAAATGAATTCTAACTCGAAATGGAAAATTACTTAATAAATGCCATTTCCTGATGAATTACTTTATCAGAGATAATTTGAAATGGCTTTGTTTTCTATATATAAATATCGAAAATGTAACCAATTTTCAGTTACTTGAGATGTGCATCATGTGGCGAAGTCCAGATTGGAAAGATAATGTGTGTAAGAACCTGTTTGTAACACAAAAAATGCACAAACACAATGACGTATCAATGTGCTCAATGATTTGGTGCCATGCCATTTGTGGGTGGTTCAATGGTCTATTTAATACAACATATTGTTCAGTCATGGGACCTAGCTTTTTACAACAACGAAATGCATAGTCAAACAATGGCTAATTCTGGATGGAATAATGACAATATTATACAAAGGATACTTGCTACTCACCATATTGCAGAGATGCTAAGTCACATATAGGCACAACAAAAACTGCCAAACAAGTAAGCTTTCAGCCAAAAAGGCATTCATCTGATTGCCTCTCTGAACATCAAGTGACTACTGCTATAGATATGTTAGACATTTCAGGATTTAAGCTAGCTTCTTACTTCTGCAGAGTAGATATGGATGGAGGAGGAGTTGCTACATTTATTAAAAACTGCCATAAATTCAAGACCACTGACATTAATAAGTTCTGTTTAGAGCAGCATCTAGAAGCATGTGCAACAGAAGTAGAGTTCCATAATAGATCCTATATAATAGTAACTATTTACCAAGCACCTGGAGGAAATTTCAATCTATTCATAAATCATCTAGAAGCTGTTTTGGGTTATTTAACAGGAAGAAACAAAGAAATTTTGATTGCTGGTGACTTTAATACAGATTTTCTAATGCATTCTTCCAATAAACATTTACTGCAATTAGTAATGTTGTCTTTCAATCTAACTCACACTGTAAACTTTCCAACTAGGATCACTAAATCCTCAAGGACAGTCATTGATAACATTTTTATAGACAAATCAAAGGAACAAAATCATATCATAAAACCTGTAATAAATGGACTATCAGATCATGACATGCAGCTCCTTGTTGTAAATGTAAATTCTAAGCAGATTATCAAGACTGTTAAATCTGAGTACAGGAGAGTAGTCAATCAACTAAAAATTGAGTGTTTTAGAAAACTGCTCAAAGATATGAACTGGAAAGCTGTTTATAGTGCTCATGACATGAATGAAAAATATAACACATTCATGAACAATGTCAGTATCATGTTTGAAAACTGTTTTCCTCTAGAAGTTACTCAAATTAAACAGAAGTCTATAATAAAACCATGGATTACACAAGGAATAAAGATTTCCTGTAAGACAAAAAGGAAAATGTATCTGTCGACCAAGAATAGCTCCAATGCTGCTGATTTAGCTAAATACAAGGAATACTGTGAAATATTAAAAAAAGTAATTCAGACATCTAAACAAATGCACTATGAGAAGAAGATAGCAATGTCAGGGAACAAAATAAAAACAATATGGGATATAATGAAAGAGGAGACTGGTTGAACCAGAAAGGAACAGGAGCAAATAGCAGTAAGGGTAGATGACACATTAGTAACCGATGCGCATAGTGTGGCAAATCTATTTAACAAGTACTTTATATATCTAAAAACAAAGATGATGTGACTTACCAAATGAAAGTGCTGGCAGGTCGACAGACACACAAACACAAACATACACACAAAATTCAAGCTTTCGCAACAAACTGTTGCCTCATCAGGATATGTATGGATGGATATGTGTGTGTGTGCGAGTGTATACCCGTCCTTTTTTCCCCCTAAGGTAAGTCTTTCCGCTCCCGGGATTGGAATGACTCCTTACCCTCTCCCTTAAAACACACATCCTTTCGTCTTTCCCTCTCCTTCCCTCTTTCCTGATGAGGCAACAGTTTGTTGCGAAAGCTTGAATTTTGTGTGTATGTTTGTGTTTGTTTGTGTGTCTGTCGACCTGCCAGCACTTTCATTTGGTAAGTCACATCATCTTTGTTTTTAGATATATATTTCCTACGTGGAATGTTTCCCTCTATTATAACAAGTACTTTATATCCGTTACTGATAGAATGGGATTGTCAGGATCAGTAAATAATGCCCTTGAATATCTGAAACTAGCCTTTACAAATAGCTTCAGGTACATGAATATGTCACTCACTTCACCAAAAGAAATAACTTCCATAATAAAATCTTTAAAAACAAAGCAGTCTAGTGGTTATGATGAAATATCAACAAAGTTAATTAAGGAATGTTCTTGTGAGTTTGGTACAAAGAATTGTACCAAACTCACAAGAACATGCCTTAATTAAGTTACTTGTGTAACCAGTCAATTATAACTGGGACATTTCGCGACTGGCTAAAATATACAGATGTTAAGCCTCTATTCAAGAAAGGGGATAAAGAGATACCATCAAACTACAGACTGATTTCACTTTTGCCAGCATTCTCAAAAATTTTAGAAAAAGTAATGTACAGTCAGCTTCTCAACCATCTGACCACAAATAACATATTATCAAGAACACAGTTTGGATTTCTAAAGGGTTCTGATATCGAGAAGGCTATTTACACCTACAGTGAAAATGTACTTAATTCATTAAATAACAAATTACAAGCAGCAGGTATTTTCTGTGATTTGTCAAAGGTACTTGATTGTGTGAACAACAACATCCTTGTAAATAAACTAGAATTCTATGGTGTCACGGGCAGTGCTGCAAAATGGTTCAAATCATACTTCACTAACAGGAAACAAAGGGTGTCAATGCAAGGGACTAGTGAATTAAGTCATCAGTCATCATCAGAATGGGAAGAAATTACATGTAGTGTCCCACAAGGATCCATCTTAGGACCATTGCTTTTTCTTGTGTACATTAATGATCTCTCATCAGTTACAATGCCAGATGCAGAGTTCGTTTTGTTTGCAGATGACACAAGTATTGCAATAAATAGTATGTCGAGTGTAGTTCTAGAAAGATCTGCTAATGATATTTTCATGGATATTAATAAATGGTTTAAAGCCAACTCACTGACACTAAACTTCGAAAAGACTCAATATGTGCAATTCTGAACCTGTAAGAGGTTTCCACCCAGCATATGCATAAAGTATGAAGAAGAGCAGATAGAAGAGGTTGACAGTCTTAAATTCCTGGGATTACAACTTGATAATAAATTCAGTTGGGAGGAGCACACCACAGAACTGCAGAAATGCCTTAACAAATCTGTATTTGCAATTCGAGTGTTAGCTGACATAGGTGACATAAAAATGAAAAAGCTTGCATACTTTGCCTACTTTCATTCAATAATGTCTTATGGAATAATATTTTGGGGTAACTCTTCAAGTCAAACAAAAGTTTTCAGAGTCCAAAAGCATGTAATACGAATTATTTGTGGAGTAAATTCATGGACGTCCTGTAGAAACCTCTTCAAAGAACTGGATGTACTAACTAATGCCTCTCAGTATATTTACTCCTTAATGAAATTTGTCCTAAATAATGTATCTCTTTTTCCAACAAACAGCTCAGTTCATACATACAATACCAGGAACAAAAATGATCTGCGCGAGGACTTAAAAGCACTTACTTTAGTTCAAACAGGGGTCCACTACTCAGGAACACTCATCTTCAATAATTTGCCAGCAAACAAAAAAAATTTAGTTACAAATAAAGATCAGTTTAAAAGGAGCCTGACAGACTTACTAGTGGCCAACTCCTTCTACTTCACTAACGAATTTTTTAACAGAAACAAATGATGTATTTTATATATTCATACTATTAGTATTGTTATTTCAGCTTTAAAAATAAAGAAAAAATGACACATCCACGAGGATCTCCTCAGCACGGATCTATGGAACGAAAAACTAATCTAATCTAGACAACATTCGCCCGCGTGCCCACGCCCCCCCCCCTCCCCCCCCCCCCCCCCCCAAATTCACTCAAACGCAACTCACATACATACTGAAGTAATATCACGTCATGTTGCAGACAGACACAATTAAAAGACACTTACATAAGCTTTTGGCCACAGCCTTCATCAGTAAAAGAGAGACACACACCATTCAAACACACAGGCAAGCACACCTCAAGCACACCCGACCACGAACTCCAGTATCTTGGACCTGAATGCAACTATAACATAGGATGCAAGCATCAATCTGGAGTAGGCAGAGAAGGGGAAGGGATAGTAGTGAGGTGGGATGAGAGACGAACACTGTCTGGTGCAGTGTGCAGGGACTAGACTACCAACAGCTGCAGCTTCAAGAGGTTGCGGGGAGGGAGGTGGTGAAAAAAGGACCGAAAAAGGACAGGAGCAGGGAAACACAGGGGGATGTACTGGCAGAGGGCTGCACATAAACAGGGTGGGAGGTGAGAATGAGGAGGAGATGACGCTGGGTGTGGAAACAGTTGGGTGGAGGGTGTGGGGACAATATGTTACCATAGGTTGAGTCTGATATAATTATGGGAGTGGAGGATGTGTTCTAAGGATAACTCCCACCTGCGTAGTTCAGAAAAACTGGTGATGGAGGGAAGGATCCAGAAGGCTTGGGTAGTGAAGCAGCCATTGAAATCAAGTGTGTTGTGTTCAGCTACATGTTGTGCCACAGGGTGGTCTACTTCGCTTTTGGCCACAGTTTTGCATTGGTCATTCATCCTGGTGGACAGCTGGTTGGTAGTCATATAAATATAAAAAGTTGTGCAATTATTGCAGCAGAGATGGTAAATGACATGGCACTTTCACACTTGGCTTGGCCCCTGATGGGGTAGGATAAACCTATCTATGATAGGGCTAGGATAGGAAGTGCTGGGTGGGTAGACTTAGCAGATTTTGCACCTGGTCTTCCACAGGGATATGATTCTTGTGGCAAGGGGTTGAGATTGGGAGTGCCACAGGAATGGACTAGCATATTGTGAAGCCTGCGTGGGTGACAGAACACCACATTAGGAGTGATGGGAAGTATATCATGTAGGATGTTTGTCACTTCGTGGCACAATGATAGATAATCAAAGCCCTGGCGAAGGGTTTGGTTCAGCTGTTCCAGTCCAGAGTGGTACTCCTTTGTGACCGTTTTTTGGGGGTAGTGGGAGGATTGGGGTTGTGAGGGGAAAATGCATGGGAGATCTGTTTGCAGACTAGGTCTGGGGGATAGTGCCTGTCTGTGAAAGCCTTGGTGACCCTCAGCATATTGAGTAAGGGAGTTTTTGTCACTGCAGATATGCCGTCCCCGGGTGGCCAGACAGTATGGGAGGGATTTTTTGGTGTGAAAGAGATGACAACTGTCAAAATGCATACACTGTTAGTGGTTTATGGGTGGACAGGGGTGCGGATGGAGATATCAGAGAGGAGGAATTCAACATCTAGGAAGGTGGCATGCTGGGTTAAGGAGGACTATGCGAAGCAGATGGGAGAAAAGGTGCTGTGTCTTGGCTCCGAGTCCAGGTCAAAAAGATATAATTAATAAAGCTGAACCCCTCCAGGGGTTTGGTGTTTCGGGAGGCTAGGAAGGTCTCTTCTAGATGGCCCATAAAAGGTTAGCAGGAGGGGCGGGGGGGTTTGTGCCGTGCGGGTGCCCATGGCTGTGCCATGGATTTGTTTATATGCCTTCCCTTCAAATGTGAAGTAGTTGTGGGTTAGGATAAAGTTAGTAAGATGTATGAGAAATGAGGTAGTGGGTTTGGAGACTGAAGGACGTTAGACAAGGTACTGTTCAATAGAGGTATGACAATGGGCATGGTGGATGTTGATGTATAAGGAAGCGGCATCAACCGTGACGAGTAGGGATCGGGGAGGTTAAGGGGATGGGAATGATGGAGAGTCACTGAAGGAAATGGTCGACGTGGGAAGCTAAATTAAGGGAAATTGGTTGCAGATGTTGATCATTGGTCTTTCCATAGTTTGACATACTGAAGTATTACACACACACACACACACACACACACACACACACACTTAAAAGCCACACACATTAGCAGTTGTTGTCATCTGTGAGTGTGTGCTGTGAAAGAGCACTACTGTGAACTTCCGATAGAGCCCATCTGAGGCAAGTGCCTATCTAAACCGTGCTGTGTGATGCTCACACTCATTTATCATGTTATTGCTGCTTGCATACATTTGCCTTGTGTTCAGTGTGTGTTATGCTGATTGACATACACATCACAGTCTAATAATGCTGTACTAACACTCTTGTTTGTGTTGTGCGTCCCAGTTACAACTCACGTGACAGCAAGTGTGGGATGGTTCTCTGCATAGTTTTAGTCTCTGGTTGGTTCTCCGTTGTGTGTACAATGTCTGATGGTGCTACTGACGATTTTTTTGCTGTCTGGTTAATCAGCAAGAGGTTCTTACTGCCAAGTTGCATAATCTCAGTCAACAGCAGGAGGCATTTACAATAGCGCAATACAATCAAATCCAGGTATTGCAAACACTTGCTTCTGTTTTGGCCAGTTCGGGTCCATCTCAATCTATGTTATCTTCTGCATCGCCCCTTGCATCTCCCATTTTGCCTGTTTCTATCCCAGTTATTTATTTCTCTCCATTTCTGGCTTATGCTTTCTTTTTGTCTTGGTTATCACCTTACATGTATCAACTCCTTTGTCAACTGGCTGACCTGCAGGATCCGACTGCACTCTATTTTGATAATACATGCAACCTTATTTCAAAATTCTACCATAAATCGATGCATGTCATTGCAACCCAAGTTGAGATCTATCGATGTCGCAAGAAACCATAACATTCCTGTAAGTCTTGGGCAGTTGAGCTTCATGGTTTAAGCCATTGTTGTCACTTTGTCACTGATGTACATAGGAGTCACACGCCGCCCACATGGTTCATGATGCATTCATTTGGTTGGCCCCCAATCGTGAGGTTCATGAACAGGCACTTCAATGTGAAAACCCCTCCCCCTCTGACATTGTGATATTTCACAATCGTTTGAGGTTTCGAGGGCTGCGGGTATTAAAACTGAATCATGGTGTGAGGCTGCAGAAATTCAACCTGCTTCCCCCACTGTTTTTCAGACAGTTCACAGGGGGCGATATTCAAAGCAGCGGTCTGCACACGAGCAAAACATCACGGCTGGCCCAACTCACTGCGGCAGCCATGGCCGCAGCACTGGCACAGAAGGCCCAGTAATGAACAACAACAATGCAAGCACTTCATGCTTCCCTCTTGCCCATCGTGTTTTGTCACCCATGACAGGTCGGATTGTCCTATGCAGTGGGCGGTTCACCCCTAGTGCAACAAAATGAGACACACTGCTCCTGTTTGTAATGCAAAACTCCAACAACCTATTGCAGACACTGACATAGATGTCAATTGTGGCCTACTGCAGACACTGCCATGGATGTCAATTGTGTATCGATAATCTCAGTTGTACCCAATAAGCTTGTTATTGACACCAAGGTTTATCAGACGGTTCTGCAAATGCAAGTCGACACTGGTGCTGCTGTGTCATTACTCAACTTGTATGCGTGCATGGACTTGGGTTCTCTTCTTTTAGTGTAATAATCAAGTACATTAGTCACCTACAGTAAAACAAAGTATTCTGATATTAGATAGTATCTCAGTGCCAGTAACACATAAATCTGTGGTCAATCTATCTGTGGTTAGTCTCATCTCTGACCAAGTGCCTTATACATAGTTCGACTCTTTATGCTCTGAATTTTCCACCCTGTTTTCTGTGGGCTTGGGCTGTGCCAATAATTTCAAAGCCTACATCACCATTAACCTTCAGCCAGACCCCGTTTCTTTCAGGCTCACCCAGTGCCGAGGCACTCTGTGATCAAGTCCAGACGGTGCTCAAATGCCTCATGGCCTTCAGTGTATATAGTCGATCACATCCGGTGAATGGGCTACCCTCTTATTCATTGTCAAGAAGCTGTCAGGATGGTTTACACCTTTGTAGTGATTTCAAACTATTTGTCAGTCCTCAATCTATCGTTGACATGTATTCATTGCTATGCCTTGATGAACTTTTTGCTAAGCTCACTGTTAGTCAGTATTTTTCCAACATTGACCTCTCCAACCTTTGTTGCAGCTTCCCATTGATGTTGTCTCAATGGCTCTTGGTTCTTAACATGCCTTTTGACTTATATCAATACTTGCAATTACCATTTGGCGTGACAAGCACTCTGGCGATTTTTCAATGGTTTCTCAAACAACTCACGAGGTCTGTGCCTGGCTGTGCCAACTATCTTTATGATATTGTGGTCTCCATCTCCTCCACTGCTGAACATCTCAACAACTTATGTACACTCTTTTCGGTATTACAGGTCACTGGGTTACAATGCATTTTGGAAAAGTCCTGCTTCTTTCAGCCCTCTATTGTTTATCTTGGGTTCAAGGTGTCTATTGCTGGTATCAAACCACTTCGTCAGAATGTCTCTGCCATTGTGGCTCTTCTGTGTCCTACATTGGTCAAGGAAACCCAGGTATTTTTAGGTTAAGATTGCTTATCATCATTAGTTTCATTAGTTTTTGCAGTGTGTGTGGGTGGGGGGGGGGGGGGGTGACACGGGAGGAGGGCGGTGGGGGAGGAGGGGTGTCAGTTGCACAATTGTTACACACGTTGCTGTGTAAGGGGACATCTTTCCACTGCCTGCAGACGTGTGAAATGGTGTTTTCCAAACTGAAGTATATGTTACAATCTGCATCTTGCCTCGTAACCTAGCAACCGGGTCAACATTTAGTGTTAGCAACAGAAGAATGCCAGCTTGGGCTGGGGGCTGTCTTAGCTCATAAATATTCTGATGGCTCTATTGCATACACGTCAAAGATGCTTAATTTGGCTCAGACTAGATTTTCACAAATATGGAAAGAAGCCCTGGCCATTGTTTATGCTTTAAAGAAGTTCCATGTTTTCCTGTAAAATTCCATCACATTGCAGGTCACAAGCCATTAGTTTAGCTGTTTAACCCTTCAGCACCATTGCCAGACAAAGCAGCACATCGCCTTCCAACACTGAGCACTGTTCCTTTCTCGGTACAACTACTAGAATCACTTCTGCCCCACTGCTAAACACGTGAATGCTGGTCCGTTCTCCTGTCTACTGGCCGGTCCGGACCCAGTTTTTGATTGGGATGAGTTATTCTGTTTCCATGTTGATGAATGTGCACAACACATTGTTGATGGTTTTACCATCACTGGTGCTCAGGTTGTGCAGGCTTGTGCTACTGATCCTATTTCACAGAAAGTGATACACTGCATACAACATGGCTGCCTGACACACTTCCATCGCACGCATCCATCCCCCTCTGTAACTACTATGTGTTACAGCAGTATCTTCAGTCTAAAAAAAACTTTGAACACATCATTTCACAATATCCCACAGCTCTTTACATAATGATTTTTGTTCACGATTCACATATACTTCAGCTTGATCTTCATCATCACTAAATTGTAAGCTCATTCTATATCTGCTCATGGTACATTTACAGTCCAATATCTGATTTCAGAATTGTCTCATTAAGATCTAATCCAGCAGATATCTTTCCGTGTCACCACGCAGTTTCCAAGTATACATTTTCCACTTATATCCTTCCCAATTATATCTTGTGATTCCTGAATTGTGTATTTTGCTGTGGTGCACCCCCCAGAATTGTTGAAAGCCAACTGTCCGTCAGCCACAGCATTTAAACTCCTGCGAATCTGCATTACCAGCAGCTGATCTTTGGACCGCAACAAGAAGTTGGTTGGTGGGCCAACAGAGGGTGGTACTAGTGGCCATACCAAACCAGCGATTGATGCGTGCACCAGCCAGTGGCACCTGCCCAGCATTTAAGACTGTGCTCTGGCTGCAACTCGCACTGCAACCATTTGCTAAAGACTGATGTTCATCTCTGAAGTTGATGCTGCTGCTGCTGCCCTACCTGCTGCTCACTGTCGTTGCCATACTCTTTGAAGCCACGCTTCTGGGGACAGGTCCTACTCAGCGGAACACTTCCGGACTTGGGAAAGTTTTCACTGGTGACTATTTAACTTCGGCAAATTTTCATAGCCTGTGCTGGACATGGACTTTAGCTCAGAACCAAGGCACTGCTGCTCCAAGGGGAAATGGCTGCACGCAGGTGGAGAGCCTCGGTTCTCTCCAGCAGAGGGGCCTTGACCACCTGCACTAGGGCCATTGGGGGTTCGTCCTTATCAAACAGTTGGCTTGACATCATATATATTGGATATGGGATGGATTCAGCCATATCTAATATGGTCTCAGCATGCCAGCAGGTTGCCCTGGCATACAGATATTTTCCTTGGGATACGCTTTCCACCCTGTGGTCCAGGATAAACCTCGATCTTGTTGGGTTCTTCATGGGGTCCTCTTTGTTGATTGTGGTCGACACTGATGCTGGCTTCCCTTCTGTTTCCTGACTGTCATATACCACTGCCACCTCCACTGCTATCCAAACATTGGCACGAATTTTTTCATTGGAATGACTCCCCAAAATGGTAGTGACCAACAACAGCCTGCAATTATATCTGTAGAATTCAATGCGTTTTTCACAGCTCATGGAATCTCACTCACACATATGGCGCCCTACCATCTGGCATATAATGGACTTGCCAAATGTTTCATTCAGACTTTTAAAACCCCGATGGCCAAACTCTGTCAACATTTTTTTCTTTACAGACACTTTGTTCCTATTCTTATCTTCGTACTGAGGCCAACTTGATGAAGGGTTGTCTCCTGCAGAACACCTAGATGGTCCCCTCTTTGGTCCCAGCTGTCAATCATACACCCCACATTTCTGGCAACTCCCCACACCCACCCTTGGTGCCATCATTATGCTGCCCAGGATCGTGTCAGGGCCAACATGTACACCAAGAGTAGGCTGAGGTGGATACCAGCCACAGTTCAGCACCTCCTGGGCCACACCATGGGGGAGTTTTGAGTGTGCCAATGGGTCCAGTTACTGGCAGGACATTAACCAGCTTCATCAGAGAAAAGGTGCCACACCACCAAGTAATGATCTACCTCTAGTACTTGTTCCAGAGCCTCCTTCACCATCTGCAGCTGGCTACCCAGCACCATCCCTGGAGGAGGCAAGCCAATGGGCCCTGGAGGATCATCTGGCTGTGTTGATGGATGTAAATCTGCAGCTGGGCTCTGCCCCAACCCCTGGGTTTGGAGGATATGGGCGTTGTTAAGGACTTCGACACCTGCCTCTTCCTCAACACCTCTGTCCTGGGAAGGGGGAGAGGAATGCTGTTCCAAGATCTCCGTACAGCACTGACAGCTGACTGTCCTTGAGCCATAGCATTTAAGCTCCTTTGACTCCACACTACCAGCAGCAAAACTTTGGACTGCTATAAGAAGTTGGCCAGTGAGCCACCAGAGGGTGGTACTAACAGCTTCGCCAAGCCAGCAATCAACAAGTGCACCAGCCAACAGCATGCACCAGTTGGACTATGTTACGCACCCACCAACAAGGAAACCAGCTAATACAAAAGATGTAGTCTTCACATGGCCAGGGTTTTAAGATCACACTCTGGCCACAACTTGCAGTTCATCTACCAGCTGAAGACTGACATCGCCCTGTTCACTGCTCACTGTTGTCACCGCCCACCTTCTACGTCACACTTCAGGGGACGGTCCTGCTCAGCATGACACTTTTGGACTTGGATAAGTTTTCAGTGATAAGTATTCAACCGAGAGAAATTTTCATATCCTGTGCTGGACACATACTTTAGTTCAGAAGCAAGATACATGCCAGGACAGTGACCCTGCTTGTCTTTTTGAGTTCCAAGTGTTGTTTGAGTTTCCGACTGGGAACTGACAATTTTTTTTGCTTTGGACCTGGATAATTCAAAAAGAAGCTAACCTTTTGTTGGATATTCAGAAGAATTTTCTTCCCTTTAAGATTCAAGCATCAGATCAATTTTGTTCAAAGTCCTTTCAAATTGTTTGTAACCTCCTGTCAGGTGCGGTGTTTGTCGCAGCGAGATCGGGCACGGTCTATCAAATTGATCACACCGTTTATTCACGTGATAATTTATTAAATTCTGTTCACAAAACATATTATAAGTGCCAAATATATTTAAAGAAAGATAAAGATTACATACGAGCACAACTGCAGTAGAAATATTCATCATTCAGATTTCTTATCGTCAATGTTGGGCTTTAGTAACAAATGATAAAAACGTCGCTTTTTCATTTGCTTCTTTATTATATTTCACTAATAAAACACATCACAAATGACAATTTTCTTTACAGAAAGACTATTATGACACTGGAGCAGAACAACAATGATATTACAACTCATTCATTTGTTTCGTCATCACTTTTTGACTGTGATAACAAATGCAGAATTTTTCCGCATTCAGAGCAAAAAGGTTCAATGTGTATCAAACAGATAGGCTTCTGACACATTTTGCAACAATATTTTGTCAGTCCTTTTTTTCTGTGCAGGCATTACACCTTTTCCTCTTGATTCCAGTCCCTTGTTCTTCGTTTCTGCTTCTTCTTCACACGTTGGCCTATATTGTTGTAGCCACAGTTGAAGATCTCTGTGAATTCCTGAGGTGTCCAAGCATCTATGAACCAAGTGAGGTAGAACTAACGCATGTGAGAGTTGCTTCAGGAATCCTTTTCTTCGGATAAAATTCTCGTTGTTGCCATAGTAAATTACTTGTGAATTGATTCCACTCATATTGATCATTGCAAAAAATATGACCATGGGCCAACGGCACACATTTCTTGCTACATTGTATGAAGCAGTCCACTTATCTGTAGTGTCGACTTCACCTTTGGTGCTATTGTAAAACTTTACAATGGATGGCTTCTGTTTATCTCCAGTGTCAGCATCTATTCAATTATCTTCATGCAAACTTGATGCCAAGATAATACACTTCCCCTTTTTAGGAACGTAGGAAACTAGAGTACAGCCTTTCTTGAAGCCAAAAAGTGAACTATGGACAGCCCTGCCTTTACTGGTAGCAAACTCCAGAGGAATCTCACGCTTGTTTTTCTTCATCGTCCCAACAAAAGAAAGATTTTTTCTTCTTAGCTCTTCTATCAAACCAATACTAGTAAACCAATTGTCTGCTGTCACATTTCGATCTGACTGATAAATTGGTTCACATAGTCACAGAACAACATCTGAAGGTTTATTGCTAATGTGGTACAATCCTTCTGGCTGCAGCCCAGCGTATATTTCCAGATTATAGAGATAAAATACTTGGGAATCCACAAGAGCATATATCTTAATTCCATGTTTGTTTGGTTTGCTAGGTATGTATTGGTGAAAACTGCACCTTCCACAGAATCCTTCAAGTTTCTCATCTATTGTAACGTTTTCTCCAAGGGTGTAGGATTCCTGGCAATTCTGTGCAAACAGAGAAAATATTTCCCGAATCGCTGTTATCTTGTCTAATTTTCTCCTTTCATCGCGAGTCACACGATTGTCAAATCTAAGGCACCGCATGATGAATTTGAAACGTTTTATGTTCATAACGAGACAAAATTTTTCAATTCCATCCCCATCACTTCCCCACAGATCTTCTAAGCTTTGTCTGTTGCTTTTGTTAACACCAGCCAAAAACAGAAGACCAATGAAAGCTTTTAATTCAATAACTATAGGTTTTTACATCTCTCCCTCGCTGAAAAGAAGCTTTGATGCTCTCAATATACTGATTGGTATACAGAACTATAATCGACAAAATGTCGTCATCTATGAGGAAATTCCAGCATTCCAAAGGTGTTCTCAATGCTTTTGCCGCACCTATTGGACCAGGTAACTTTCGAATAATATTGTGGGCCCTGAAACGTACTCTCTGCGATTGTGGAACTTTATTCCATTTTGTCTCTTTGTCCCTTCCAGTATAATAATGCTGGCTTTCTTCAAGTACTTCCTCGTCATTTTCACTGCCATTTTCCTCTGTTTCTGAATCTTCCTGCCGAACTTCAACCGCGTCATCACAATCTGTGTCTACTTCATCTTCAAAATCCTCTTGAACTTCATCATTATCCTCTTCGAACAACATTTTTTGTATTTCTGCAACATGATTTGGGTCAAGGAGGTTGTACGTCTTACTGTAGCCTGGCATGATCAAGTGTCTCACACCTAAAATGATAAAATTCCTACAAAATAACGTAGTAAGGCGCAGTGTATCAATTTGATACCTGATACTCAAACATTCTTAACTGACGATTAAACGGTCCAAAAAGAAAATAAGTGCATTACATATTGTATATTAACATTGTACTGCTTACTAAGTTATGTTGTAAACCAAAGAAATGAATTGTTGAAATGCAACACGCAGTGTATCAAACTGATCAATCGGCACATATATCGACAACAGAGCAGTCGTATCAACACTGAAGCACGCAACAATGACAAGCGTTCAGAAAAGGCTAGCTACTAGCGAGTAGGCATCAGTGCTGCCACTCGTTGACAAATAATTTACAGTAAACTTCGAGGTGTATCAATTTGAACAGCCGCGCCCGACGGAAGGTTAATAAATGTGTTAAATGACAGTGCTTTCTGTTCTCAATTTTTGGGACACTTTTCATATTTTCCATTACTAGCTGAAATTTGTTACAGAACAAGGGATCTTTCTCCTGTCTCACTACTGGGCACATATTATCCGGTAACTCTCCACGCCTTTCCCTCCTGCAGCAAACTTACTACGATTATTAGACTGTCATCTTTACACACTGAGTTACTGTGCACTCACATACACAACTGCTTCATTTTATGCATATGATGTCAGCATATGTACCTGAACTATTGTTGTTTTGTTCTTGTTGTTGCTTCTGATGAGAATAATCCTTTCACTGAACTGTTCACAGTAACTAACTCCTTGCCAAATTCAGAGTTCTACACCACAGCTTTTAGTACATTAAGCTTTTGTAGGTTTTTCAATCTTTTTCTCACAGTAGTCTCACCCTTGGCAGCCCCTCCAGGAGACCTTAATGGGAGACTATTTTGGAATCTTTTGCCAATGGAGAGATCATCATGACACTTTTTAAATCACATACCACATTCCCTGCAGACACAAGATGTGATTTTAATGGAGTGCTTTTTATTGCTTTCTGCATTCTCATAGGGTTGACCATTACTAATTCTTCCACCTTTAAGGGCATTTTCCTCTCCCAGGGATGAGAGACTATTCTGAAGCTCTATCCACTCCTCCACCCTCTTTTAACACGTCCACTGGAAAAAAGAGAGTGATTTTTTATACCCTAAGTCTTCGGCCACTATTAGTGGTGATTGAATTCAAAATCTCAGCAGTGGCTGAGATCAAACCATGCAATCCAAGATTGGTGGATTGGTAGTCAAAGATGCTACCCCTAAGCCACAGCTGCCATTGCATGGCCTCTATGATTTCACTGGTAGTTGTAACGGAAGAATGACCAAGAAACTTACAATAGTGTATCAGCAAGGTTCCCTAGAATCGGAAGTGACATGGAATGTCTTGGATGTATTATCCATATTATCACTTATTCTTCTGCAGATAAGAGCTCTTCTGACTACAACAGAGATAAGAAATTCATTATGCCATCACAAATAATCAATTTTTGAAAACGTAATATAACTGTACAGATAAAAAAATCTACTCAGTAAGCAATGGCAGGAGGAAACATACAGGCTTTCACGGTCAGTGGCTTTTGGCAGATGGGCAAAGGGGAAGGAAGAGTTTTCCTTCAACCCTCTTCCTTCATCTTCAACCCTTCTGCAAGAAGAAGAAGCCACTGGCTCTGAAAGCTTGCACATTTCCTTGACTTTTATGTGTGTTTTCTCCTGCTAGCACTTGGTGAGATTTTTTATCTATCTGTGTGTGTGTGTGTGTGTGTGTGTGTGTGTGTGTGTGTGTGTGTGTGTGTGTATAAACATGTTCATATGTGCTTTGTTCCTCTCATCATCTCTACTCTGCTCCTGTCAGATATTAGCAACTATCTAAAATGTTTTTGCAGTGTCACAACAAAATGTTGATGACATAAAAATAACTGACCAGATCATAGTAGTAGTTGTGAGGTTGAAGTGGATTACGTGGTGCAAATAGAATCAAAACTGGTCCATCTTCAACAAAAGGTGACAGAGTGAGGCTCTTCACTCCCGGTGGGGACAACCAGACTGAAACCTGGTGTATATTATCAAGGATCCACTTCATGAGCATCTCTGATGAAAATTCTGCATCTCTGGGATATTCCTGCAAAAAGAGAAATCTGACATTTTGTTATAAGTTTATGATGCTCTACTCAGTAAAAATGATACACAGAACTACAAATATGTACTGCCATTTAACAAAAAAATCCTTACTTTCTGTTTGTGGAAATGGCTGTCTACAACCCAGTGAGAAGTATATGATCACACACTATGATACCTTTCACATATTTCCATTCTACAATAAACAGTGATGAGATCTTCAAAGATCTGATACATATATATATATATCTACATATTTTGCCAAAATTTTGGTCCCCTGTGACCAGTAACGGAGTTTTGTGCAGTCTAATTTTCTATTATGCCAGAATACTAGATCTCTGTGAACTTTGGATAGAACCACAAAAATTTAGAACATGTGGAAGTAAGTAGGAGAAAGGATCAAATTGTTTTATATACCAATCATGACTATAATCATTAGGTACAAATGGAATTTACATGTACCACATAGATTGAGAAGTATCTTACAGAACTTGGGGTCTGGCAGAACATTTCACTACAATTAGTGGACAGAATTTTAATCAATGTGAAATCAACAGGAATAATAATAATAATAATAAAACAATGGAAAGTTCAGGTTGGAAAATCAACAATATTATGAAAAGGATGGGTTGCTGCTCACCATAAAGCTGACTTGCTGAGATTCAGACGGGCACAGTGAAAAACTGTTAAACGTAGACCTTTAATCCAAAGCGTCCTTCAGAAAGGAATGAAAAACACATGCACATTCAAGCCAGCACACTTCACACATACACATGAATGCTATCACCAACCACTCTGGCCGTAATGCAACTCTATCACATCAAGTGGATGCAGCAACCCGGAGTGGGGCTGGAAGGGGGAAGGGGAGGGGTAGTACGTTACAAGTGGGGTAAGAAGAGCCAGCACTGCATGTCAGAGTGTGCAGGTACTAGGCAGCAGGACTAGGCCACCACGTGCATCATCAGGAGGCTGTGGGGGAGGGATCAGAAAGGTGGGGGGGGGGGGGGGATGGGAAATGGAAAATGAGATGAGAAGAGAAGCAGAAAAGACCATGTTGTAAGGAGAATTCCCAGCTGTGCAGTTCAGAAAATCTGGTGGTGGAGGATCCAGATGATCAGGGTTGTAAAGCAGCCACTGAAATCAAGAATGTTATGTTGGACAACTCAACACATTATCTGTACAATGAGTAGCATTCTATCCTTTTCATAACATTGTTGGTATTCCAACCTGGACTATTCACTGGTTGATTTTGTCTTACGGGTATCCTTTTAGCCCACAACCCAGTGATGTTTTCCTTAGTTAGTATTCTTTAAAGCATTACTCTACTCAGTGTCCATTCTTTACCTTCTTTTGTGTGTTTTCCATCACCTTCAAAACCACCCACACTCTGGCAGCTGAGCCACACTGTCTCACTAGTCTCACCTGCACACAACTCATGGCTATGTGACCGCGCGGATTGTTGGTGCAGCATCTCGTGACCCAAATTCGTCCCACAAATAATTATAATTGTTCCTAATGATAACATTTCCTCCCTCATCCTCATGTGTTTTCACATGTTATTTTATACACCTGCCTATAACACATGAACTTGTGAACCTCTAACCTTGACCTAACCAATCCCCCTCTCCCCCCTTTTTCTCTCCCCTTACCCCAACAAAAACATACTCCTACACCTCATCCATTCTGTCCTTTTTCGCACTTTTTGTGCCAATTTTTACATATTTGTGTGTGTTTTTACATATTTGTGCATGTTTTTACATATTTTCCAATTTGTACACAGTTTTATGAATTTGTGCATATTTTCGTGTTTCTGTGGCATTTTTACTCTTTTTCTATTATCCAACTCCCCTCACAACCACCTGACACCTTCACTTGCCCATTTCCTACATCATTTCCCATGTCCACAATGCTATCCCTGCTACAATGGACCCCTGCTCCATGTTTCTGCACCAGTTCAGAAACAGTAGGTCTTTCCCTGGCTAAAACCCAGACCCACATTATATTCCTTAAATGCTGCCTAACCACAGAATCCTTCTCAATGGCCTAAACATAAAAATACCTTTCCCTGGGTCTTACCCATCCTTTTTAAATGGCCTACACCTTTTCAGAGTGTGTCAGTCCCTGTCCCTCACAAACCTGGTACTGCAAAACTGCAAAAGAACATCTCCCTGGCAAAGGTATCCCAGCAATACCACTGCTCCCTTGACAAGATTCTGCTAATGCGCAATCCCAGCTACATACATCACATCTCTGAAATTGAATCTCTTGTATCCAGCACCTAGAAGAGCATTCCAGACACCACCTTCATAAATTATCCAACCTGCTGTCATCCTACTACTGCTTTGGGCACCACTATTTAACCACTATCCTACCCACATGTTCCTCCTTGTCAACTCCTTATAGCATCCAGACCGTGCTTAGCTGACTTTTTTAACTAGCCACATCCTTCAAAACTACAAGGGCAATCCCAGAAGTAAGGTCTCCAAAGGGATGGAGCAAATAGGGAAGCTGATCATACTACTTTTTTCCTTGCTCTCTCCACACTCTGCAGGAACCACTGAACATCCTCTGGAGCTTGCAGTCTTGGCATGGCAGCCAGTTGTAATGGAGCTCCCATTAGACATCACCACCAGGTCCAAAGTTCACACAGTTATTCAGTTTCTGAAGGCAAAAGGCATTAAACAAATTGACATTCATTGGCAGTTGATGGAAGTGTGTGGTGAGTCATGTCTGGATGTCAAAAATGTCTGCAAGTGGTGTAGAGAGTTTTTAGGTGGTCGTACTGAACTTCATGATAAGGAAACAAGCAGGAGACAGCCGATTCTTATAGAGACATGTTGACCAAACTGTGCTTAAAGATCAGCAGATCACTCTCAATGAGATCTGCAACTTTGCTCCTGAGGTTTATCGAAGCTCCAGTCACCGAACTTTGACTGAAGTGTTGAAATTTCCAAAGGTGCACACAAGATGAGTCCCAAGAATGCTGACAGTAGACCACAAACAGCAATGCTTTGAAATTTACCACCAGTTTCTTCAATGCTACATGGATAAAAAGGACAGCTTTTTGGACTCAGTAGCCATGGGTGCTGAGACCTGGGCTTTCACACCTGAGGCCAAACAACAATCATATGAGTGGTGGCATTCCGATTCACCCAAGCCATGAAAATTCAAGAGAACACAGCCTGCTGGTAAAGTTATGGCAACTGTGTTTTGGGATCGAAAGGTTGCCTAGGTCGTGAAGCAGCCACTGAAATCAAGCACATTATACTCAGCTGCATGTTGTGCCACAGGGTGGTCCACTTTGCTCTTTGCCACAGTTTAGCGGAGGCTCTTCATCCTGGTGAACAGTTGCTTGCTAGTCATACCAATACTCAAAGCTTTGCAATGATTGCTGCAGAGCTGGTATATAACACGGCTGCTTTCACAGATGGCATGGTCTCTGATGGGGTAGGATTAACCTGTGACAGGGCTGGAAGTGAAGTGCTGGACTGAACAAGTCCTGCACATAAGTCTTCCATAGGGTATGATCCCTGAAGCAAGAGGCATAGGAAGGCACTAGGATGTTGTGGAGGATGGGTAGGTAATGGAACACCACTTTAGGAGGGGTGGGAAGGATCTTGGGTAGGATGTCCCTCATTTCAGGGGATAATGAAAGATAATCAAGCCCTAATGAACAATGTATTTCAGTTATTACAGGCCGTGGTGGTCTTGGGTGGCTAAGGAGGCCCGCCTTTGTAGCTGGTTCTTGGGGGTGGTGGGAGGATTGAGGGCATGTGGGAATATGGCACAGGAAATCTAGTTGCATACTATGTCTGAAGGATAGCACCCATCTGTGAAGGTCTTTGTGAAATCATCAGCATACTTGTCACAACAGATATGCTGTTCCCAGATGGCCAGGATGTATGAAAGGGAATCTTTGGCCTGGAAGGGATGGCAGCTGTCAAAATGTAGGTACTGTTGGTGGATGGTGGTTTAATGTGGACAGAACAGTGGACGCAGCCATCAGAGAGGAGCAGGACGCAAACGACTGGGAAGGTGGCATGCTGAGTTGATGAGGACTACTTTGTCACTTGTAGCATTTGCCAAAAAGGTCTTACGAGAACATATAAAGGAGGTATCAGTTTTTTGGCTTACCAGTTTTGGGTCTGAATTTTTTCCATTAGTTATGAGTAAATAATCCGAAACAAATAATACCAACATAATTAGGGTTTCGTCTCTAGCTATAAATGTTTTACAAGTTTAGCGCCAAATATTTAACATTAACTCATCAGTAAAGCAATCAAATGTTTGAACCTGTTTTATACATGAGAGTTTGATTCTTTAAAGAGTCAGAGGTAGGGGGTGGGCAAGTTAATGGTTCCAAGTTAATGGAGAAATTATTTGTATGGGATTTGAGGGAAATGCTATGGCGTAATTAATGAATAGGAAACAGTGCACAGAAACCGGACAAAATTGTGGGGGACCTTGAATCAATTAAAAACACACGTTACAAACTATAAGACAAGGAGTCCCACAATGTTACGTACTCAAGCCAATACTATTTATTCTCTGTGTAAATGATTTCTCAAGACTATATAGATCAGAAACTTGCAATGTATGCCAATGATACAACAACTGTCTGTGCAGCTGAGACAAAGGAGGAGCTTGAAAAGGAAGCACTCCTGAATACTGAAAATGCAAATAAGTACCTAATACAAAAGAATCATTTTATAAAATCACTCTAAAACAATGTACATAGTGTTTCAAACCAAACATTAATATAAATAGAGAGCCAGTTGGAGAAAAAAAAGAACAAAGTTTTTAGAGACTATTATACACAGCCATTTGTGAAAAGTGCAACACCGAGAAAGCCATACTTGGTGGAAGTGGCGATGGGTGAGCAAGGAATATGTGATACATTCTACAGCGAGGTGGGGTACACATAGGCAGAGCAGAGCCCCCTTGTGATGGTCCGATAGGGTCAGTGTTGCGTCTGGTGTAGTCAGTGCAGAGCTGTCACACACGGTGGAAACAATATGCCTCATCGATGTCAAAGGGAGCCATATCGGCATGTGAGTGAGTTCGAACGGGGCAGAATGATTGGTCCCCAAGAAATGGCGTTATCATACTGTGACATTTCGGTTCGCACAGGGCATGCTGCTACGACAGTGATGTGTATGTGGAAGCAGTGGATAGAGGAAGGTCATACACAGCAACGAGCAGCATGGGATGACTGTCATCTTGTCCGTGTGGCCATTACAGACTGTGCAGCATCATCCACAGTGTTGGCTCATCGCTGGAGCACTGCAACAGGTGTGAACTTGTCTGAATAGACTGTTCGTCTCCGTCTGCTGCAGGTTACTGGTTGCATGCATGCCATTACGTCGGCTTCCATTGTCCGGAACCACAAGCTCATCCGATTGCAATGGGCATGTGAACACCGTCACTGGGGTGCTGAGTGGCAACATGTAATCTTTTCGGCTGAGTTCCACTTCAATGTGTCCTACAGTGATGGCCATATATGTGTCCAGTGGTACCGTGGTGAGCGCAACCTAGAAGGCTGCATTGTGGAGTGGCATAGCGGACAAACACCAGGTGTGATGGTTTGGGGCGCCATTGGTTACAACAACCGATCTTGCCTCGTACATATTGTGGGCAATTTGAACAGCAACCAGTACCTAACAGAGGATGTGGAGCCTGAGATACTACCCCTGCTTCAGGCATCTCCACAGGCCACATTTCAACACGACAGTGCCCAGCCACATACTGCAAGGAATGTACAGGCCTTCTTCAAAGGGTGATGGGTACCACTGCTTCCCTGGCCTGCATATTCGCCAGAAATGTCACCCATCGAATGTGTCTGGGATGTGGTTGGCCAGCACCTGGTGTGTCACGTTCCTCCAGTAACTGGCATCATGGATTTGTGAGCTCGGGTACAAACTGTGTGGAGGGAAATTGCTCAGGAATGTATTCAGAATCTTATTGATTCAGTGCCATGGCATACAGCAGCTCTAATTGCAGCGCATGGTGTTCACACAACATACTGAATAGTAGGGCTCAAAGGACATGTACAGGTTTGAAAAGGTAATCATTTGTTACTTGTCATGTAGGCCTACCTAACCTGTGGTATTAAATTAACTGAATTCATGTGATTCCTTCTTAGTGTTGCAATTTCCACAAATGGTAGTGTAGATAAACATTTGATATGGTGGAGGAACTGAATGCACTGTGTAACAAGGTAAACATACAGATTTTCCCCATATACAAAACACCAATAGCTGTGAATGATAAAGTTATCACGACAATATACTAGGAACTCACTTCCACATCTGTCCTACTTAATATTTAAGGAAGTGTTTAAACAGGTTACTTAAAAAGAATATTTCTACTTCAGAAAAGAATGTGAGATATACAGCGTAAATACCATTCACACAGTCTTGTCAATAAGCATAATACAGGATGAGTACTCCTTCAAGCAACTGGAATGAGATTTTCACTCTGCAGCGGAGTGTGCGCTGATATGAAACTTCCTGGCAGATTAAAACTGTGTGCCGGACCGAGACTCGAACTCGGGACCTTTGACTTTCGCGGGTAAGTGCTCTACCAACTGAGCTACCCAAGCACGACTCACGCCC
This sequence comes from Schistocerca piceifrons, assembly GCF_021461385.2. Taxonomy (NCBI): domain Eukaryota; kingdom Metazoa; phylum Arthropoda; class Insecta; order Orthoptera; family Acrididae; genus Schistocerca; species Schistocerca piceifrons. The sequence goes on along the minus strand of NC_060139.1, from coordinate 213,607,222 downwards.
CATCCTCACAGCTTTACTTCTGCCAGTACCTCGTCTCCTACCTTCCAAACTTCACAGAAGCTCTCCTGCGAACCTTGCAGAACTAGCACTCCTGAAAGAAAGGATATTGTGGAGACATGGCTTAGCCACAGCCTAAGGGATGTTTCCAGAATGAGATTTTCACTCTGCAGTAGAGTGTGCGCTGATATGAAACTTCCTGGCAGATTAAAACTGTGTGCCGGACCAAGACTCGAACTCAGGACCTTTGCCTTTCGCGGGCAAGTGCTCTACCAACTGAGCTACCCAAGCACGACTCACGCCCCGTAGAGCACTTGCCCGCGAAAGGCAAAGGTCCCGAGTTCAAGTCTCAGTCCGGCACACAGTTTTAATCTGCCAGGAAGTTTCTTCAAGCAACTGCTTGGCGGGGACACTTTTCCCTCGCTGGCAGACAGCTGTAGCAGCACTGGTAGGGTGTATATTTCCCATCTGCTGCAAGGCTTTTGCTTGCATAGTTATCTTGTGCAGGTAGCACATTATCTGTTAGATGATGCAATACAGTGCACTGAGTGTAAGTGTTTCAAGTGAAATGGCAAAATACAAGTATTCTATTCACCAAAGAATACTCATGTATGATTCATACACATGTACAGTATCAGCACAAGCAGTAAAGAGATTATTTCAACAGAAATTTCCTAAAGTTCAGGCTCATAATGGGAGTAAGTTTCATCAACTGATAAATAAATTTTGGGAGAAATGGGGAGTGTTCTTGACAGAAAACAGAGAATCACGTACAGTAGTTACGTATGTTAGAAATAACCAGAACTGGAACGCCAAACCCCTAGAATGGTTCAGGTTCACTGGTCGTACCTTCATGATGTGGACTCTGGACCAAAACATCTTATCCTCTTTCCTTGACAATCTCAACACCTTCTCTCCCATTGGCTTCACCTGGTCCTCCTCAACCCAGCATGCCATCTTCCTGGACATTGACCACCTCCTCTATGATGGCTCCATCCAAACCTCTGTCCACCAACCCAGCAAACCACCAACAGTATCTACATTTCGACAGCTGTCATCCATTCCACCCCAAAAAATCCATCCAATACAGCTTGGCCACCTTTGGATGGCGCATGTACAATGACCAGAAACTCCCTTGCCCAGTATTCTGAGGTTCTCTCCAAGGCCTTCACAGACAGACATTATTCCCCAGACATAGACCACAAACAGATCTCCCATGCCATTTCCCCACACATATCTAATCCTACCACCATCCACGAAAACCAGTTAAAAAAGGAGTGCCCCTTCGTCACCCATTATCACCCAGACTAAAACAATTGAACCATATCCAACATCAGGGATTTGATTATCTATTCATGCCCTGAAATAAGGGACATCCTACCCAAGATTCCCTCCCCTCCAAAAGTGGTGTTCCATCATCCACCCAGTGTCCACAACATCCTACTGCATCCCTATGCCACTCACAATCCCACCCCTTGCCACAGGTATCATATCCCTGTCCTGTGCAACACCTACCAAACTACCTACCCTGCACTTCCAACTCCAGTCCTGTCACAGGCTTATCCTATCCCATCAGAGGCAGGGCCAACTGTGAAGGCAGCCATGTTACATACCAGTTCTGCTGCAATCGCTGCAAAGCTTTTTATATTGGTATGACTACCAACCAGCTGTCCACCAGGCTGAATGGTCACTGCCAAACTGTGACCAAAAGCAAAGTGGACCAACCTGTGGGACTACACACAATTGAACATAACATGATTGATTTCAATGGCTGCTTCACAACACATTCTTCATTGCTGAAATTATCTCAGCCTCAACCTATGGTCACATATTGACCCACTCCACCCACCCAATAGTTTCCACCATCTCTGTCCTATCACCTCCTCCCTATTCTAGTCTCCCAACCTCTTTGTGTGCCACTATCTGTGAACGCACTTGCTCATAGTTCCCCTCGCCTCTCTTTTTTTGCTCCCTTTCTTCCCCCCCCCCCCCCCCCCCCCACCTCCTCTTCTTGCCACCTCCCAACCTCCTGATACTGGCAATCTAGTCACTGCACACTCCACCAGACAGTGCTCTTCTCTCCCCTCTCACCCATACACTGCTACCCTTCCCCTTCCCCCTCCAGATTGCTGTTTCCATTCTACATGACTGTTGCACTGTGGTCCAAGCTGTTGGAGATAATGGTCATGTGTGCATGATGTGTGCTTGCTTGTGTGTGTGTGTGTGTGTGTGTGTGTGTGTGTGTTTTCTTTTCTGAAGAAGGCTTTAGCCAAAAGCTGTGCCTGTCTGCAACTCAACATGTCATCTTTACAGCGAGTAGTAAATCTGTCTTTTTCTTATATGTTTACATTTTAATTTGGAATTTCCACAGTTAGAATACGATACAAATTAGTTCACAACATATTCCAATGAGATCAGAATTGTAATTCTGATTTTTTTCAATAATTTTTATGTTACAACCAAAATGATCACACATTTTGCAAAGAGAAATAAAGCATTAAGCTAACATAAGATTATTTATTTTATGAGAAACATAATGATGTTTGTATTTTTGATGTATTTCAGTCATATTCAAATTTAATGTTGTGAATGTTTAAAAATTGAATCATGATCATATTTACTGTTTCCATAATCATTCTGAAAGATAAATGAATAGATAGGTTTTCGCCATAAAACAACAGTCAACTGTAACTTCATTCATATCAGTTATTATATACACACATATAATATGCAAATTTTTTTCTGATTTTAAGGATGGAAAACTGGGGTCGACAGGTTAATTGTAATAAGGCTGGTATTGCTCCACCAAACTATGATTGCTCAATGGCTTCCCAAAGATTATGAGGAAAAGTAGCGAATTTTCATCACTACCTGATAAATTTGCACAACAAAGATTCCTATATATTACTGCAATTTGGTAACATGCTTCAAATGCCAGCCTATTTTGAGATGCCACTCAACAAAATCATGACCAGAAAAGGGGACTCTTGTATCATAATATAAATTGGTGGCAATGAGAAGCAAACACGTAAAGTGATGTGCATAACTGGTGACAGATGAAAGCTACCACCATATGTGATATTTAAAAGGAAAACTACTCTGAAAATTTCTGTGAAAGGCATTAGTGAGAGCGAATCCAAAAGGGTGGATGGACAATGACCTTGTGGTTGACTGGGTGATGCACGTTTGGCAACAATGCCTGGTGCATTACTGAATTTATGTAACATGATGGTCCTGGACTGCTTCTGCAGGCATACAACTGAGGAAGTGTGAGACAAGTTGCAAAAGGGGAAAACTGACTTGGTCATTATCCCTGGAGGCCTAACAACCTGTAACGCCGGAAATGCATATACTCCTATTTCCATCTATTGTACTATTATTTTTTTTCCTTGTTTTGTTACCTCAAGATATGACATTTCTGTCTCTTTATATATTGTAATTGTTTTACTGTTTGTATATATATATTTATGCACTCATGTCGATGTATAATTGGTTTGTTTCGTAAATATTATTTGTATTTTTACGCTGGGTCTTGCCTAGGGAAAACTGCTATCGAACGATTACGTCGATAGGTCGTGTGACGAATCAAAGTGTGTAGGATCTTTGGTAGTGTTAACTCTGCCGCGTGGAGCGCGGGCAGAACAGGGAGAGTCTGGCGGGAGTAGCGAGTGGAGCAGGTGTTGTGTGACGCTCCCGCGAGTTGCCGCGCTTTCGGGGTTTGGCAGCATGTAATTGCGCTCGACTCGCGATGATAGTTTCTGACATGGTGTCGCGGACGGGAAGCATTAGCTGGCGCACATCAAGAGCCCGTTTTCGCCTGGTGACCGTGTCGAGAAGAAGGCGCGCCAACATCCAGCTTCTGCAACAGCGACGGCCGACAATGAGTGACTGTCGCCACCTCCTCGATCGACGGCTTCAAACCTTCAATCAACCAACAAGGGAGACTAAAAGCACGTAAAGTTTCAGAACTGTATGGCAGACCTCAGCTTTTCAAATTGTTCCATTTGCCTCACAAAATTACAGCAACTTAGCATGAACCTTTGTTGCTCATTGTCCCAATTGCATTGCCAAGCAGGGTCCCTTCCTTTTCCGAAATGAACCCGAGTGTCGTTGAAATTCAAACGCCAGCATTAAAATAATATGATTAGATTTCACTGCTTCAATTTCAAAGTTCAGTAGCTGGCTACAATATTTAGGTTACACGAGCACAAATTTAGAGTGCGAGTTTTGTTAGCATATTTTAGCTTACCTGTGACTGCAGCTCAGCTTGGTACGTACTAAATTTTACTATTGTTAATAGTTCAGAATCATTTAATTCAAGTTCAAAGTTAAATATCTTGTTTCTAAATTGCGTAGTGTCAAGTTGCTTTTGAAATGATTGTTGAGGTAGTCCAAGACTAACCGTATTTTACTGGATTTCGATGTGCTTCAGAAAGAAAGCTCACTATTAACTTCAATCACTAAATTAATTTTCGATTTTCCTGTTTTATTAATTCTTTTGCTAAATTAAGTCAGAGTGTAGCGAAATTTGTTACTTCTGACAATCTTTCAGTTTTCACACTACACGTGTCAACCTTCAGTTGCCACGCTTCTAGTGTTAATTATATGTGTAATAACCTTTCTTTTTCAGTTACTATAGTAATTGTCCTTAGGACTGGCGACCGTGATTTCCCCCAAATCTCAAATATCTAATTTCCGCTAGTTAATTGTTAACGTAACGGCCGCACATTTACTTTCTTTATTAACTTTACCCCTTTTCAAAATTAATTTCCACCAGTTTCATTTGCATTTTTCCTTTCATTTAGATGTAACCCTTTCCTCCCTCTTTACCGATAGATTAACTTCGGTGACGATTGCTTTTCCCAAATTTCCATTAGGTACACGCGGTTTAATTTTTCACTGTCATTAAGGTCGATAAGTGAGGGGGGAGGTTACACGTGGCGACCTGGTGACAGGACAATCTTCAAATTTGAGGCTGTTCTGGACACGAATTTTGCATTGTGCAAATCTCGTAACAAAGTACTGGTTACGAAATGGTCGATACGTCAGCGAGAATATTCGTGTGAGGAATCCTAATTAGAGTTGAGATTTGGCAGTTATATTGAAAATTATTAAAATGAGTGAAGGCAACAATTGCCAAAATTTGGTAGACTTGGATACGGAACAATCGGTCGAACAGTGGGAAACGCGCACCGCGGTACCCATTGTTCAGGGGCAGGCGGCTAGCATGAAAGACGCGACCGGCGAAACGCAACAAAGAGCAGAAATGGAATTCCAAACTTTAGAAAATGTTTCGGAATCAGAAGTGAAAATCAAATCTGAATCCCTTGATGACGAATACGGGGGGACAATTAAAGAGGAAGCCGCTACGGAAGTAAAACCGGTAGTTTCCGGGAATTTAACTGATTTATTGAACGTTTTGATTAACGAAATCAAGAGTCAATCGGTCAAGCAAGAAGCTCAGTCTGAAAAAATTGAACGGATGCTAGACAATCAGAACAAAGCTATTAACGTTGTTAACAACAATGTTGGAGTTGTTAACACAAAAGTTGATAAAATCAAAGAAGATATTGTTGTAATTAATACCGAAATCGGTAATCTTAAACAGGAAATGATAGGCGTTCAGGCAGAAATTGCGAGCATAAATACTCGTTTTAATTCTGAAATTAGCAGAATCGAGAAAAGTGTAGGAGAATCAGTTGCTCCGATCATCGAGAATAAGGTGACGGAACAAATTCAATTAGTGAAAAAAGAGGATCAAAAGAAGGTGGAAACTTTAAAGGCTTTAGTATCCGAAGTAGATACCAAAGTGACGAAGCAGGCTAATACCTGCGAAGAGAAAAAGAGGGAAGTGGAAACGCTTGCGACAACCACTTGCCAAGTGATTACGAGGGTGTCGGAATTAGAAAGGAAACTTGACGAAAAACAGAGCTATGTGCCAATCTGTGCACATAGTTCGGAGTTGTTGACGAAAGAGGAGCGGTTCGACCCCTTGAAAAAAGGCGGTATACACCCGACGGATTTCATTAAAAATTGTGAAAGAGTTTTACCCAGATCATGGACTGATGAGAGAAAAATTAATGCGGTTATTGATGTGTTGGCTGGTGATGCCAAGCGTTGGGGCTTAAACCTCAACATTACGAACCTGACTTTTGACGAATTTAAAAATTTGTTTCTGGCTGAATACTGGTCAGAGCAAAAACAGCAAAGTGTCTGGCGCGAATTTGTCGTATCGAGGCCTTTCGATGCGAATTCGCGTGGCTCGATGAAGGAGTTTTGTGAGGGCTGGATCCGCAAGTTGGAATATTTGCGTGATCGCCGCACGGAATCCGAAATAGTCTGGGAACTCTACAAAAAGCTTCCAGATGATACAAAACGCTACGTAGGGAGCAATCACAGGACAATCAATGATTTCCTGGGAAGAGTTGAGGACGAGGACAATTGGCGCAATAATCGCGACAGTGGTAGAGGCCGTGGTAACAACAACGGGTACCACAGCAACCACAACAACGATAACCATGGGAATAATGCATACCGCAACCATGGCAGCAATAACAATAATGGTTCGGACCGTAATAACAATCGGTACAATGCAAATAATAACAGGAATGACGGAAACCAGTATCATACTAACGTGATACGGGCTTCACAGAATAGTAATAACGCCAGAGGGTATGATCAGCCGCCTCAGCAGCATCCGAGGAGCGTATCTGCTGGGACGAGACAGGGAAACCATTAGCCGCGCCGGTGAGGGGCCGACCAGGCGTGGAGAAATTTTGGCGGCCCAATAACAGAAGAAAACCCAGGTGTCGTCGATATGAAAATTCCGTGTGGAATAATCAACGGCGGGAGAGTGTGCCAGTGTTAAGAGAAAGGAGTGCGCCCACAAGTAGTAGATCAGCAGTATACACGGCAGTAGGTAGTACATTCACTGTCAGTGAGAACAATTTAAGTAGTGTTCCGGAAATCGATTATAAAGTGGCAGCTGTAATACCCACAGCGGAACTGGAGATTGAGTTTAAGAATGATTCGCAATTGTTGAGAGAAGATCAGATGTCGGATAACACGTCCGTCATCGAGCGAGGGGATGCAGAGAGGGATGAGGTCTGGTTAAGGCAGTTCGGTCGCTTACACGACGAACTAAGAGATTATAGGGGTCTGTATGGGAGAAGCGTTTATGGGGAGCGCGTGAAGGATTTTCCGCGTCTCGTCCCGCAGGAAGATAGTGTTTGTGAAATGATAGAAAGTTCTGGCCCTAATCGGCAGACTTTACTAGAAATAGTTGATGTTAAGGGGGAGCACGAGCAAGATTCGTCGTGTTTCGTCCCGCAGGAGTTAGATGTTGAAGTAGTAACGGAAAGTTCTGGCCCTAACCGGCAGACCTTACCGAAAGTTTCAGTGGTAGAAGTAACCGACCCATCCGACGCAAACCTCCAGTTTAAACATTGCGAGAGTATTAAGGAGAAAGATTGCGAAAATTTTAGTGATAGCCGGACACGATTGGTAGAAAAGCACATAGATTACAACGTGTATGAGGTTAGAGCTGACATTATACGGTCAGACGATAGCAGTGTGGGTTGCGCAGATCTAGCGGAAGTAATTGCAGAAACTACTGGACACATTCCTCCAGGTAGATTGGCAGATGAGATCAATCTGACCAAAGTGGAATCAACGAAGGTGACAATTAGTGAATTGATAGCAAAGCAACACTCACTAGTTGACGAGTTACAGGAAAAGGTTTCGGTATTGGAGGCGAAGCTAGAGACTAAGCCTCAGGACAAACGTGTTGAAATTAAAACTGTATGTGAACAGAGGCTGAAAAAGCCGCCAGATAAACCGGATTTAGGATCAAAGCCGGATGGTTTTTTCTGGAATGACCTGGATATAGACGAGGATTTACTGTGGGAAAATAAAGAAACAGTCGAGGACAAGTGTAGACAGATAGTAGTGTCTGTTAATATGCACGACCTACAACTAAACGTGTTGATTGACACCGGTGCAGAATTGAGTGCTGTATCTGGGAAAATATTTGAGTTACTGAAAGACAGACCTGGCATCGTAGTTATGCCAGTAACAGGAGTGAAAATTATCGGTGCTACTGGGAAGGCCAGTAAACCGGTCACAAAACAGATTTTTGTCAACTTCGAGATATGTGGGGCACGATTTGAACAAGAGTTTGTCGTCGTGCCAGACTTAACTACGGAAGTAATTATCGGGTTAGATTGGCTATTAAAGTACCGTGCAGTGATTAACTGCGAAAGCAAAACTTTGACATGTATGTCACTAGATAAAACAATGGTAGTTGGTTTTGACGAGGCAGGAGACGGTGGGCATAGGCAATACCAGCCTATACACATTGTTAACTGGCCGGATGACATTGACGTAGGAATGAGTTTGAACTGCCATAACATGAGGAATTTCGGCATTGACAAAAGTGTAGAAAGTGAATTGGAAGAAATAATCAAATTCCCTCCACGGATTAACATTAGTATTGGTGTGAAAAAAGATCGTTTGCGAGAAGTAATGAAGCTAAAAGCCGATGCTCGCATACGTCGTCATGACGCTAAAGCGCGTTTTGCTCAGTTTGCGATCGGAGACTTAGTACTTGTAAAAGCTCATGAGAAATCGAGCGAGATAGACAATGAAATCTCTAAATTTAAGTTTGTTTATAATGGACCATTGTAGACCTGAAATTGTACCAACCAAGGATTGATTAGTACCACAGATAGGGTAATTTGTACAGTATGTAGATATAGAGTGTAAGATTTAAGGATGTGCCATGTGGCGATGCTTTTGCCTGACCTAGAGGTCATTAAAGAAGTTGTAATTAATAAGTAATTAAGTTTGACTAAATGATTTAAGAGAGAGTGATTATTTATCAATTGAAAAATCCAAGCTGCTAATTTAAGTTTTCAGCTGAGTCACAGTAGATTAAGCAACGTAAATATGATTTTGTAACTAGCTGTAAGATTTCATGAAAATGTGTTTTACTAGTCATTGCCGATGTACTTAGACGCTGTTTTAAGTTTCAGGCTAGTACATGCGTGTGATGATGGACAGTGTTGAGTTATCCACTGTGATAGTATTAAGGGACTCCTTGAGATTACTCGGGAGTGAGTTTTTCCTAAAGAATTCAGTGAAACGGACGTTCTGGAAACGCCGTCACAAGGGCGAGTGAGATCAAGCGTGCCGCACACGCGGGCGCAACAATACTGGCGAGGCGAGCCGCTGTCGGCTCTTGTGCCGCTGTTGGCTCTTGTGCCGCTGTCGGCATTCTTTGTACTTGCGAGTACGAAAGGCGGAATAGTTTTTCTTCCCGGACAGCTGATGTGAAAGAATTCTGCTGTCAATATTTATGTTTTTTTTCGATCTACTGAATATTATTTTCTTGTTTAGCGTTAAGTGGAATCTCATGACGAGATATTAATTATGAAAAGGTTATGTAAAAATGTGTATTCTATGTAATTAATTATTAATTTGCGTATTTTGATCTACCTGTTTTTATGACCATGTACTCTGATTAATTTTGCAAATAGTATTCCATTTCTCATAGTGTTACGAATTTTAATGATTTTGGAATAGCTAAACCATTTTCTATATCTTCTATGAATTTTAATATGTTGTCAACCTGTTTTATTTTGTGCAAGATGACAGAGTGGAATAAGATTAGGAGTGTCCCCACTCAATTATTATGGTCTAAAAATTGATTTATGATTAATTAGACGAATGCTAAATTTTGTTGATGTTTTGAGCATATGCATTTCCGCTGTTTCTTTTTTGGGACATTTTCTGAGTCTGTTTACGTTACACGAACATCCTCAGACAATGTGGGGCACGTGTAACGCCGGAAATGCATATACTCCTATTTCCATCTATTATACTATTATTTTTTTTCCTTGTTTTGTTACCTCAAGATATGACATTTCTGTCTCTTTATATATTGTAATTGTTTTACTGTTTGTATATATATATTTATGCACTCATGTCGATGTATAATTGGTTTGTTTCGTAAATATTATTTGTATTTTTACGCTGGGTCTTGCCTAGGGAAAACTGCTATCGAACGATTACGTCGATAGGTTGTGTGACGAATCAAAGTGTGTAGGATCTTTGGTAGTGTTAACTCTGCCGCGTGGAGCGCGGGCAGAACAGGGAGAGTCTGGCGGGAGTAGCGAGTGGAGCAGGTGTTGTGTGACGCTCCCGCGAGTTGCCGCGCTTTCGGGGTTTGGCAGCATGTAATTGCGCTCGACTCGCGATGATAGTTTCTGACATGGTGTCGCGGACGGGAAGCATTAGCTGGCGCACATCAAGAGCCCGTTTTCGCCTGGTGACCGTGTCGAGAAGAAGGCGCGCCAACATCCAGCTTCTGCAACAGCGACGGCCGACAATGAGTGACTGTCGCCACCTCCTCGATCGACGGCTTCAAACCTTCAATCAACCAACAAGGAAGACTAAAAGCACGTAAAGTTTCAGAACTGTATGGCAGACCTCAGCTTTTCAAATTGTTCCATTTGCCTCGCAAAATTACAGCAACTTAGCATGAACCTTTGTTGCTCATTGTCCCAATTGCATTGCCAAGCAGGGTCCCTTCCTTTTCCGAAATGAACCCGAGTGTCGTTGAAATTCAAACGCCAGCATTAAAATAATATGATTAGATTTCACTGCTTCAATTTCAAAGTTCAGTAGCTGGCTACAATATTTAGGTTACACGAGCACAAATTTAGAGTGCGAGTTTTGTTAGCATATTTTAGCTTACCTGTGACTGCAGCTCAGCTTGGTACGTACTAAATTTTACTATTGTTAATAGTTCAGAATCATTTAATTCAAGTTCAAAGTTAAATATCTTGTTTCTAAATTGCGTAGAGTCAAGTTGCTTTTGAAATGATTGTTGAGGTAGTCCAAGACTAACCGTATTTTACTGGATTTCGATGTGCTTCAGAAAGAAAGCTCACTATTAACTTCAATCACTAAATTAATTTTCGATTTTCCTGTTTTATTAATTCTTTTGCTAAATTAAGTCAGAGTGTAGCGAAATTTATTACTTCTGACAAACTTTCAGTTTTCACACTACACGTGTCAACCTTCAGTTGCCACGCTTCTAGTGTTAATTATATGTGTAATAACCTTTCTTTTTCAGTTACTATAGTAATTGTCCTTAGGACTGGCGACCGTGATTTCCCCCAAATCTCAAATATCTAATTTCCGCTAGTTAATTGTTAACGTAACGGCCGCACATTTACTTTCTTTATTAACTTTACCCCTTTTCAAAATTAATTTCCACCAGTTTCATTTGCATTTTTCCTTTCATTTAGATGTAACCCTTTCCTCCCTCTTTACCGATAGATTAACTTCGGTGACGATTGCTTTTCCCAAATTTCCATTAGGTACACGCGGTTTAATTTTTCACTGTCATTAAGGTCGATAAGTGAGGGGGGAGGTTACAAACCATCCTGCAACCACTAGATGTGTGTAAAAATCAGACACTCAAAGCTGCACTTAAACAGCAATTTACACAATGGATGCCAGATTAAAACCACAAGTTCATACCAAATGGAAAAATAAAGAAACTGGATATGTCCCAAATTTGTGAGCGGACGAAAATTGTATGGGACTCCAATCCACTATCACTTGTGGGAAAATCCTTCAAAAAATGTGGTATCACAAATTCATCAGATGTAACCAAGGATGACACTCTACAGGAAAATGGCGATGGCAATAATGATTCTTTCACTAGTTGGGACAATGAAAGTGATGATGAACAGAATCATGTTGGAAAAACTTTTTGGAAATAATTTTATTTTGTAAACACAGTCATGTTCACATATAAGTTGTTACTTTTTATTTGTGGATGATCGGTTTCAATCTACTATGGAGATCATCATTAGATCTTGTTATAACGTCAAGTTGAACACACATATTTCAAAACGACACAATACATGTAAGTCACAGTGCAAACAGACAAAGTAAGACATGTGTACACGGGAACAGTCAAATCAGCACTGAGTCCAAGTCTAGCGGCCACTGGCTGGCTGGCCGCTTAGGTGTTACAGCTGCTGCATGGCTGGCAGACAGCGCCGCATGTATAGGACGCGCGTAACTGCGCAGCGGCACTTTGAAAGATCGGCGAGTCACAACAATTTTCCCCCCTTTTGAATGGTTTGCACTGGTCTTGATGGAGGTGGCCTGTGGATGGCTAACGTCCATAGGTGTTGTTTGACTGGCCGTAAAGTCTTGAGAGAGCGGCTTCCCATACGGACGGAAGTGTCCCCAATGATAACGGGTTGAGATGACAGGAGACGTAGGGGTCGAATCTGCTGGGGTCCCGGGCACCAATCTGCCCGTCGCGGCAAGTCCGGTTGTTATAACAGGAGACATGGGTGATGTGTCGGCGTCCATAGGCGAAGGAGGCGAGTAGAGTTGCTCCGACAGATGATGGTCATCCGGTTCCTGCATGGGCACGTCTCCTGGTGGCGTCCGTTCTTGTGCTGGCACCGAGATGATGGTGAGAGAGCTGCGTTGTGGGTAATGAGAGATGCCAAGATCCCGAGTGTCAGGCAGAGCCGAAGGTGGTGTAGCGGCATTCGGAACAGGCATTGCCGGCACACGAGGCCAAAGCTGGTCCAAATGACGCACTGCAGCACCCGTGTCCATCTGGATTTCATACAGGCGTCGGCCACGGTGTTGTAAGATGTGGCCAGGACTCCATTTTGGCCGCCTGCCATATCCCCATACCCATACAAGGTCGCCAGCGGTGAACCGGCCAAGCGAAGGCACCCGCGGCTGTAAGGTGGAAGGCCGCAGAAGATGAAGTAGCGTGCGGGGCTGTCGGCCATGTAAGAGCTCAGCCGGGCTATGGTCGCCCATGGGGGTGAAATGGTAAGAAGCCAGAAATTGGAGAAGTGCATCATCAGCAGCAGAAGAAGTCAGGAGTTTCCTCATCTGAGCCTTAAATGTGCGGATCAGTCGTTCAGCCTCACCATTTGACTGTGGATGGAACGGCGGGGCCGTGACATGCATGATGCTGTGATGGGCACAAAAATCCGCAAATTCGGAAGAGGCAAATTGCGGACCATTATCAGTAACAAGAGTAGAGGGAAGGCATTCCAAAGACAAAATGCGAGCTAGAGCATTTGTGGTTGCCGCAGTGGTAGGCGACGTACAACGGACAATGAAAGGAAAGTCAGAGTAGGCGTCAATTACGAGTAGCCAATAAGTACCTGAAAAGGGTCCTGCGAAGTCAGCATGAATACGCTCCCAGGGCTTCCCAGGCGAAGGCCACGGTGACAAAGATGACTTCGGGGCGGCAGCCTGTGACGCACAAGGGCCGAAGGCAGCGACCATGTGTGCGATTTCAGAGCCTATGCGGGGCCAGTACACATGACGGTGTGCCAGAGATTTTGTGTGAGAGACACCCCAGTGCCCTTGGTGAAGGAGGCACAAGACCAAAGCACGCAATGACGCAGGTACCACAACACGCGGCGAAGCATTTTCAGTGGAAAGGAAGATAACACCATCCCTAGCCGTGAGGCGGTAACGCAAACCGTAGTAGTTCCGCAACGGATCAGAAGTCTTAGCAGATGGACGGTCTGGCCAACCCTTCTGAATACAGCTTAAAACCCGGGAGAGGGTAGGGTCAGAACACGTAGCAGCCGCCAGCCAGTCCCCAGTGATGGGGAACCCGTCCACAACCCACTGCTCGGCAACATCCAGGTGGAAACACAAAAGTTCATCCGTGTCGAATGCCAGATCAGGACCCATGGGAAGGTGAGATAGTGCATCAGCATTCGCCAGTTGAGCCGTCGGCCAGAAATAAATCTCATAATTGAAACGAGACAAGTAAAGAACCCAATGCTGGAGGCGGTGTGCAGCCTTGTCGGGAAGCAACGTTGATGGATGAAACAAGGAAGCAAGTGGTTTGTGGTCTGTAACAAGATGAAATTTGGATCCATAAAGAAAAACACCAAACTTATGAAGAGCATAAATAATGGCCAAAGCTACTTTTTAAATTTTAGAATATTTTAGTTGGGCATCCGTGTGCGTCTTGGAGGCATAAGCAATGGGTTGTTCAGAACTGTCAGAAAAACGGTGCGCAAGGACTGCACCAACCCCGTATTGAGAGACGTCCATGGCAAGAACAATATGTTGGCCAGGCCGATAAGTAGCAAGGCATGGCGCCTGTTTCAGCATAGTCTTCAATTTCTGGAAATTGACATCGCATGACGCAGACCAGTGAAAAGGCATGTTTTTATGCAACAGGCGATGCAACTGCTGAACCACCGAAGCAGCAGATGGTAAAAACCTGTGATAGTATGCTATTTTCCCCAAGAAGGCCTGCAGCTCCTTAACAGATGTAGGACAAGGAAGGGCATCGATCACAGTGGCAGTTTGCTGAAGCGGACGAATACCATCCCGAGAGATTTGAAACCCCAAGTATGTGATAGATGCCTGAAAAAAATTTTGATTTCTGAAGGTTACACTTAAGACCGGCAGTCTGTAAGACATGAAAAAGTTGGCAGAGATTCTGAAGATGTTCTTCAGTGGTAGAGCCAGTGACAACAATGTCGTCCATGTAATTTATACACCCAGGGATAGGGAGCAATAATTGTTCCAAGAAGCACTGAAAGAGAGCAGGGGCGCTGGCAACCCTGAATGGCAATCATTGGTATTGATAGAGGCCGAAAGGCATTTTAAGTAACAGGAACTGCCGGGAAGCAGCGTCGAGAGGAAGTCGATGATAAACTTCCGACAGGTCAATTTTAGAAAAATACTGGCCTCCAGCAAGTTTAGCAAACAATTCTTCAGGTCGGGGCATAGGGTAAGTGTCGATGAGGCATTGGGCATTTACAGTGGCTTTGAAATCGCCACAGAGACGAATATCACCATTTGGCTTAGCAACGAAAACGACAGGAGGGGACCACTCACTTGAAGTGACAGGAAGAAAGACCCCTGAAGCAGTGAGATGATCCAGCTCCCGTTTTACCCGATCACGAATGGGCCGAGCCCGAAAAAACTTAGGCCTAGCAGTGGTTTTGAGCATGATATGAGCTTCAAAATCGTTTGCACGGCCTAACCCAGGAGAAAAAAGGGACGAAAATGTCATCAACAAGGAATCCAAGTGAGCATAAGGAATAGCATCAGAGACGATATTGACAGAGTCATCTATGGAGAACCAAAAAACGCGAAAGGCATTGAAACCAAAAAGATTCTCTGCATTACTATGGTCGACCACAAATATGGGAACAGTGCGAACGACGGATTTGTAAGATACCTCAGCATCAAATTGTCCCAAGAGAGAAATCTTCTGTATATTGTACGTCCGTAATTGCCGAGCGACAGGTGATAGGGTTGAAGAACCCAACTGAAGATACGTCTGAGAATTGATGAGAGTGGCAGCAGAACCAGTATCCACCTGCACGCGAACATCTCTAACAAGTATTTGGACAGTGAGGAATAACTTCCCAGAAAGGGAAAAAGTGCAATTGGCAGACAACACAGAAGCAGAAACAGCGTCACTGTCATGAACATCATGTATGCGGTCGGATCTGCAAATGGAAGACACATGACCCTTCTTTTTGCAATTGTGACACACGGCCCAATGTTGGGGACAATCCTCCTGTGAATGTTTCGTAAAACACAGCAGACACAAAGGAAGTTGCCGGGAGTTTTGCTGCAGTTTCTGAGAGGGTTGTTTACGGTTAGGCTGAGGCTGCGCGTTGGAGCGTACTGCGGCCATGTCGGCCGGTGCGGACACGCCACATGCATCGTCAACAGTGCACAGAGGTTATATTTCCCAGACGTCACCCCACGCCTCTATAATGCGCTCCAGCGGCGCGATAAATTTCAGAAGACTGCATTATGGACAGGACTTCATGTAGAGTCGGATTTGCCAACTGAAGGGCACATTGCCTAACTTCTTTGTCGGGTGCCGACCAGATAATAGCATCCCGTACCATGGAACCAGCGTAGGATTCTTTGTGAATGTCAGTAACAAACTGACACTTTCGACTGAGGCCGTGAAGTTCAGCAGCCCAAGCGCGATAGGATTGATTCGGTTGTTTTTGACAACGATAAAAGGCAACACGAGAGGCTACCACTTGCATTTGCTCATGAAAATATATGGACAGAAGTGAGCACATTTCAGCAAACGACAAAGACGCAGGATCTTTCAAAGGAGCCAATTGTGACAACAACCGATACATTTGAGATGAAATCCATGAAAGGAAGAGAGACTTAGATGTTTGTACATCCGTGACATGAAATGCCAAGAAGTGCTGTCGAAGACTTTTTCGTAATCAGATCAGTCTTCCGCCGTCTCGTCGTAAGGAGGAAAAGGAGGTATAGACAACAACAAGAAACATCCCACATTGGATGCCGCGACGAAATCGCGAATCGCCGATGTGAGAAGCGTTTGCTGTTCAATGAGACCTTGCAATAGTTGCCCTAAAGTAGCCGTGGAAACCTGCGGGTCAATGATGAAAAGGAAAAATCCACTACCTCGTCGCCAATTGTTATAACATCAAGTTAAACACATATATTTCAAAACGACACAATACATGTAAGTCACAGCGCAAGCAGACAAAGTAAGATGTGTACACGGGAACAGTCAAATCAGCACTGAGTCCAAGTCTAGCGGCTGCTGGCTGGCTGGCCGCTTAGGTGGCGCGACTGCTGCATGGCTGGCAGACAGCGCCGCACGTATAGGACGTGCGTAACTGTGCAGCGGCACTTTGAAAGATTGGCGAGTCACAACAGATCTGCATTCTTTAATGAGAGTAGGCATGCAGCAGGAACGGGGCCGTGTTGGCGTTGAGAACGCTGCCCAACGCCAGCACCGACAAGCCTGCTCCATGCCTGGGATTCCTACTATCATCAAGGAGTACAGGTCTGATGATGAGCTCTGTAGTAGATTAAAACCAATCATCCACAAATAAAAAGTAACAACTTATATGTGACTATGACAGTGTTTACTAAATAAATTATAATATTATTAGAGTGCTGTTTCCTGGAAGGACATTCCAAAATATTTTTGTAAAACGAACACAAATTAAAGCCAATATTTCTTTCATTTGACCTTCCCTTAAAATTAGAGTGCACAGATTATTCAATGTGGTGGATTATTTGCATATATACAGTATATCAATTGTACGAAGGTGAGTCAAATGAAAACCTTAAATTTGTAATAACAAATCAAAATTTCATGCTGTTATCCTGTAAGTTGATAAGTGAGCTACAAACAGCGTGCAGAATGGCCTGTAGGTGGCAGCATAGTGCAGATGCACACATACCGTCGCAGTATCACTATAATGATGGCCACCCCACTTGTGACTTGCACCAGGGAAGAACAGCGTTCTGTTATTTGGTTTTTGCATAGTGAAGGTGTGAAACCTATTGAAATTCATCGACGAATGAAGGTTCAGTACAGTGATGCATGTTTGTCACAGCAGCAAGTCTACGAATGGAGTAGGAAGTTCGCAAATGGTGTGACTCAGTGGAAAATGCTCCTCGTCCAGGTCAGACACAACGAGTTGTGACTCCAAAGAACATTGCAGCAGTTGAAGACATAGTGAAGGAAAACTGCCGAGTGACACTGAATGACATTGCAGCATGTTTACAGATTAGTCAAGGGTCAGCACACCACATTGTGCATGGTGTGCTCCAGTTTCACAAAGTGTCTGCAAGATGGGTGCCATGGCAGCTGACTCCTGAAATGAGAGAACAACGTGTTGATGCTTGTGAAGAACATCTTCAGCTCTTTGAATGAGATGGTGATGGCTTCCTTGCAAGAATCGTTACTGGGGACGAAACCTGGGTTCACTTCCACCAACTGGAAACGAAGAGAGCGAGCAAGGAATGGTGCCATTCCTTATCACCAAAACCAAACAAGTTTCGAACAGAACCATCAGCAGGAAAGGTTATGCTGACTCTCTTTTGGGATGAAAAAGGCATCATTTTGGAGCATTTCATGCCTAGAGGGGCCACTGTCACCAGTGCATCATACACAGATCTCCTAAAAAAATCATCTGCAGCCTGAAATCAAATTAAAGCTATGTGGATTGCTCTCAGCAGGTGTCCTTTTGCAACATGACAATGCAAGATCCCACACTGCCCGTACAACAGCTGCAACAATCACAGACCTGCATTTTGCGTGTCTACATCATCCACCATACTCATCAGACCTTGCCCCAAGTGATTTCCATATGTTTGGACCACTCAAAGACGCGATGGGAGGAAAGAAGTTCCGTTCTGATGAAGAGGTATGCCATGCAGTGCATGAGTGGTTGCGCGGACTACCAAAAGAATTTTTTTCTAAAGGAATTTATGCACTTTGTAAGTGCTGGAGGACTTGCATTGAGCGTGGGGGAGATTATGTTGAAAAGTGATACAGCTTTGTACCACTTCTGCACAATAAATAATATTTAAAAAAATATTTAAGGTTTTCATTTGACTCACCCTTGTATATACACATCTTTGCAGTAAAATTGTTATACCTCTCTTCTCATCAACAAATAGTGGATGTAACGTTTTTGTGTGAGTGAGTTGTATTCATGGGTTGTAAGTAGTGGCTGTAATAGTGAGTTGGAATGACTATGTTGTGTTAAAAGAGCTTTGTGGAATTCACAAAACATTGAATAAATGTATTTTGAGGAAAAAATACAATTCAGCAATGACTTATTATTTACTTAATGTATGGAGACAGAAAACCTGGAGACCTCTTTGTAGCCATCACAGAAAGGAATCATCCACTAAGGCCACTGTACTACAAACAAGAATGAGAAGAATCTACAATTATCATAAAGAAATAAGCTAAGTTGATGAAATTTTTACTAAAATTACTGAAGATGATTAACTGTCGTCATCCTCCTCCTCACTCTCACTCTCAACTTCGCGCTCAATATAGCTGAACATTTCCCGATTCCAACATAAACACAGTTGTTGCGTGGATTGGAACAACTGAAATTAATAATCATTTCTGAATAATTTTGAAAATAATTTAATGAGGATGAGGGTCAGAAACTCCAGCCATTACCAAGGAAACATGTAGAGCCAACTTCGCCATGAGAGGTGTCATCGTCGAGACGAATGGCACACACATACCAGACAACAGAGCCACAATCAGAAGCACTACTTTGCCTCCACAAATCATATGCCATCCAAGCATTGAGCAGATATCATTCGATCGGGCGTGTATGTATGACAGCGCTGACTCTGGGCCAGATGCCAACTGTAATTGCACTTCATCAGTCAGAGACTCTCTATGGAACCATCATGATCTTCGACACTGTATGCCAACTGGGAACCACTGCCATGTGGAGCCACCAGCACTGTCACCAAGCTTCACTGAGACTAGGTCTCTTCACCAGGGTATGTGTGAATGTTTGTGTAATTAACTTTTCCTTCCGAAATCAAAGGCACTTCAGCAGCACACATCTTCTACCAGAAATACTCACCCCATTTCCAATGAGTGATATCCACCTCATGTGCTTCCACTACATACTTTCAGAAATGAGACTCTGCAAGATGCAGTCTGTTGGCCTGTGGCCCATGCCATGAGCTTTGGTATATATGATACGATTCCTCAGCTGGACGGCAACAGGATCACAAAGTATCATCACACCTCTCTCAGGTTGGCCACAGCTATTCCTTGGGACAACCTATGCCGGCCACCAGTCGAATGTTCCTGGCTCCATGGTTGGCCCCGTTTGAAAATCTACATGCAAAAAGATAGTCTGCTCAGGAACATGGATCCATCAACCAAGGCAATTAGTCTGTCCATGACAAAGATGCTATTTTTTTTTCTCTCTCCCAGTTCAAGCCCTCAAGTCTACAGTTCCACAGACAGGTACAGGGACTCTGCCTCCATGGGCATCCACACTCATGAGTAGCAATGGCGGTTCCAAGTTTCCTATCCATTTGGACACTCCATCGATGCTGGAACTTCAGTCTGCAAGATGGCACTGCCATCTCTTCCCTCACAAGGAAGGGGCCCAGGACCTCCAACTCACATCAAGATGGCTCCACCATCTCTCCCCTTGGGAGGGGGGGATGATGTATCTAAGGCCTTTGCCTTTGAACACAGCTACCCATATCAGAGATGTGGTTTGAAAGTTGCCTGCGCTCCAGCTCTGTAGGAGGCACTCTCTTGGTAGACCCAGATGGAAACAGCACAGCAGGCATGGTGTATCAACCATAACAAACCGGACTGTGTCCCAAAGACACTGTTCTCCTCTGAAGTGGAATTCCAGGCAGCACCATGGGAACATGCGGCACTAGTTTCACCATGAAAGGGGTCAGCCTTCACACCAGCAGTGAGTACATTCTGGACAACAGCACCATGACTGGTATGTTTCCTTTTCAATAAATGATACTTATTTCACGTGAGTCCACTACTTTCAGAAAAAAAGACTGCGAGATGCAGTCCATTGGCCTGCGGTCCAAGACCTGAGCAACAAGTGTTTGGTCCATATGACACGATTACTCAAGTGCTTGGCAACAGGATTGCCACAGGGTCATCACACCTCTCTCAGATTGACCACAGCTATTCCTTGGGACAACCTATGATGGCCACCAGTCAAATGTTCTTGGCTTCATGATTGGCCCCTCTTGGAAATCCACAAGAAAAAGATAGTTTGGTCAGAAGCATCAATGAAGGCAATCAGCCTGTCCAAGACATATATGATATATTCTTTTTCTTTCCAGTTCAAGCACTCGGGTCTATGGTTTTACGGACATGGACAGGGACTCGCCCTGCAAGGGTACCCACACTCGCAGGTAGCGACGATGGTCTCCGAGTTCCCTCAGCCATTTGGACTCCCCATTGATGCTGGAACTTCAGTCTGTGGGATGGCACTGACATCTCTTCCCACACAGGGGAGAGGGCCAGGACCTCCGCCTCACATCAAGATAGCTCCACAGTCCTTCCCCTGGGGGGGCGGGGGGGGGGGGGCGGATGATGTATATGAGGCCTTAGTCTGTGACCGCAGCTACCCATATTACAGGTGGTGGCTGCAAGTTGTCTGTGCTCCACCTCCATAGGAGACACTCTCTTGGCAGACCTAGATGGCCACAGTACGGCAGGCATGGCATGTCAATTATAACAAACTGGATTGTGTCCTAAACACAGCCATCTATTTTAAAGTGGAACTCCAACTGGCACCATGGAAACATGCGGCACTAGCTTTGTCACAAAAGGCAACAACACAATCAATCAAATCCTTATACTTCTATAGAGATCTAAGTCATCCTGTTTCCACACTGCTAATATGGTGTTTAGGAGACTGCCTGTTGCTACAACATAGCTGACAAAGTTATATATTGTCAGCCACATTCACAGATGATGCACAGCTTATCCCACACCACTAATAATTACAACAATTGGCAATAAGCATGGAGTTGGAGCACAATTTTATCCTCTATCAAGAGCAGAAACAGTGCTTTTGTTAAGTTCCCTATGTAGCAGGCTCCACTGGACAAAATATTTCTTTTGAAGATAAGCAACCAATCATGTCAGCTTAGTAGGCCACTCAGTCAAGCTCCAGCTGTCACCTGTTACAATCTCCAGAGTGGGAAGTGATATATTTAGTTTTTCCTGTGTTTTCCTAGTAGTGTATTTCTTAAATTTAGTGTTTTCTATTTAAGAGGTTTGATCTCACATTTTGTAATTTAAAGTGTAAATTCAGAAAGACTGTTGCGCAGTTTTCATTTCTTCTGAACAGCCAGCTATACGGCTCACTAAAGCATCAGCAACCATCGACGACGCGCCAGGAGCATAACAAGTTGCATATCTAGGTCTCTGTCATCTTTTATCGTTTACTTCTTCAGTTAGTCCTGTTAGGATGTGTGCATGTTGTGTGCGTACGCAGGAGGAGCTGGTCGCAGTTTACAAACAGCTTTTGGCTACAGTCAGCTGCCTTCAGGCTGCTGCCTTGGAGTGTAGCAGTGGCGGAGAATCTGGTGCACTGCATAGGACACCTCTGGTGTCACTTGTTTCACCCACGGGCTCTGCTGCCATGGCACCTCCTAGTGTACCCAACATGGTGCACTGCACAGGACATCTTTGGTGTCACTTGTTTCACCCACATGCTCTGCTGCCATGGCACCTCCTAGCATACCCAATATGATGGACTTGTCCTCACAAGAGGGTGAGCGGTGGGTAGTAACATGTTCACATCACTCGAGGTGGAGGGCCAACTGAGAGACTGGCCATCTGGCTTCACCTATTGCCCTATGAGTGAACGAGTAGCTGTTCCTTCTGCAGGGTCTGAGCACGCACAAGTAGGCACGGGTTTGCTACTTACCACTTGCTCCAACATTAGGAGGGTTTTGGAGCCCCTTAGCGAGATACCATTTAGCACCGGAAGGAAAACTAAGGTGGACTCAGTATGTCTCTGTTTTGGGGAGGGTGACTCCCCCATTGAAGACGTGGAGGAGGTCTTGCCTACAGCTATCGAATATGCAGCGTCTAGTCATCTGCAGGTTGTGGCTCATATCGGCACTAACGATGCCTGCTGCAAGCGTTCTGAGACCATCCTCAATTCATACAGGCAGCTGGCTGGAATAGTGAAGGTTGCTTGCCTCACGTGCACGGAGAAAGCAGCACTCACAGTTTGCAGCACTGATCCCAGAGCTGATGAGGGTCAGTTGGTTCAGAGCCAAGTGGAGGGTCTCAACCAAAGGTTCCATGGACTCTGTGATGGTCTTGGGTGCAGATTTCTGGACCTGCATTATCGGGTGGGGAATTGTAAGACTTCCCTTGATAGGTCATGGTGCACTACCAAAAGGATGCAATTACACAGGCAGTACAGTACTTGAGGAGAGCACAAAGGGTTTTTTAGGCTAGATGGTAGTTTGAGGTACTCTGGTGAACACTCACCAGATGATATTCAAATAGCAAAAGCAGACCACATTCAGAGTAAAGATGATTCGACTGTCAAAATTTTATCAGTAAATTGTCGAAGCATTGTTAAGAAAGATCCCGAATTTACAGCCCTCCAGGAAAGTTCTCGTGCTCAAATTATTCTTGGCACTGAGACCTGGCTGAAACCCAAAGTAGACAGCTCTGAGATACTTAGCGAGTCAAGGAGTATTGATCACAAGACAGGTTACATGCCATAGGAGGGAAAGTATTCATTGCAGGTGACACACATATTGTCTCTGTTGAGGTCAAAACTGAGTGTGACAGTTAAGTTATCTGATCATGCATAACAGGTGCATGTGAAATCAAGTTCATTGTCGGATGCTTTTATCAGCCATCTGATTCTAATGTGACAGTTGAGTCAAAATCTAGGGTCAGTAATAGGTAAATACCTAAATCTTGCAGTACTAGCTGATGGCAAATTTAACCTATGAAGTGTACACTGGGACATCTGTTGATTCATTTCAGGGGGTACAGTCAGACAGTCTCTCGAAGTACTTTTGAACATGTTACCTGAAAATGTGTCTTGAGCAGATAGTTCAACAGCCAATGCGCAATAGAAGTACTTTAGACCTAATAGCTACAAACAGACCTGACCTTATTGATAGCATCAGCATAGAAACAGATATTAGTGATCATGATATCATAGTGACTATGGTTACTAAAGTTAATAAATCAGTCAAGAAGGCTAGGAGAGCGCAGATAAGCATCTCACTTAAACAATGAACTGACATCATTTGGTTCCAGTATGATGGACATAGAGGAATTATGGACAAAGTTTAAATGGATTGTAAATTGTGATCTGGAGAAGAATGTGCCTAGTAAGTGGATTAAGGACAGTAAAGACCCACCATGGTTTAACAATGAAATCTGGAAAGTGCTGAGGTGGTAAAGGCTGTTTCACTCATGGTTCAAAAGAAAATGTGCAAATGACAATGAGCAAAGATTAGTAGAGACTCATGTGTGTAAAAAGATCTATGTGCGAAGCATTCAACATCTACTACTGCCATACCTTAGCAAAAGATCTGGCTGAGAACCCAAGAAAATCTGGTCCTACATAAAACTGTAAGTGGGCCTCAGGCTTCCATCCAGCCACTTATTGACCAGTCTGGTGTGGCAGCAGAAGATAGCAAAAAGGAAACACACAGTTTTAAATTTTACGTTTAATAAATCGATAACACAAAAGAATCATACAAACATACCGTTGTTTGATTTTTGCAGAAAATCCCATATGGATGACATAGTAAAAGGCATCTCTGTCATAGAGAAACAAGTGAAAGAGTTGAAACAATCCCAGTTGCATTTTACAAAGAGTTCTCTACAGTACTGGCCCCTTACTTAACTTGCATCTATCATGAATCTCTAGTCCAGTACAAAGTCACAAGTGACTGGAAAAAAGGGCAGGTGATTCCTATATATAAAAGGATAAAAGGACAGACCTACAAAATTACAGGGTAACATCCTTATCATCAGTTTGCTACAGAATTCTTAAACATATTCTGCATTCGAATACAATAAGTTTCCTTAAGACAGGAAAGGAGCTGTCCATGAATCAGACGGTTTTAGAAAGCATCACTCATGTTAAACTCATCTTGCTCTTTTCGCACATGATGTACAGTGAGCTATGGATGAAGGGCAACAGGCAGATTTTGTATTCCTAGATTACCAAAAATCATTTGACACGGTGCCCCACTGCAGGTTATTAATGAAGATATGAGCATAACAAATATCTTAGGTTTCCACATATACGAATGGCTCGAAGACTCCTTAACTAACAAAACCCAGTATGTTGTCCTTGATAGCAAGTGTTCATCAAGGACAGCTACTATTTTCTATGTACACAAACGATCTGGTGGACAGGATGGGCAGCAACCTGTGATTGTTTGCTGATGCTGTGGTGTATGGGGATACAAGATGATTTAGAGAAAATTTCTGGTTGGTGTGATGAATGGCAGGTAGCTATAAATGTAGAAAAATATAAGTTAAGACAGATGAGTAGGAAAAACAAACCCATAATTTTTGAATACAGCATTAGTAGTGTGTTGCTTAACATAAACACATCATTTCAATATCTGGGTGTAATGTTGCAAACCAATATGAAATTGAATGAGCAGATGAGGATTGCAGTAGGGAAGGTGAATAGTTGACTTTGGTTTATTGGGAGAATTTTGGGAAAGTACATCTGTAGAGGAGACCGCGTGTGGGATGCTTGTGCGACCTATTCTTGAGAACTGCTCGAGTGTTTGGGATCAGCATGAGGTTGGCTTAAAGGAATACAATGAATCAATTCAGAGGTGGGCTGCTAGGTCTGTTAGCAGTAGGTACAAACAACACACAAGTATTACGGAGATGCTTTGGGAACTTGTATGGGAATTCACGGAGAGGGGATGATGTCCTTTTCAATGAACAACATTGAGAAAATTTAGTGAACTGTTATTTGAAGCTGACTGCAGAACAATTCTACTGCCGTCAATGTATGTTTCACGTAAGGAATACAAAGATGAGAGAAATTACAGCTCAAACAGAGGCATATGGACAGTTGTTTTTCCCTTGCCATTTTTGCGAGTGGAAAAGGAAAGGATACTACTAGTGGCAGTACAGAGTACCCTCCATCACACACCATCAGTGGCTTGCGGAATACGTATGTAGATGTAGATATTGTCTTTGAGTAAGATGAATGAATTTGTTGGTCTCCTTGGTCACTAACGAATTAAAGTAGCACACTGATTGTAGACGTAACAATTCCAATCACATGGTAAGAGAGTCAACAGAAAAAGATGACTCTGAAGTAAACTACAGGCATTAATGTATAATCAATATCTTGCATGCCTTCTCCTCTCCTCCATGATTCTGAGCAACAACACGTGTCACTAAGCTCATTAAATATTTGGTCAGTCTGTACGTTCAAGAATCAATTATGCTTAGAATAGGTATTGCTGCTATGCCTTATTTGTTCTGTATTGGTTGAATCATGTACATACATATGAATAAAATGGTCTTTTGGTCACCTCAGAAAATCCTGTGAAGGATAGTCATGGCCGCAGAGCCCTGAGTCTTTACAATATTCCATGTGATTGTCGCAGTAATTACATGGGACAGACTATTCGAACAGTTTTTCAGAGCTTTAATGAACATGAGCAGCACACACACAAAAAAAAAAAAAAAAAAAAAAAAAAAAAAAAAAAAAAAAACTGCCTTACAAATAACCAAAAGATCTTGTTTGAGCAGACTTGGTTTTAGCACAAGTTTCAAACTACAGAAATTCAGTCATCAATGAGGAAATCAGGATGTGTGCCATCAATTTTTTTGGCAGTGAGGTGACTTTCTGAGGCAGCTAATGGCATATATTGTTGAAAGCTTGGATTTTCAGAGAGAATTAAAATGCACTGATAATATTTATTGCAACAAATCCATCATGAAAGACTTAGTGCGTTTCTTAATTCCTTCCTCCCTTTAATATGTCCTCTATTTTTTATCTTTGTCCATTATTTTCAACTATTTCTTTGACTTATATTCTGTCCACCTTAAATTGTTTATTTCAAAAGAGTCTTATTACTCAGATGTGGTAAGTCTTGAACTTGTAAATTGGATTTGCTAGTTTATTCAATATTTCTGCACCTAACTCTTCCTTGTACAGCCCAGTGTATTTTTTTCTTAAATGCTTCCAGTGAATACAATGGTGTAAATACTGGACTTTGAAATTAAATTCTCTTGATCTATTTGGGATACAAGTCTTGTTGAGCATAACTATCTGCTAGACTGTGACTCAACATAGATTAATGCACTGCTTACAAAAAGCACAACTCTGAATTTGGGTCACAGCCCGTCAACAGTTTTAACTTTCCAGAATCAATTTTTCACTCTGCAGCAGAGTGTGCATTGAAACGAAATTTCCTAGCAGATTATAATTGCACACTGGGCCAGGACTTGAACCTGGAATTCTTGCAAGCGTCCAGTCCAGCACACAGTTTTAATCTGCCAGGGAGTTTCAGTTTTAACCTTCCACACAGTCACACTAGACCTTTGTTCAGAAAGAGCTGCCTTCAATGCCTTAGCTCCAGATCATTTCACACACATGCCAGAATGGTCCATATAACCTAATTATAGAAAATTCCTTCCAATACTGGCATCCAACCATTCTCTGTCTGTAATGAACTCACTGTCATCATAATATTAAGTGCTAACTTATCTTCCTCTTTTAAACCTAAAGTGCATGTGGGGGGGGGGGTTATCTCTGCAGGTCGTGTTCCAAGTAACTTGCTCTTTGTAATGGTACTTGAATTACGTAACCATTACGGCACCTCACCTCAACCTCTCGATACCAGCAATATTCCACTGTGTTTCTGTAAAATAGTTAACATATTTCTCTGACAACATTCAGATTTGATTTAATTAATGTAGAGGTACTTTGATACATCGATATGTATATATTGCAATGATATTATTCTTATGTGTACTCTTTCTTTTGTCACTATGATCTTTGACGTACTTGTAACTCTGATTTTTGGGCACATAAGCGATTATTAGAGAGTCAAGTCTTGGTCGTCATGTTGAAAAGACGCAAATTGTAGTCAGTTTATGAAATGTGAACTTAACAGTGAAGTAGATATTTTCAAGTATGTTTTATATTGTGAAGTGTTGTTGCAACAAAAGTAATAAAAAAGGAGTGTAACTTAAATTCGGAGTGCTGATTACTTTTTTACATCTCCATTGTTCTAACTTGCAAAAGTTTAATCTTCGAGAATGGTTTATGAAACACATCTATAAAACTTTTGAATATTGCAGAATAACACCTAGGCCTCTTTGCATCCGAGCTTGGAATCATCACCACCTAGATTTTCAACGATTGAGCCATGAGTTCACAACGAGACCAGCGAGACCAGCTTGGGAAACACGAAAAGATGAGTGCCTAATTTATCCATTATTTCAAGAAATGACTTTATTAACTGTGCTCTAATGATACCTGCCACGTAATATAACTTTGTTGTTGCCCGAAAATGCAATGTTTAGCAGTGTGAGCAGCACTACAATTATAATTAAATTTTGACCGTTGTTGTGGTAGGGTTGTTAGATCTTCCATCTACTACCTTTCTCACTACTCTACATGCTTTTCTTGCGATTGAACCTCTCATAGACCAAGATACCAACAGTGCACTTGTCGCTGTGAATAATAAATATTTAGTGATTTTTTTGTTGTGTATGTAATCAGTGTTGAAATTCCAATTTCTGATATGTAAGTGCATTTCAATAAATGTGACGGCCTCTAGTAATATGTAGAATCTGTTAGAATTCACAGGAAATAATGTTTCACTTCTAAAAAACTCATAACACAAAAAATTAAGCTATCTGTTATAGATACAGTTAAGCTCAAGAAGGGGCTCTTCAAACAACACTGAATAAAAGTGCATGTGAAAACAGGGTTTTTGACGAAGGAGGAAATAACATGGTTCTGAGACTTTAGGTTAAAACTGAAAAACAGTGGAATAAAATGAAATGTTTTAAGCAAGAGATTCTTCAATATAAAAATCCAGATAATTAATAATACAGTGTCAAGATGTTATCACACTACCCTAGTGTTAATTCGTACCTTGGTCTCATTCCAGAGGTGAAGACTGACTGCAGGAAGAATTTCAACACCCAATACAGCTGCTGCATTAGCATTTGTTACCACTGCAAATGCTACTTCCCTTTGTGAATCATGTTCCAAGTATTTCAGAGCAGTCATGTAAAAAGTATGATAGCCTGGTGCCCCCAAGCAGCCCAAGAAGTTAAAGTACCCAACCACGACAGCCTGAAAAACATTTAAAATCAATTAGGTAATTAATTTTTTTATGACAGATAAAATATAAGTCAATTTTTTGGCCTTAAGTAATGGGGTACTTAGCTAACAAATCAACTTCAAGTGTTCATACATTAATTTTTCAACTTTCTTGGTATGAGCAACTTACTTTTTATGAGGGGGCAGTTGTATTCCTCATTATTTTTGACTTTTACAGTTTAGATTACCTACTTCCTGTGTAGAGTACAGTACATGAATGACACTTGGTAATAACAAATTCTTGATGATGAAAGCATTTTAAGATGTACTATTGCATTTTAAGACATGCTATTGCTTCCAGACAATACAAAGAAGACAATAAAAGTACTGATTACCATGTAAGGTTATAATCACATTAATGGAGTAGCTTGAATGCTAAATTGCGTTCTAGGAACTGCTAACAGATATTACACATTTTATACACTTTTATGCAGGAATTTTTAAAACTTTGTGCCCTAAAAACAACACGGGCAGAATTACAAATTCAAATTTGTAGTAATATATATTCTGAGACTTCTTTAGAAATACATTCAACACAATATGAATAGCCTGGTCACAAAAATTATCATAAAAGATTTTTATTAAAAAATCCACAAGTTATAGGAGGGCACACCACCAGATCTTTGAAGGACCACCAAGGCATTTAAAGAGGAGTTTACAGAAAAAAATCTGCCTCATATATGACAATACTGTTACCATTTCAAGTGTATGTGATACCACATGCTGTCCAGCAGTTAACTGTGTACTACAGAATATGCTGCTGTTAATTTTCTTTCCCCTCTCCCAATGGTTACAGTGTTTGTGTTGATGCAGTGATTATATGTCCATGAGTGACGTTTTCTTATTTACTTGTTAACTAGGTTTTCATTTGTTTATTGACTTGGTTACATTTTTGTGAGCTTTATTTTTTTTTTATCCTTTTGTATGCGCAGGAATAGTTAAGCTTTTGTATGCAACAGTTAGTTGATTGATGACAAAACTTTGCAATTTTAATGAAATGTGATAACCAAGAGAGGGAATTTTTAATGGTATCCAATGATTCTTAAACTTAAACAGGAATGTGAAACATACCAATTCACCTGATAATATTCCTCTTTTCACATAATTTGCATTGTCCCTTTTTGAATGTGGGTACGCATAGTGAACTATTCCTAATTAGAACAATTTGTTTATTTTGCATTGTTTTATAAGTAATAAAATAATGTCATACTATACATATCACCATCTTAAATTAACTGCTTAATTGCTTCATACTTTTCCATGTTTACTCTCCGCTCCCCTCTTTTTAACTTTTTTTCCTGCATCTCTTTTTCCTCTTGCTTCTTAATTGCACTATTCGTTTCACTTCTCTTCCTCCTAAACCATCTTAACTTTTCATTCTTTAACCACCTTTGGCATTATTCTTTTTCTGATGTCTCCCCTTTCATTTTTGTCAGCTCTCATCTTTACAACACCTATGGCCCTCTAATTCTAAGGAAGTCTCTGTGATCTGTCCCTCATTTCTATTCTTCCTATCTATTCTTTGAGAATGAACTGATAGTTCCAGAAGCTAGGATAATTTTTTGTAATTTCTATTTTGTCTCCCTGCAGTATTGTGACTGTTGTCTCCTGAATATCAGAAATTCTGAACCATCATTATAAATCTGTTACGTCTAAAGAAAAGTCTTGACATGCTATGCAGGTTCTTTGAGTATGGGTGTGGTAGTCACATTTCAGTGAGACAAGGATGACCCATACCATGGTGTTGAAACTATCAGTTCCCTCTCTGCAGAAGGTTTGCACCACTGCCCCCCGGATTCTGAAACTGCCCAGGAGTGTAAAGCAGCAAACTGATGTTGCAGCATCAAGTGTTGGTGAACAGTGCCAGTAAAAACAGGGTATACTCAGTGCTGCAGGAAAAAACAAAACTGTTTCATAAGGTCATCATTACACACTATGTATATCATCTATTGAGTCTTCCTCCTTGCCGACACAGTGAAGAAATCTGCAGCCAAGGTGGTCTTTCAGCCTCATATATCCCCCCCCCCCCCCCCCTCCAATGAACTATGGACCTTGGCGTTGGTGCGGAGGCTTGTGGTCCTCAACGATACAGATAACCGTACCGTAGGTGCAACAACAATGGAGGGGTATCTGTTGAGAGGCCAGACAAACATGTGGTTCCCGAAGAGGGGCAGCAGCCTTTTCAGTAATTGGAGGGGCAACAGTCTGGATGAGTGACTGATCTGGCCCTGTAACACTAACCAAAACGGCCATGCTGTTGTGGTACTGCGAACGGGTGAAAGCAAGGGGAAACTACAGCCATAATTTTTCCCGAGGGCATGCAGCTTTACTGTATGATTAAATGATGATGGCGTCCTCTTCGGTAAAATATTCTGGAGGTAAAATAGTCCCCCATTCGGATCTCTGACGGGGCTACTCAAGAGGACGTCGTTATCAAGAGAATGAAAACTGGCGTTCTATGGATCGGAGCATGGAATGTCATTTCCCTTAATCGGGCAGGTAGGTTAGAAAATTTAAAAAGTGAAATGGATAGGTTAAAGTTATATATAGTGGGAATTAGTGAAGTTCAGTGGCAGGAGGAACAAGACTTCTGGTCAGGTGAATACAGGGTTATAAATACAAAATCAAATAGGGGTAATGCAGGAGTAGGTTTAATAATGAATAAAAAAATAGGAATGCGGGTAAGCTACTACAAACAGCATAGTGAATGAATTATTGTGGCCAAAATAGGCACGAAGCCCACACCTACTACAGTAGTACAAGTTTATATGACAACTAGCTCTGCAGATGATGATGAAGTTGATGAAATGTATGATGAGATAAAAGAAATTATTCAGGTAGTGAAGGGAGATGAAAATTTAATAGTCATGGGTGACTGGAATTCGACAGTAGGAAAAGGAAGAGAAGGAAACGTAGTAGGTGATTATGGATTGGGGCTAAGAAATGAAAGAGGAAGCCACCTGGTAGAATTTTGCACAGAGCATAACTTAATCATAGCTAACACTTGGTTCAAGAATCATTAAAGACTGTTGTATACATGGAAGAACCCTGGAGATACTAGAAGGTATCAGATAGATTATATAATGGTAAGACAGAGGTTTAGGAACCAGGTTTTAAATTTTAAGACATTTCCAGGGGCAGATGCGAACTCTGACCACAATCTATTGGTTATGAACTGTAGATTAACTGCAAAACAGCAAAAAGGTGGGAATTTAAGGAGATGGGACCTTGGTAAACTGACTAAACCAGAGGTTGTACAGAGTTTCAGGGAGAGCATAAGGGAACAATTGAGAGGAATGGGGGAAAGATATACAGTAGAAGAAGAATGGGTAGCTTTGAGGAATGAAATAGTGAAGGCAGCAGAGGATCAAGTAGGTAAAAAGACGAGGGCTAGTAGAAATCCTTGGGTAACAGAAGAGATAATGAATTTAATTGATGATAGGAGAAAATATAAAAATGCAGTAAATGAAGCAGGCAAAATGGAATACAAACATCTCAAAAATGAGATCGACAGGAAGTGCAAAATGGCTAAGCAGTGATGGCTAGAGGACAAATGTAAGGATGTAGAGGCTTATCTCACGAGGGATAAGATAGACACTGCCCTACAGGAAAATTAAAGAGACCTTCGGAGAAAAGAGAACCACTTGTATGAATATCAAGAGCTCAGATGGAAACCCAGTTCTAAGCAAAGAAGGGAAAGCAGAAAGGTGGAAGGAGTATATAGAGGGTCTATACAGGGGCGATGTTCTTGAGGACAATATTATGGAAATGGAAGAGGAGGTAGATGAAGATGGAATGGGAGATATGATACTGCGTGAAGAGTTTGACAGAGCACTGAAAGACCTAAGACGAAACAAGGCCCCGGGAGTAGACAACATTCCATTAGAACTACTGACAGCCTTGGGAGAGCCAGGTCTAACAAAACTCTACCATCTGGTGAGCAAGATGTAAGAGACAGGTGAAATTCCCTCAGACTTCAAGAAGAATACAGTAATTCCAATCCCAAAGAAAGCAGGTGTTGACAGATGTGAAGATTACTGAACTATATGTTTAATAAGGCACAGCTGCAAAATACTAAAGCGAATTCTTTACAGATGAATGGAAAAACTGGTAGAAGCTGACCTCGGGGAAGATCAGTTTGGATTCCGTAGAAATATTGGAACATGTGAGGCAATACTGACCCTACGACTTATCTTAGAAGCTAGATTAAGGAAAGGCAAACCCCACATTTCTAGCATTTGTAGAATTGGAGAAAGCTTTTGACAATGTTGACTGGAATACTTTCTTTCAAATTCTGAAGGTGGCAGGGGTAAAATACAAGGAGCGAAAGGCTATTTACAATTTGTACAGAAACCAGATGGCAGTTATAAGAGTCGAGGGACATGAAAGGGAAGCAGTGGTTGGGAAGGGAGTGAGACAGGGTTGTAGTCTCTCCCCGATGTTATTCAATCTGTATATTGAGCAAGCTGTAAAGGAAACAAAAGAAAAGTTCGGAGTAGGTATTAAAATCCATGGAGAAGAAATAAAAACTTTGAGGTTTGCCGATGACATTGTAATTCTGTCAGAGACAGCAAAGGACTTGGAAGAGCAGTTGAACGGAATGGACAGTGTCTTGAAAGGAGGGTATAAGATGAATATCAACAAAAGCAAAACTAGGATAATGGAATGTAGTCGAATTAAATCGGGTGATGCTGGGGGAATTAGATTAGGAAATGAGACACTTAAAGTAGTAAAGGAGTTTTGCTATTTGGGGAGCAAAATAACTGATGATGGCCAAAGTAGAGAGGATATAAAATTTAGACTGGCAATGGCAAGGAAAGCGTTTCTGGAGAAGAGAAATTTGTTAACATCGAGTATTGATTAAAGTGTCAGGAAGTAGTTTCTGAAAGTATTTGTATGGAGTGTAGCCATGTATGGAAGTGAAACACGGAGGATAAATAGTTTAGACAAGAAGAGAATAGAAGCTTTCGAAATGTGGTGCTACAGAAGAATGCTGAAGATTAGATGGGTAGATCGCAAAACTAACGAGGAGGTACTGAACAGAATTGGCAAGAAGAGGAGTTTGCGGCACAACTTGACTAGAAGAAGGGATCGGTTGGTAGGACATGTTCTGAGGCATCAAGGGATCACCAATTTGGTACTGGAGGGCAGCGTGGAGGGTAAAAATCGTAGAGGGAGACCAAGAGATGAACACACTGAGCAGATTCAGAAGGATGTAGGCTGCAGTAGGTACTGAGAGATGAAGAAGCTCGCACAGGATAGAGTAGCATGGAGAGCTGCATCAAACCAGTCTCAGGACTGAAGACTACAACAACTACAACAACTACAACTACAACAACAACTACATATAATGATAAGGCAGAGATTTAGGAACCAGGTTTTAAATTGTAAGACATTTCCAGGGGCTATTGGTTATGAATGTAGATTAAGACTGAAGAATCTGCAAAAAGGTGGGAATTTAAGGAGATGAGACCTGGATAAACTGACTAAACCAGAGGTTGTACAGAGTTTCAGGGAGAGCATAAGGGAACAACTGTCAGGAATGGTGGAAAGAAATACAGTAGAAGAAGAATGGGTAGCTCTGAGGGATGAAGTAGTGAAGGCAGCAGAGGATCAAGTAGGTAAAAAGACAAGGGTTAACAGAAGAGATATTGAATTTAATTGATGAAAGGAGAAAATATAAAAATGCAGTAAATGAAGCAGGCAAAAAGGAATACAAATGTCTCAAAAATGAGATCGTCAGGAAGTGCAAAATGGCTAAGCAGGGATGGCTAAAGGACAAATGTAAGGAAGTAGAGACATATATCACTAGGGGTCAGATAGATACTGCCTACAGGAAAATTAAAGAGACCTTCAAAGAAGTGTAAATAGTAAATATTATATGAAATCGAACAACATCTGAGTCATATTTATGAAAATCTGAACATTTATTATTAACGTGCATTGTCACTGAAAGTCAGTGAGTCAGGCACTTTGTATAAAGTCTTGTGATGTACAGTACTGTGCAATTTCAGTGCTTATCATGTAACATTAATGAAACCATATTAGAGAAGGAAAGTTGTTACTCACCATATAGCAGAGATGCTGAGTCGCGATAGGCACAACAAAAAGATTCACACAATTATAAGGCCTTTGTCAGCAATACACACACACACACACACACACACACATCTGCAGTCTCAGACAACTGAAACCACACTGTGAGCAGCACCAACATTAATGAAATCGAATTATATGTGGAACAAGAAACTTGACTGATGTAGCACGAGTATTAAAACTGACAGTTGGCCTTTTATTTCTGGCAACATACTTGTCTTTAATATGTACTGCAACACTGGGATTTTGAGACTGGAAATGATAACCATGCAGTTTTGACGTTGTGATGTTACATACTGCTCCAGAAGAGAGATGCGAGTCCCTATGTATTCTTACCAAAGGATGAGATGTGCAAACATACAAACCATAAAACAAATTATTGTGTAGATTTATTGTTTTATTTGCATGTGGAGAATCATGCTGAGGGACAATGCATGTTTTCAAGACGGAATAGCGATTGCAGTAACTTCACAAATGGAAGTACCTACACAGATGCCAAAGTATGAACTCTTTGTATCGTCAACCTACACTGGACAAGTGTGACATCATCAACATATATAAATATAACATTTAAAATGGCAGTGATGAAATTCAAACAAATGAACTATTAATTGGACTGTGACTCCGAATGCATCATTCTATGTCTAAACTTGTATGAAGTGAAAACAATCCTGCTGGTGGAACATTCACAAAAAAAGCATTATAGCAGAGGTTGAAAGTACCCGCATCAGTTGTAAGGTTCTTTTCATTTTTCACTGGTTTAGAGCTCTTAAATGCCCATCATAAGGTGTCATAACTTTGTGCTATGACCACAATCGACACGGTGGATGAGTACAGGACACGACGTATCACCAGTGAGTACAGAGTGCAGCGGGCTCTGTGTTTGCTAACTGAAGCAATATTTTCAACCTATATTTGCAATATTTTCAACCTATATTATATGAAGTGGCTCTGAACTGGACATCCTGACTGGATGCTTCATGTTATCTGAAGGTTACTGTACACAATTTTGGTATTCCTCATATTCAAGTAAAGTAGACATTGCAGTATTACAATTCCTTCCAGCAAGGATAGAGCACTGAGGAGATCAAGACTACGACCACCACATCAAAGGAAATGCTCAAATAAAATAAGAAGAAAGGCAGAACAACATTAAATCCCTGCTGAATCAAGTACATCCAACCCAACTGAGACACTAAATTTGGGACAGGACGCAGGGCTAATTATTGCTGAAAGAAACATGTAAATTGAAATAGTGATAAAAACAACCATCAAATGGAATTATTTGAGAAGAATAAACCATTATGACTGAATAATTGCAGAGAAATAGTCAGCTGCTCTTAACAACCAAATAAATAATTGAACCTAAGATGTGGGCAGGTAAAAACATGTACTGAAAATCAAATATTAAAAAAAAAAAAAAAGAATTTATTGCTGATGAACTACAATTAAAATTTCATCTACATCTGCATCTACATGGTGACTCTACAAATCACATTTAAATGCCTGGCACAGGGTTCATCAAACCACCTTCACAATTCTCTATTATTCCAATTTTGTGTAGCATATGGAAAGAACGAACACCTACATCTTTCTGTATGAGCTCTGATTTCCCTTATTGTATCATGGTGATCATTGCTTCCTATGTAGGTTGGTGTCAACAAAATATTTTCGCTTTCGGAGGAGAAAGTTGGTGATTGGAATTTCGTGAGAAGATTCTGTCGCAACGAAAAACGCCTTTCTTTTAATGGTGCCCAGCCCAAATCCTGTATCATTTCTGTGACACTCTCTCCCATATTTCGCGATAATATAAAACATGCTGCCCTTCTTTGAACTTTTTCGATGTACTCCGTCAGTCCTATCTGGTAAGGATCCCACACCATGCAGTAAAAGAAGACGGACAAGTGTAGTGTAGGCAGTCTCCTTAGTAAACCTGTTACATTTTCTACGTGTCCTGCCAATAAAACACAGTCTTTGGTTAGCCTTCCCCACAACATTTTCTGTGTTCATTCCAATTTAAGTTATTCGTAAGTGTACTTCCTAGGTATTCAGTTGAATTTACAGCCTTTATGTTTGACTCATTTATTGTAACCAAAGTTTAACGAATTCCTTTTAGCACTAATGTGCATGATCTCACACTTTTATTTATTTAGGGTCAACTGCCAATTTTCGCACCATTCAGATATCTTTTCTAAATCATTTTGCAATTTGTTTTGATCTTCTGATGACTTTATTAGTCGATAAATGACAGCAACATCTGCAAACAACCTAAGGCGGCTGCTCAGATTGTCTCCCAAATCGTTTATATAGATAAGGAACAGCAAAGGGCCTATAACATTACCTTGGGAAATGCCGGAAATCACTTCTGTTTTACTAAATGACTTTCTGTCAATTACTACAAACTGTGACCTCCCTGACAGGAAATCACAAATCCAGACACATAACTGAGACGCTACTCCATAAGCATGCAATTTCACTACAAGACGCTTGTGTGGTACGGTATCAAAAGCCATCCAGAAATACAGAATTGATCTGAAATCCCTTGTCAATAGCACTCAACACTTCATGTGAATAAAGAGCTAGTTGTGTTTCACAAGAATGACATTTTCTAAACCCATGTTGACTGTGTATCAATAGACGGTTTTCTTCGAGGTAATTCATAATGTTTGAACACAATATATGTTCCACAACCCTGCTGCATATTGACGTTAATGATATGGGCCTGTAATTAAGTGGATTACTCCTACTACCTTTCGGAATATTGGTGCGATGTGTGCAACTTTCCAGTCTTTGGTTACGGATCTTTTGTTGCGTGAACAGTTGTATATGATTGTTAAGTATGGAGCTAATGCATCAGCATGCTCTGAAAGGAACCTAACTGGTATACAATCTGGACCAGAAGACTTGCTTCACTTGTCCAAGGATATTTACTTCTAAGTTACTCATGTTGGCAGCTGTTCGAATTCTGGAACATTTACTTCATCTTCCTTTGTGAAGGCATTTCAGAAGGGTGTGTTTAGTAACTCTGCTTTTGCAGCACTTTATTTGATAGTACCAATATTGCTATCATGCAGAGAAGGCACTGATTGGTTCTTGCCACTAATATATTTCACATACGACCAGAATCTCTTTGGATTTTCTGCCAGGTTTTGACACAAAGTTTTGTTGGCGAAACTGTTGTAAGCATCTCACATTGACAATATAATGGATAAATAAGAGTTCTACTCACCAAGTGGTGGCAGGAAAACACACATATAAAAAGTATTACAGTTTGCAAGCTTTTGGAGCCAGCGGCTCCTTCTTCTGGTAGTAGAGTTGAAGAGGAAGGAAGAGGCATGAAGGAAAATGGGTAGAGTTTGGAAAAGCCACTCAGAAACCTAGGTCAGGGGAGACTTACCAGGTGGGATGAGAAGGAAAGAAAAGTTGCACAGAACCCTGGGTCAGGGAAGACTTACCTGACAGGATGAGAAGGAAGTCTGGTAAGTCTCCCCTGACACAGTGTTCTGGGTGACTTTTCTGAACTCTGCTCCTTTTCCTAAACCTCGCCTGTCCTTTTCCTCCATCCTTCTTCCTTTCCCTTCAACCCTTTTTACAGAAGAAGGAGCCACTGGCTCTGAAAGCTTGCACACTGTCATATTTTTTATAAGTGTGTTTTCCTGCTGCCGCTTAGTGAGTAGATCTTTTTATCTATTTATTATATTTTCAAAAATTGATAAATTAAAACTGACAGTGTTATATTGAACAAAGAAGATTATTAAGACAGTGAGCCAGAAGATAGGTGGCCTGTAGTTTTTATGGACAGTGACTGTTCTCAACAGGTGGCCCATGACTCCGCTGTAGCTAGCCGTTCAAGTGGCAGTTGCTCACATCATGACGTCACCAAGCTGTGGTGCTGCAGTGTATGTTACATCACAATGCCGCGAGCTGCCTGATGGACCCTGATGAGCACAGTTATGCCCAAAAAAACTTTTAAATATTGTTACATTATGGGTCAATCGAAGACTGAGATAAGTTTCAGTGTAATTTTCTACAAAAGTGCTAGCAACTGTTGTCAACCGAGCAACTGTTGTTCAAGCTTTATTATTACACTGATTGGATGGAAGAAATATTAAGTGTATTTCTAACCTACTTTCTCAAATAAAATGTAAATGGATAGATAAAATCTACTCACCAAGCGGCGACAGGGGAACACACACACAAAAGGATTTAACTTTTACAGGCTTTCGGAGCCAGTGGCTCCCTCTTCTGGCAGAAGAGTTGAAGGGGAAGGAAGAGGGGTGAAGGAAAAGGACTACAGGGGTCTAAGGAAAGAGGTACAGTTTCGACAAGTCACCCAGAGCCCTGGGTCAAGGGCGACTTACCAGACGGGAGGAGAAGGAAAGACTTTCTCAAATGGGACAGTTAAGTGTTGATTCGAAAGCAGAGTAGTGCAAAACAATGTTGATTGAAATGAGTAGATGGAACAGACAGTATAACACGTTAACATTAATTCAAATATGCAGAGTGTTCAATTTGAGACACCTACTACTGAAATAATCACTATGGAGGACTGTTAAAAAATTAACTGAATATCAAATTGGATACTAAAACACTATAATAGCTCAGCAAGTTATTAAGTTAGAAGAGCATATTGTTGACTCAAGTCAGGGAAAAAGTAAAAATTAGTGAAAACAAATGAATTGAATCTACGACAAAGTTTAGGAGGGAAATTAGATTGTGAAATAATTATTTAGTTGATCGTGAGCAATGAAGTAAATGAACAATTAAAAGAAGTCAATAAGATGTTAAAAAATTAAGGAATTTATGAAACAAAAATTCCTGGAGGTACTAAACAAACACAACTGTAAGTCTTAATATTTTATAACAAAATAAAGAGTTACATGAGGCAGCAATCTCAGATTCCTCTTTTACGACATTGGAGAAATGAGGGAGTGATTTCAATGAACAAAAGGTACAAGACAGTTTGAGTCATTTGTCACTACACCTCCTGGAAGACAGAGGCGGGGTGTCAAAAACTGGGAAGAGTAAGCAAAACTAAAGACGAGTTTAAGAGCAAGAAACTTGATGTAAACTGTAGGTTCCCATTTCAGTTACTAGAAGAACTTTTTCTGGTACATGGAACAAAATTAAAAATAATTTCTGAAATTTAAACCAGAAGGGAAGATTTGCCTACACAGCTTATAAGAATATTTTATAGATCACTAACTAGCAGTTGAGAAGACACCAGCAATATAGGTTTTCTTCTCTTTTACATAGAAGAGTATGCTGTATAAAGGGGTAGAGCACATTCTGAGGAGTTAACTTCTTGGAATGATTTCCAAGAGAAACGTAGTAAGAAATACTGGTCGTCAAGCACTCAAGAGAAGCCAGCACTTGAATAGCTGGACTCTCATCAATATAATAACATTTGGGGAAGTTATAAGAAACATAATGAGTGACATTCAACTAGGCCTAAATATTTAGACAAGCCTGTAGAGGAAAGTAATTTAACAAAGTTATTGGTTCAAAGGCCAGCATTTCATTCTGACATAACTGTCGTAAGGAGTGTGACCAAAGTATAACTTAAATGTTTATTTGACACTACAGTAGTGAAGCCATAGTCACAGTACATATAATTTTTTCTTTAAAAAAAAAAAAAAAAAAAAAAAAAAAAAAAAAAAAAAAAAAAAAAAAAAAAAGGCTACGTTATCAGTTTCAAAGAACTACATCGTCATTTCAAATGTAAAACATCAGTTGGAGAATATACAATGGGAATTATGACCATAAATCTTACAAAAATTACAAGGAATAATGAGAACAGGCAACCGAGGCAATGGTGGCACAACCAAGCCACTACAAGTTATGCCCATGCCCATGTCCATGTCCAAATGTAGAATAGATAAAAACTACGCCTGGGTAAAAATCACCAAGAATTCTTGCTATGTGTCCTGTTGGACAATTGTATGGCTGATATAAATTCACAAGCCTCAAAATTAAACACAAATATGTATATTTAATCGTTGATATGACGTAAACACCCATGAGAAAACACATGTAATAACCCCACCGTAGGTGTATCAAGCACAGCAATCTTCCGTATGGAATGCAGCACATAATTTTACTATGTTCAGAAAAAAGAATCTCAAAACACAATGTACTTTAATGTAGGACTGACACACTACTAACTTGCTAACATAACATTGTTCTATTTGTTTGTTAACCCATTCTGTCACTAGAGGGTATGAATGTAGTATAGAAACACAAGAAACAAAACAAGACCTACATAATGTACAATAACAGGCACTAGATGGCACCACTGTGCAGTCTTAACAATACTAGTCTCTAATTGAAATATAAATACAAACCGAACACTGGTATACAAGCAAAAAGATTGGTACACATTT
This sequence comes from Schistocerca piceifrons, assembly GCF_021461385.2. Classification (NCBI taxonomy): domain Eukaryota; kingdom Metazoa; phylum Arthropoda; class Insecta; order Orthoptera; family Acrididae; genus Schistocerca; species Schistocerca piceifrons. The sequence continues at coordinate 213,566,016 of NC_060139.1, read as the reverse complement.
TTTTAGAGCTTTAAAATTAGATAGCACAGCATAGTCGATAAGATATGATAACAACGAAATGAAGTTTTGTCTCAAAACAATATTATAAAAACCACAATATTGTTGTACATAACATTACAAAATGCCACTCCCATGCTACCCATTAAGATGTTGTTTGTTACAGTCTTTCACACAGACAAATAAAAAAAAAAACAAATTAAATTTCTATTTACTAGCAACAATAACTATGTATCACATCAAAACACTATATATCACAAGCATAAAGGACTGGATGTATTATGTACTTGAAGGGCAGGAGGGAAGAATGTAAATTTTTTTTATTATTTTATTTATTTATTTATTTTTTATATGGGCCACCAATGCATGAGAGGGCAGAAACAGTGGACAATAGCAATATCATAGTTACAGCAAAACTGAACCTACATTCTACATACTACATTCCAGCAATCTTAAGTAATGATAAAGCCAACCTATGATAATTGGTTATTGTACATTGTGTAGGTTTTGTTTTGTTTCTTGTGTTTCGTTCATGCCCTCTATAGTTCAATTCTTTTATCTTGGCGGCTGGCGCATGCCCGCCCAGACGCGGGAGATTGCTGCGTTGCCAGTTGCACACGATGCACGCGCCAATAGAAGCAGCGCCATAGTATAGCATAGCTCGCAAGCTTACGTTTAGGGGGGAGCACGCAGTTCATGAAGTAAAGCCACCACGGCCGCATTAACCCTTTCGCTGCTACAAAGACGAGCTCCCTGCATTCCGCGCTGTGCGCGATTTTGTCACTGCACTGCTCGCCTGTGCAGACACATCGTGTTCTGACTGCTTTGACACTCTTATCAATTGATTCCACAAAAACTATTTGGCCCAAAAATTAGATTTTTACACATCTTCTTGACTGATACCTTCCCCCCATAAATGACTTAATTTTGTTTCGATGTTCAACGCAGTTATTATGCAGCATTAAATATAGTAAACCATTCCATGAAATTTTGAAGAGTTTGCAGAGGTAAAAGATCATAGAGTATACTTTCCGTATGGTCGATTTTAGTTGCCACAATGTTGAGAATGAAATGTGGACAAGATACCTAAATTTCATATAAAATTTACTGTATAACAATAGCTCATTTAAGTACCACATAGGTGTCATATGTAATATTGAGAAATATTCCGTCTTTCGCGACTGTAACAAAAGTTTTATTTACACTGAGCACGTTTGGCTTTATTTTAAAGCACTTCAATCAATCAAAAGGAAGTAGACAAAATACGTTAAACAAAACTGTGGACTTACAAAAACATTAGGACTTGAATATACCGTCTATCAGTGAAGTGCTCTGACTACGTCAAATATAATTTTTGTGTGTGGCACACACAAACCTCATTTATTTGCTAAAACACTGATCTGTCAACACAAACGTTGAATATTGTGTTACCGCAGCACAAAACTACAAAAGGTGACTTGGCAATGGAGGAGACAAAATACTGTCCACTGAAGATGCTTCAAAAGAGAGAAACGCGTCTGGTCTAAATAAGCCCCTTATTACAGTTGCAGAAGAGGAATATATTTCAGTACCATTGGTAAAACTGCGACTGTGGAACAAAAACAATAAAGAGAACATGAGTACCATTGTGTATGTGCCATACTTTTCCTTGATTGAAGTGCTTTAAAATAAAGCCAAACGCGTCCGGTGTAAATAATACTTTTATTACAGTCGCGAAAGACGGAATATTTCCCAATATTACATACGACACCTATGTCGTACTTAAATTAAATTAGATATTGTTATATAGTAAATTTTATATGAAATTTAGGTATCTTGTCCACATTTCATTCTCAACATTGTGGCAACTAAAATCAACCATACGGAAAGTATACGCTATGGACTTCTACCTCTGCAAACTCTTCAAAATTTCGTGCAATGGTTTACTACATTTAATGCTGCATAATAACTGCGTTGAACATCGAAACAAAATTAAGTCATTTATGGGGGGAAGGTATCAGTCAAGAAGACGTGTAAAAATCAAATTTTTGGGCCAAATAGTTTTTGTGAAATCGAATGATAAGTGTGTCAAAGCAGTGGGAACAGGCGAGCGGTGCAGTGATGACAAAATCGCGCACAGCGCAGAATGCGGCGCGCATATGTCTGCAGCAGCGAAAGGGTTAATGAAGAGACAAAGCACTAGAAATTTCAAAAAATTGCATTCAAACGAATATAATTCGTGAAGTAAGGCACTTCGATATTGTTTTTAAATAATGAAAATATTAAGCATCGCACAAGGTTTGAACTCATAACCTTTCGCGTAGCAGCCCAACACCTTAACCGTTACGCTAACGCACCTCTTCTGACTACATAACGCCATGAGGAGTATAACATGTCACGCAAAATACTGACAAACACTGTTGGTATGACTATGAATTACTCACGCTTCGTTGAAGTACAATAGGAAATAAACAATTACCGCTGTTCTTTATTGCGAAAAAGCAGTTCATGAGAGTGATACGAACACCTTTCCTTGCTATCGCCTGAATTATGAGTCTTATTGCTTGTTTGGTTTAGTTAATTAATAGAATATGAAGCAATTGGTATAAAGAATGCTTTTTCCAAACTTTCTATAAAAGAATGTCTGCTATCAAGACATTGCTTTTGTTCTATTACTTTATTTATGACTGAACGTTTCTAAAACTGAAGACACTCGTCCATGCTCTGCACTGCAGTCGAGATGTGGCAACGTCGTTCTCTGTTCATTGGCTGACTGTGTTTTGTACCGTCAGATGCGCAGAATGAACCGAAACTCGGCCGCCAACATAAATGACGCGCACTTTAGTGACAGAAAGGGTGTCACAGCCTGATACAAATCAAGAATTCTTGGCAATTTTTACCCTGGTTTAGTCTTTATCTGTTCTACATTAGGACATTGCATGAACGTTTGGGCACGCATGAGCACAACTTGTAGTGACTTGGTTGTGCCACCACTGACTCAGTTGCCTGGTCTTATTATTTCTCGTAACTTTTGTAAGATGTATGGTCAAAATTCCCATTGTATATTCTCCAACTGATAATTTACATTTGAAAATGATGACATAGTGCATTGAAACCAGTGGTAATGTAACCCCCCTTATTTACAGAAACAAAATTATACACTGTGACTATGGATTCACTATTGTGGTGTCAAACATTTAAATGTTAATGAGGTATCAACATTCATAGATGGACTAGGTATGTGAAACAGAAATTGAGGACACTCAATCAGATCACAATAATAATGGAAATCATTATCCAACACGATTCCAACAGAAAAATGAAACCACATACTGTAAAGTTAGGAAATAAAATAATAGAATGAAAAACTGAGGCTGTAATAAGAATGCATATCCAAATAGGCCAACAAACAGATCTTTGTCACACCAGTTGTGGAAAACTATGCACATTCTGAAGAACAAGCCAGGCTATCCATGAGTGGATCATAGAGGAAGAGCAAACAATGCCTGAGAAGGAACAAATGAAAACTATTGTAATGGGCGATTTTCTTGGGACAGAAATTGATATTCATTTGCATACTGCTAGCGAAATATCACTAATATAACAGGAATTGCTACCAGTAATGGTAAAAAATATGCATGTTCTATACTACCAGCATATTCCTTTAGTGGCTTCAACTGGTATTATTGTAGTAGAAGAACAAGAACAAGCTAAACAAAATTATAAAAAAATATAAAATTAAAATCACAAGAATTGGATAAATATTATGAGTTGGAAAGTTGCTAATCACCATAAAGCAGAGATGAGCGGAGATGCTGAGTTGCAGATAGGCGCAACAAAAAGACTATCACACTTAGACCTTGGAGTACCACTGCCCACCACCTCTACAACAACATCCAAACTTCCCCCAAGCCACCTCATAACTGAAAACCCTGTCTCACAGACTTACTACACTTACTCCACCATCTCAAACTCCCTCCCACCACCACACAGAATCCAGAACCTAAATAGACCCGCAACACAGTCTTGAACCTTTTCTCCAGAAGCCTTAGCCCCACAGAAATATCAATCCTTTCCAAGGCCTCACCTTTTGCCCTACTCCCAAATTCAATGATGCAGGACTTGTTAAAGACCTTCTCTCCTTCTCCTGGTCCATATAGTGGAAAAACTTTTTCACCACCAACCCTACCAATCAGACTCAACCTAAGACCAATATTGAATGTTGCCTAACTCAGTTCACTCCTCCATCCAACTGTGATCCACCCCCATTGCCCCCAAACTGCTCCTTGTTAATTTTCCAGAATTTCTTAACCTCAAACCTTGCCTCACCAGCATTCCCCAAATCCATCAACATGCAGACTAACCTTACATCAGCAGAAAGAACCGCAGTCTACCATCTAAAAACTGATCCCGACCTTATAATCTTACATGCAGACAAAGGCTCCACCACTGTTGTTCTGAACAGCAAGGATTACCTGGCAGATGATGATGATGATGATGATGACAACACAAACACCGAGTCCCCAGGCAAAGAAACTCCCCAACCTGGCTGGAAATCGAACCTGGGACCCCGGGATCCAGAGGCAGCAACGCTTAGCTGGCGGAAGGACTCTGCCAGCTGTTAGATACTTCCACCTACAAACCTTGCCATAGTGACCCCATTCCAGAAATCCAGCAGGATCTCCAGTCACTACTCAAATCCTTAGGCCCACCCCAGAACCTCACCCATCTCTCTACTCACCCCTACCACTCCCCGCACTCTTACCTTCTACATGCTTCCTAAACTCTATAATCCTAGCCACGCAGGATGCCCCATTGTGGCCAGTTACTGTGCCCCCACTGAGAGAATCTCTGCTCTCGTAGACCAACACCTTCAGCCTATTATCTGGAACCTACCCTCCATTTCCTCCATTGACTCTCCACAGTTTCTGTCCCTTTACCACATGGTGCCCTGCTTGTCACTATTGATGCCACCTCCCTGTAAACTGACATCCCTAATGCCATGGCCTTATAGCTAATGAACACCACCTTTCCCAACACCCGACGCATTCCAAACCAACAACCTCCTTCCTAGTTGCCATGTCCAACTATATCCTTACTCACAATTACTTCTGTTTTGAAGGCATTACCTGCAAACAAATCTGGGGTACGGCTATAGGCACCCACATGGCACCATCCTATACCAACCTATTCAAGGGCCATCAACAGGAATCCTCCTTAAAAACTCACAATCCTAAAGTGCTCACCTGATTCAGATTCATTGATGACATCTTTGCTATCTGGATTGAAGGTGAGGACACACTATTCACATTCTCCAGAACCTCAACAACTTCTCCCCCATTTGCTTCACCTGGTCCTACTCAACACAGCAAGCCACCTTCCCAGGTGTTGATCTCCAACTCGAAGATGGCTACATCAGTACCTCCATCCCTATCAAACCTACTAATGACCAGCAATAGCTCCAGTTCGACAGCTGCCACCCATTCCATACCAAGAAGTCCCTTCCGTACAGCCTAGCCACCCATGGTCGTCTCATCTGCAGTGACGAGCAGTCCCTCCTGAAATATACCGGGGGTTTCACAGAAGCCTTCACTGACCGTAATTATTCTCCCAATCTTATACAAAAACAAATCTCCCATGCCTTATCTTTCCAGTCTCCCACCACCCCCCAAAGTCCCACCATCTGGCCACAGAGGTACATTCCCCCATAACTCAGTACCACCCAGGACTGTAGCAACTGAATTACATTCTCTGCCAGGGCTATGATTACCTCTTGTCATGTCCCGAAATGAGAGATGTCCTGCCCACTATCCTTCCCACCCCTCCCACAGTGGTATTCTACCGTACACTGAACCTACACAACATACTCGTCCATCCTTACACAACCCCTGCTCCCAGTCCCATCTCATGGCTCATACCCCTCTAATAGACCTTGATGCAAGACCTGTCCCATACATCCTCCCACCATCACCACGTACTCCAGTCCAGACACTAACATCACCTATCCGATCAAAGGCAGGGCTACCTGTGAAACCTGTCATGTGGTCTACAAGCAAAGCTGCAACCATTGTGCTGCATTCTATTTAGGCATGACAACCAACAAGCAGTCTGTCCACATGAATGGCCACAGACAAACTGTGGCCAAGAAACAAGAGGACACTTGTTGCTGAACATGCTGCCAAACATGATATACTTCATTTCAATGACTGCTTCACAGCCTGTGCCATATGGACCCTTCACACCAACACCAGCTTTTCTGAATTGCGCAGTTGGGAACTTTCCCTGCAATTCATCCTACAGTCCTGTAACCCTCCTGGCCTCAACCTTTGCTAGTCACTGTCCTCACCCATCCAGCCTCTTCGCTGCTCCCATTCCAGCACTACACAGCCGTTATTCCACCACCACACCCAGTCTTTTTAATTTGTTTATTTTTATTTATTTCTCTCCTTTTCCACTACTTCCCCCCACCACATCTTGCCAGTCCTCCGCCTAACCTGCAGCACTGTCCACCATTCCCACTGTACTATCCCTCCCCCTCCCCACCCCAGCCTCCTCCTTATCCCCACCCGTCGCCACTCCCATCATGCACTGGTGCTGCTGCTCGCAGACTGCAGTCATGTGTGTGAGCTGCGTGTGCATGTGTGTGTATTGTTGACTAAGGCCACTGGTCAAAAGCTTTAAGTGTGAAAGTCTTTTTGCTGTGCCTATCTGTGACTCATCCCCACTGTATGGTGAGTAGCAACCTTCCTTCTCATAATATTGTTACACTGCATCCTCGATTTTCCATTCTCTGAAGAACTGGATAAAGTAAGAGAAGAATGGAAGAGTCCACTAGTAAATATTTTATTCAGACATAAGCACGTATTTCCTCTAAACAAGGTATAAGTAAGGAGTATGGATGTAAATTTAAAGTAAAGAAAGATAAATTTTTTTCTGTAAACGCCTTGTATCTAAGAGCCTTCAAAATGTTGTTAGAGAAGAAATCCAAAAATAATTGATAACGATACTATAGAATGTAGTCTTAGTGTCTATCATAATCCATTGTTAGCAGATTCAAAACCATATACAGCTTTCTCATTTGATGATAAACCTTGTCAATTTAAAGTATTACCCTTTGTGTTGACTATCTCTGCAGTAGTTATTATTTACGCTTTAGACAAATCTTTGAGAAACAAATTGGTACAAGACTTGACGAACTATGTAGATGATTTACTAATAGTTTCTAAGACCTAGGAAAATCATTTTAAGTAATTAATATGAACAGTAGGTCAGTTGGAGGGCAAGGAGATAACAATAAAACTTAAGGCCATATGACGGGCATTAATGAACTACAACTTGATCCAGAAAGCATACAAGCTATATAACACTACCCTGAGGAAAAAAGAAATAATTTTAAGGTTTGGCTGGTTTCTACAGAAGTTTTATAAAGAGACAGGCCATGTATGATCCACAATTATTAAAACTATTGAAATACAAGGCTAAATGGGTTTGCGATGATGGCCAATCTGCAGCTTTTAGGAATTTAAGTAAGCCCTTCTGGAAGATAAAACTTCGCATCACCTTAAAATGAATCAAGCATTCAAATTGGCCTGGATGCATCAGAATATGGTTCGGCTCATGAATTGTTCTAAGGAGAATGGGATCCACAACACAGTGAACATTGAACCATAGTTTTTGGATAGATAAAAAATCTACTCACCAAGTAGCACTCAGAGAACATACATATAAAGCTACAGAAATCCGCAAGATTTCAGAGCCAGTGGCACCTCTTTCTGGCAGAAGGGTTGATGGGTAAAGAAGAGGGGTGAAGGAAAAGGACTGGTGAGGTTTAGGAAATTGAGAGAGTTCAGAAAAGTTGCCCATGAGGCCAAGTCAGTGGAAGATAGTGTAATATGCAAGACAGAGATTACTGCCAAAACATGATGCACGAGATAAAAAGAGCAGAAAGCTTACAGAGTGAAGGAAGGAGTAGTTACTGTGAAGAAATATTGAAACTAAACAAACTGACTTAAATTAAGGCCAAGTGGGTGGTGAGAACCAAGGACATGTTATAGTGTCAATTCCCACCTGTAGAGTTCTGAGAAACTGGTGGTTGGTAGAAGGATCCAGATGGCATATGTGGTGAAATAGCCACTGAGGTTATGACTGTCATGTTACAGAGCAAGCTCTGCAACAGGATATTGTGTTGCCAGTATACAACCTCTGCCTATGCCCATTCCTGCTAATGGAAAATTTGGTAGTAGTCATGCCCATTAAAAGACCAAACAGTCATTACGCAATAGCTGGTATATGACATGGATCATTTAACAGGTGGCTCTTCCTTTGATAGTACGTTTTGCCAGTTACAGGGATGGTACAGGTGATGGTATGAGGGTGCGTAGGGAAAGTCTTCACTGGGGGGATGGTCACAGGTGTAGGAGCCACAGGGTGTGGAAATGGATGCAGAAGAAACATAGTGTCTGACAAGGATACGTGGAGATTTCGCAGGTGATGAAAAGCTATTCTAGGTGTAGTGGACCAAATATCAGACAGAATGGACCTCATTTCAGAGCAAAGCCTTGTCAAAGTTGCTGATTAATACATTCAAGGCCAGGATGACACTGAGTGACAAGAGGTATACTCCTAAGCTTCTCTTTGGAGGGATCAGCAGTACTAGGGTTGGATGTGATGGACAGGGAAATCTAGTTTTGATCAAGGCTGATGGGGTAATTACATCCAGTAAAGGCTGAAGTGAGAATGGTCATGTGTTTGTGTAAAGAGTCTGCATCTGAGCAAATACGAACAAATACATTTGCCTTGAATGCCAAGACTACATGGTAGGAAACATTTGGCATGTAATGGATGGCAACTGTCAAAAAGCAAATACTATTGTTTGTTAATAGTGAACAGAAGTGCATAGCTGACCGTCAGTGAGGATGAGGTCAACATCAGGGGAAGTGAGGGGATTTGGAATTGGACCATGTAAAATTTAACTGGGATGATTATATATGGAACAGATGTCATCAATATATCCAACCCAAACTTGGGGCTGAAGATTTATGGATCCCAAGAAAGCGCTCTCCCCCCCCCCCCCCCCCCTGCTGCCCTCCCCATCCCCAAGCAACTCACGAAAAGATTGAAATAGGAAAGAGCCACCCTGAATCCCATGACTGTGCCCCTGATCTGTTTGTATGTCTGCCCCTTGAAGGTAAAGCAGTAGTTGGTAAGTATAAAGTTGATTACAGTGAGAAAGGTGAGCAGTAAGGATGTCATACATTTGATATATCTTGGTGCTGACTGAGGAAAAGCTCAGCAGCAGACAGACCATGTACATGGGGGATGTTGGTATAGAGGGAGGTGGCATCAATGGTGACAAGCAAAGTGTGTGGTGGGAGTAGGCTGGGCACAGATCTCAGAGGATCGAGGAAATGGTTGGTATCTTTAACATAAGAGGGAAGTCATTGCACTACATGTTGCAGGTGATGATCAACAGAGGCAGATTTAAGTTCAATGGCTGCTTTGCAGCCAGTGAGTAAGAGACAGCTAGGATGATTGGGTTCGTGGATCTTAGGAAGAAGGTAAAAGGTGGTGGTGTGTGGTTTGGGTGGAATAAGAAGTTCTATGGATTGAGGTGTTAGTCCTCGTGAGGGGCTGGAGATTTTAAGGAGGGACTGTAGGTCAGTTCACTTGGTACCTACATTTCTGAGAATTTCAGGTCTGGGGAGGAAGATTTTGTCATAAGAAGCTCTGAGAAAATAACAGTGATTTGGAGGGATGGGGACTGAGTATCTCCCTTGGCTTTCAAATATAAGCTCAGTGAAATAAAATTCCAATGTTAGGTTAAAACCACAGAATTCCCTGACGTTTTACAAAATTCTGAAATTCCCTGATGTGTCCCTGATTTTTTCAAGGAAAAATATAATTTCCTAAGAATTCCAGGTTTTCCAGAAGAATCGCCACCTTGGTTTGTATCACATGGATGGGGTCTTGATGGCAGATGCTACATGCAGAGGTGTCCAACAGATGGCACAGATCTTCACTTACATACTCCCATCAGTCAAGTACCACAGTGGTAGATCCCTTGTCTGCTGGGAGGATAATGATAGAGTTATCAGCTTTTAGGGAATGAAGGACGGGATTTCTGCAGAGGAGAGTTTAGGGTTACGTTGCAGACCCCTGTGACCATCCCCACTGTAAGACTTGCCCTATGCACTCGCCAACCAACGTCCGCCTATATACCAACCTTGTAACTGGCAAAAAATACACTATCAAAGGGATATCCATCTGTTAAGTAACATGCCATATACCAGCTATTATGTAAACACTATTCAGCCTTGTACATTGGCATGACTACCACCAAGTTTTCCATTAGGGTGAATGAGCATAGGCAGAGGGAATATACTGGCAACAAACAATATCCTTCAGCAGAGAATCCATCTTCTTCAGTCTCAGCATTTCTTCATAGTAACTATTCCTTTCTCCAATCCCTTTCAATTTTCTGACTTCTCTATTTCTGTCCCCCCCCCCCCCCCCACCCTCCCCCCTTGCCATCCCACCTCTATCACATACAATGCACTTAGCTTTCCACTCTTATCATCTAGTGCACAATGTTTTGGCTGCAATCTCTTTCTTCCACCTTTAAACTCTCAGGCTCTCATATCTTGTCCAGTGAAATCCCCAAGAATCAGGCTTTCCTTCTCATCCCATTTGGTAAGTCTCCACTGACCTGGGGTTCTGGGTGACTTTTCCAAACTCCATTTCCTAAACTTCACCAATCCTTTTCCTTCACCCTCTTCGCTCCCCTTAAACCCTTCTGCCAGAAAAAGGAGCCACTGGCTCCAAAAGCTTTCAAATTTTAACATCTTTATATTGTGTTTGCCTGCTGTCGTTCGGTGAATAGATTTTTTATCAATCCAATTACATTATATTTTTTTTAAAACTGACTATTTTCATGATATTCTGAACCATAAATTTTGCTAGTCATTGTCTTATTAAGCATGAGCTGAATTACTCAGTGATTGAGAAAGAACTTCTAACTATAGTGTGGAGTCTACAAAACTTTTAGACTCTAACACTGGGCTCAAAAACATTACACATACACATCATCAGGCATTAGCATAGTTAATGGAGAGTAAATTATTATACGGTTGATTAATGAAATGGATTTTATTTTTACAAGATTTTAAATCAGAAATTAATTTTGTTAAATTTTCACGTAACACAATTTTGGATACACTTTCGCCACTGCCATTAGGTATGAATCATGAGCAAAGAACTGAAGACTCTGGAGCTTTATTTAGCAGTAATTTTATGTCAATAAGTTATTGTAACAATAAAGTGTGTTAGGTCTGATGAACATTTTGGACCAACTGTTATATCTTGGAACCAGGAAACATTGTATCTAAGAGATAAAACTAAGTAGTTAGACAATGGAAAACCGAGGCTAGAATAATGACAATATTATGAAAAAGATAGTTGCTCTCGCCATATAGCACAGATGCTGAGTCACAGATAGGCAGTCAAAATAAGTTTTTGCTCCACACACACACACACACACACACACACACACACACACACACACACAGGCTGCAAAGGCCAGAAGTCCGGTTTGGCCGGAAGCTTTGTTTGGCAGTATTTTAGATGTGCCTATCTGTGATGTAGCATCTCTGCTATATGGTGACTACAAGGAGTACTACAGAAGGTTTGCAATATGATGCAACAATAAGCTGCAGGAGGCTTATTGCTGCTGTATTCTGAGAATACTTCATACTTGCACTGTAGCCGATGTGTCAAGTCTGTGGGCACAATCAATCACTAGCAGGGTTAGTTTGAAGGGCTTGCTATGGGGTCATGGTCGCAAAGTGAGATTCAGGCAGTTTTGTGGTACAACTTTGCACGTGGTTTAAACATTACCAGTGCTTTAAAGAAATGACTCTTGCACTCCGTGATGTGTGTCTACATTGTATTCATGTGGTACAGAGAATTACAAAGAGGAAATTTCACTCTGAAGGACACTCAGAGGACGGGAAGGCCACAATCATCAGTTATGGAGGAAAACATTGATGCTGTAAGGAAAATGCATGATGAAGACAGGTGAGTGACCTAAAAGCAGATAGAGGATCTTAGGGCTAAATGCACCAGCAATTAGTATGATTCTGCATGATCATTTGCAAGTAAAGAAACTTTGTTGTCTCTGGGTGCCACACAGACTGACAGACGGGCAGATGACATGACATGTGACTTGGTGCCGGGAGATGTTCAGGAAGTTTTCTAGGGGACCATTTCAGTATGTGGAATAACACTGTGACAGGTTATGAGACTTGGCTGTACTATTATGACATGCTGACTAATACTCAAAACAAAGTTTGGGTCTTTGAAGAAGACGATACACCAGTAGAGGAGAAAAGATGGCTGTCTTTCCATTTTTTTTCCCCCCCAAATCGAGTGGGATTGTGGACCATGTTGTTTTGGACACACATAAGACAATCACAGCTATGTGGTACACTGAGCAACGCCTGATCAAAGTCATCAAATCTTTTAAGAGCCTGTGACCGAAGTCAGGAATGGACACTTTGTTCCTCCATCATGACAACACTCCAGCTTACCACACCAAAGCAAGCACTCTATATTTGCAGAGTACAGAGCTGAAACTTCTTGAGCACCCTTCTTACAGTCCAGACCTTGCTCCTTGTGACTTTGCGCTGTTTCTACATGTGAAAATGAGGCTGAAAGGAGTGCAGTTTTCAAGTGATTAGGACCTCCAGAGGGCTTGGAACAATGAGTGTGCCTTACACCCTACAGAAACTTGGGAGAACTGGTTTAGGGATTAGTTTCAGAGGATGGAGAGGTGTATTCAATGTGGCAGAAATTACTTTGAAAAAATTAAATAAATAAAGCTGTATTGCAAATCTTTCCTAGTACCCTTCGTAGAAACTATCCTTTTCTTTTTTCTTTTGAGCCTTGGTTCTCAAAAATGACTGGGCCTGTAGTCCCCTTACAGTTAATGCAAAGTCACTGTTCCATCACTTCTAGTTCCATTCTTTACAAGCTTTTACCACCAGCACATGTTTGCTAGTGTCTCTTTGTGGTTCAAAACTGTTTACTCAATATTTACTACTATTATACAATTAAACTCAAATTTTGTGTGCATCTACAAAAATGACTGCAACAGAACACTTCTGCAGGGCAAAGTTAAAACAGCAGCCACAAAATGACAGATAGACCAATAGTGCCTCTCAAACTCAATAACAAGTCATTAATTTCTGAATATTTCGAAATGTAATTTGTTTTCTTAAAAAATTATAAATTTTATTTTTTAAATTGTTTTCTTTCAAAATGAAGTTTCACATTTGCTCCATACAAAAGTATTCCTTTGAGTATTAACATTCTTTTTCAAATATACCTTATGAGTACATGATGAAAGGAGAGAAAAGGAAGAAAGACAAGGCTATAATGTCTCAAGAAAAGGTAAGGAATTTGTCCATATTGTTTTCAGAGGAACCACCAAAACTAATTTATGGAAATTGCTGACAGCCTAGGTCTGGATGGCCTAATCAGGATTTGAACTCTGCTGCTTCCAACTGACAATCCAAGCACACAAATAAACATTGTAGTTATGTACTATATTAATCCCTCCCTGGCAGCATGTCGCAGTTTTAGAATTTCCATCTACATTTCACATGCTGACAGCACCCTATTCGTGTTTGTTAACCATTGTATTTGCATCACTGAACAGTGTTTCATGGTGGTCTCATAGCAGGTAGGTCAATTTTTTTATGGAGCAATACTTTTAAGGCCATAGACTACTTATGACACAATTTTTTAGATTTCTCTTCCCCCAGTCAAGAACACAACATACATGTATGTAATACGAGGTAGAACATAAATTACATGGCTGAAGTAATGTCCACTATATGCAACAAACTTTTGACCCACATGCAGCAAATAACAGCCACATCAATAAACACAGGTTGTCCTGCATATACAATAAGGTGTAAAAGAGCGATATTAAATATATAAGCACGGTATTTCATTATTTAGTACACTATTTTTATACTACGATGTATTATATGTGGCTATGTTGTGTGGAAAGTCTGTAAAGTCTGTTTAATATGACATGTTGGATAATATCCCATTGTGATCATTGTATACCTTCATTTTTCTACTCTTAATGCCATATATAGACCAAATTTGATAAAGAACACTGCCACTTCAAACTGAAATTAAAAATTAATTGATGTATCATCATAACCAGAGAAACAGAATTACTTCACTTAATATCTAGGAAAGGCACTCGTTGTAATAAGAAACAATTAAATACACTCCTATTTAAGATTAACCTAGAGAATAAATGAAAGAATGACACTTGTATCTACAAACTGATATGAAAATGAATAAATTCACTCACATCATGGCGAGCAAGGAGATCTTGTAAGTCATTTGGCTGTTCAATTCTTACAAGTGGTCTAATAACATTTGTCAAGAAACGTGCCATATTTGCTGCATGTTTTGGCCCCCGATATTGTATTCCTTTTGCATGCTGTGTGTAAGCTATGAATACTGGAAAGTGTACCAATTTTGTGAAATACTGACGGCATTCACTTCGAGGTTGCCAACAGTTGATTGCAGCAAAGTACACCTGCAAAGTGAGCCGATATTTGAATAATTACAATTGATGTGTGGATTATGACTGATAGAGGAACCTATGATAAAAGCCAAACAAAAAATCACTTAACATTATTAAATTATCTTCCGACTTAAAAAAAAAATTATAAGAATAATGAATCAAAATCAATAATAATAATCATAAATTTACTTAACATGTTAAATATTCAGTTTTTAGATATCATAAAATAATACTCATTAAAAACCCTGAGATAACATTCTGTCATCCTCAAAGAACAAAATATGTAGAATAACATAGAAGGAAGCTATCACACAACATAGTAAATAAGAATAAACAACTTTAAGTTTCATGTGTTAATGTGTTACCATTCTATTTCCACTTACAAAAACATACAAGTGAAAGATTACTTTTTGCCAAGAGTTCCAATATTCAAATAACTTATGGCATTCCAGCCAGGTGACATCATTAATGACTGTCACGTAGCTACATTCCCATAACATTTTATACGCCTGCAAAAACTCAAGTTTACGTTGTAATATTATTTTACGTTCACCTACAGATGGAATAGAGAGACCATTAACTGTATCAAACAGAGAGGCAGGAACTATTAAAACCAATATATTTGCTTGTATTGTAATTTGTTTTATCATTTATCACTGTCAGATTATAATATTTCATAATTAAAAAATTCTGTTGTACTGTACTTAAATGAAATGTGTATCTTTGATTCCTTTCCATATCCCAGAACATATTTATCTATTGATTTATTTAATACAGGCAGTGTAATGTAATGTACAGTGTATTGTTGCAATTCACACACAATGTGCTCCCATAAACCATGCAATGTTGTTACCCACTACCATATTTGTACGAGGGTCATTCAATAAATAATGTCCCACATTTTTTTCTCAGAACATATTTATTGTTAAGAGTCAGCATTTGGTGACAATATACATCAACATGTCCTATTTTTCTACACAGTCACCATCACAATTCAGCATGTGAGGAGCAGTGGCTCTGACAGGAGATCCCGAGCGTGGCTGATCATGGAGCTCTGTTTCTGCATTTCCTGAGGCTGCAACTTTCTTTACCCATTGCCTAACTACACTCCTACCAACTGCAGCGTTGCCATACACTGCACACAAATGTTTATGGATGTTCACCACAGTTTCTTTTTCTGCACACAAGAATTCAATAACAGCACGCTGCTTGTAACACGAGCTGTATGTAGACACTATTTTGACGCTGTACTAAGGCTCCGCCATCTGCCAGAATAGTTTGAAACTTTATTGGTGCACAGAACAAACATCAAATGTGAAGCACTAACAAGGATGTTTATCTGTGTGTATTAATGCATTTTTTAAAAAATGTGGGGCATTAATTATTGAATGACCCTAGTAACATCATTTTCATTACACATTTTTCACACTTGCATCATCTACAAATACAACAAAAAAATATTTTTATCAATACAAATACAAACAGAGGATGACGAACATTAGAATATCAACCATATGTTTTTTCATTGATAAGCTCTACTACTTTAAAGAACTACACTAAAGAACATCAAATGACACTTACTATGACAAAGGGTAAGTGCACTGAGCTACAAATACATTGGCTGATGAAAAAAGTGGAGGATAAACACAGGGAGGAGGAAACAAAATGAAACTTCATGAGTTGAAAGGGGCTGTGATGTTATTTAGTGATTATAAATTCAAGTCAAATTTACAAAGAACTTGGCAATATGAATCCACTTATTAGTATGAGGTTACATCTCCTGTGGCCTGGATGCATGCACCAATTCATTTGGAAAAAGTTTCATAAAGCCACTGTACCTCCTTCTGTAGCAAACTGGACCACACAACTATTGTTCTTGATACTCTGGATACTGGCAGTGGGATGGAGTTGACATCTGAGGTGGTCCTACTCATTCTATCAGGGATAGGTGCGGGGCTCTTTTCGGACACAAGGCTATCTCAATATCATGCACACAGTTCATAGAGAAACATGCCATGGGCAAGCATTATCCTGTTGAAAAATGGCACCACAGTACTGCCACATGAGCAGCAAGATAAAATGACACACAATGTCTGTGACGTCCCATTGTATCGTCAGAGATTCCTCAATTACAGCCACCCATAACCTGAAGTTATACCCGATGGCTCCCCACTGCATTACACCAGAGGTAACACCATTGTGCCTCTCTAAAACATCGGAAGAATGGGACCTCTCCCCAGGTCGCCACCATATTCACTGACAATGGTCATCCAGAGTAGTGCTGAGCCATTCATCAGCAGTCCACACTTACTGATCAAGGCATCACTCCAAGTGCAGCCATTTGTGTTGCAGAAGCCTGCACATGTGGTGGTAATCCCTAGTTTGGCTGCTGCTAGATTCTGCCCAATGGTGCAGAACAACACAAAATGTTGCAGGGAGTCCAGTACTTGATCTCTGATGACAGGCACAGATGTGAAGGAGTACTACATGCTTGGTGGACAATACAGGGATATTCCCTTACGGTGCTTAGACGTTGTCAACTGCAACTTTGACAACAAGTATGCCTGTCCTCAGTTTCCAATGCTGCCCAACATCGGGTTAATGTTACATCTGAATGCTGCACAAATCACGATACTGCACGATTCGACTCGTTGGTTTTTAAACTTCTTATGCGTTGATAATGATGTGTCTCATGATTACGTGCCTTGTTTTTCACAGTGATCACTCAACATCTGAGTTTGTTCACACTTCTTACATATTCTGCAAGGCCTGGTAATAACACAAAACACGAACAACACTACTGCACTTTGATGACCAACCTACCTGTCACAGAGAGTTGTGACTCTAATCCTTTACATACCCACCAATGATGTGCATGAAATTACACTGAGATTCAACCATGTCTTCTGTGTATTTCACTGTTTTGACAGGCAATTTATTTCTGTTGATATACTGATGTTAGTCTCAACAATTCCACAGAACACCCACCGGAAATTTAATATACATTCTGAAGTTCTTTTGCATTCATAATGTGTTAGCATGGAATTTTGCAAAAGGAAGGTTTCTACAGGTTTAGTCTGGAAACCTTTCTTCTTGTTCTTGTTACTAATCCTCCCCCCCCCCCCCCACCCAACCCCTCCACCATGATAACAGAGAGATTCTGATACTATCTCTCTAACCATCTACATTTTTTCCCTATACCATTTTTAGATCTTGCAACTTCTCTTGTACACTTCTGTTAGATCATTTATCTTGTGTGTAGCCACTCCCTTTTTTGCCCACACAGTCCATCTTTCACAGACTTACATTTCCAGCTGCATTTGGTCCTCCTCTAAACTCTTAAATTTCACTGTTCTTTCTGCCACTTTTGACTTATTTAGCTTCTCAAATATGGTACATAGTAGCCAACATCTGATAGTTTGTTCCATGCTGATCGTGTTTTGCTATCCCCTACTGACTTATGAATGTGGATGACAAGTGTAACATTTTCTCCAGCTATTGCTTCTCTTTTACAGGTAAAAACACACTTAATAGAATGATTTTTAAGGGCTGTGTTGCTGCCACCTCATACACTTTTTTTAGAATTTTCTGTTGAGTTTTGCACTGGGTGCCTTATGTTTACATAAACTTCTTCCACTACTTTCAGCACTGCATCCCATTTTTGTTATATCAGCATCTGGTAATATTAACTCAGCATGCATTCATTTATTCACATTTTGCGTCCCATAAATCCCATCAGGAAGGAGATCCTTCAAGGGTGTGGAACACATCAAGTTGCACAGCATTAATTAATTGAAGGTTATAATCACAATGAAAGACAAATCAAAAGATGGAAATTGGACAAACCTGTCGGTAGTAAAACTGAGTGATGGCCTTAAACTGGTCACGTAATACTTGACTTTCGGCATCCCATGGAGCATAGTACATTATGAAAGAGACATCACATTCGGCAATCCGTTGAAAAGCTGACATTAAGTTACCCTGGAAGAAGTCAGCAACTAGCGAAGTACGTGGAAAAAATGGTACTGCTGGAGGACTTTTTGAAATCTTTGGAGGCCTGTAAAACAAATTAATAAAGATCAAAACAATTTTTTTCTGCAAGGATACATACTTTCATATATATTTATTTATTAAGTTGAAGATTCTACTATACTGTTATAGAAAAACTAGCTATTACAGATTAAAGTAAACTATAACACTGACTGAAAAAACTGCAATATCAAAAAAATAATTCATGTACAGTAATGAAATTTCGGGAATACATCTATCTGGGTAACATATTTAAGTGATTAACATTGCAAGACGACAAGTTAATGTAAGCACAAGATAAGCCATTGCAAATGTGAAATGCTGAGAGATTGATAACAGGTGTAACCACCAGAAGATTAAATGCAAGCATCAACACATGCATGCATTGAGAGTGTACAAGTGCCGGACGTCAATTTGTGGGATGGAGTTCTGTGTCTATTGTACTTGGTCAGTCAATAAAGGGACAGTTAATGCTGTTTGTGGATGACAGTGTAGTTGTCGTCCGATGACGTCCAATATGTGCTCAATTGGAGACAAATCTGGTGATCGAGCAGGACAAGGCAACATGTCGACAATCTGTAGAGCATGTTGGGTTACAATGGTGGCATGAGGGCGAGTGTTATTTTGTTGCAAAACACCCTGCAGAATTCTGTTCATGAATGGCAGCACAATAGGTCTAATCACCAGACTGATGTATAAATTTGCAGTCAGGGTGTGTGGGATAACCGTGAGAGAGCTCTTGCTGTCTTGCAAAACTGCACCCCATACCATAACTCCAGGTGAAAGTCCAGTATGTCTGACATGTAGACAGTCTGGCTGTAGGCCCTCAACTGGCCTCCTCCTAAACAACACACAGTCATCATTGGCACTGAGGTAGAGGCAGCTTTCTTTAGAAACACAACAGAGCTCCACCATACCCTCCAACAAGCTACAGGGCATCTGGCTCAGAGCTGTCCTTGAAGTAACCTATTTGTAACAGTTTGTTGTATTGTGGTGCCAACTGCTGCTCAAACTGCAGCTGCAAACACAATATGATGCATCAGGGCTATACACCAAAAACAATGGTCTTCCCTCCTGGTAGTGCCACGTAGCTGTATGGAGCCGGGTTGTCTTGTGAGTGTACATTCTCGTGATCACCTCTGCCAGCAATCATGTACAGTGGCTACATTCCTGTCAAGTCTTCCAGCAAAATCACAGAAGGAACATCCAGCTCCTTGTAGCCCTGTTACCTGACCTCATTGAAACTCAGTGAAGTGCTGATAATGGTGTCTTTGTCACCTTAGCGGTATTATTGATGAACATCAACTCACCATGTCCAAACTCAATAACAACAAACCCTCACAACTGTTACAGTGCAGATTTAAAGCAAATCTGATTTGCACCTTCATAGGGGTGCTCTTAGCCTCAGTCTTACATGGCTGACATGAAAACTGAATAAATATCATCTTTCAAAAACACGCCTACCAACTTTCATATATGTCACACAATTCCTTCTTGGTGTTGTGATTTCTTTTTCCATCAGTGTAGTTTATAATGAACTGCACGGCAGTTACATTTACAATAAGACAATAGACTTAGTAGGTAGAGTAGGAAAGAAGACCAACTGTGTCACACTGAAAGATGGAGAAAATAACAAATGATGGTAATATATAATGTATTGTCAAAATTTAAATTAAGTTCACAGCACTAAAAAAAAAAAAAAAAAGAAACCAAAATGCAATAAACGGAAGAGGAACTTCGATCCCCACTAATTAATTAGAAATGATAAATATAGAGAAGTGACACAAAACATAAAACTGACAGATAATTTAGAAGAACTGGTTCAAATTCTTAGGCAACAAGAAGAAAATTTAGCCCCACTGAACCTATGTAAAAGACATGTCTGGTGGAACTCAGAATGTGACAAAATTCATGAAGAAAGACATCATGCGTGGTTAAAATTTCAAACACACAAAACAGAAGAAAATGCAACCAACTTCAAAAATATCATGAAAAAGTTCACACAAATTATCAGGCAAACCAAGAGACCATCACAGAAAGATCTAATCAACTCAGTAGAAGAAAATTACCATAAAACCAATTCCAGAGACTTTTACAAAATGTTTGGAAGACAATTACAAAAATTTGCCCCTCCTACGTTAATGCTGAAAAAGGAAGATGGAAAAATGGCACATAATGATAAGGAAAATGCCGAAATCATGGCAAAAGCATTTAGTAAACTTTTGAATTGTGAAGAACCCCAGCAACTTTTAGCAATTAATACACACACACACACACCCATCAAAATGCCACCTGATCTCATAAATCCTCCCACAATCCAAGAGGTGGAAACGGCACTCAGAGAGATGAACAATTATAAGGCATGTGGAGAAGACCAAGTTTTTGCAGAAATGTGGAAATATGCCAGTGATATAGTTCAAACATCCTTACACATAGCCCTAACAAAAATCTGGATAGCAGAAAAGTTTCCCGAACTTTGGACCACAGCCATAATCCACCCACTCCACAAAAAAAAGAGATAAAAGCAACCCAGATAATTACAGAGGTATTTCTCTCTTAGACTACACATACAAGATTTTCTCCAGAATCCTATAAAAGAGGATCAAAGAGCAACTAGAGGAAGAATTAGGTGAATACCAAGGAGACTTCAGACCTTGGAGAAGCTGTGCAGAACAGATCATCACTTTAAAATTAGCCATAGCATACTGCAAGACACAAAATAAACCTCTTGTAATAACCTTGTGGACTTTAAAAAAGCATATGACTGTTTCCATAGACCTTCAATGTTAAAAATCTTAAGAAATTTAGAGCTCCATACAAAATTAATCAAATTGATAGAACTCACCCTAACCAACACTGTATCAAAAGTCAAGTTCAGGGAAGAATTTTCTGAGCCGAAGATTGCATGGCACCCCTGCTGTTCACTGTGCTTTAGAATACATAATGAGGGAATGGTACAAGATTAACCCAAAGAACATCCAAATTGGAAGACCCAAAGACAACACAAGTTTAAATTGTCTAGGATTTGCTGATGACCTTGCTCTCTTGTCCAGCAGTATTGAGGAAACCAAACAACAACTACAGGAAATAGCACAGAAAATTGGTCTTGGAATATCCTTTGAAAAAACATTCATCATGTTAACTGGCCCACAACTCATAAACAAAATTGCCATAGGAAACCAAAAAATGAAAATTGTAGATAAATTTAAATATCTGGGAGAAATCAATGAAAAGCCAACATGGCATAACAGAATAAACAAACTGACCAGAGAACAATATATCATCAAGAACACCCACAACAAAAAGAGCCTGTCAATTGCAACACAGTTAAAACACTTCAAAACAGTCACTCAACCAGAAATAACATACGCAAGTGAAACCATCTTCAAAACAACTAACACTGCACAAACAGACAAAATATTCAAAATACAAAGAAGAATCATCAGAACGTGCATCAACAAATTGTACCAGAAAGATGGACACTGGAGAGCAGCTACAAATGAAACAGTCAACAAGGAAACAGAACCAGTAACGAGTACAATCAGGAAGAAACACATTTCATTTTTTGGACATCCAATCAGAACACCAGAGAACAGGATCATCAGGAGAATAACAGAAAAATTGTGAAATAGTAAGTGAAACATTAAGTGGATTACAGAAATCAAGGAAGATATGGATGAGCTACAGATTACAATGGAAGACCTAAGAAACAAAACTGACAAAATCAGGCAGACAAACAAACCAGACTGCAAACGAGAATCAACAAACAGACAATAGGAAGGGTGATTTCACATGAAGAAAGAAGGATGAGATCCGAGAGAATGAAAAAGTATTGGGCTGACAGGAAACTGAAAAATTCTTTGTATAAAGTTGGCTAGAGTGGTCCAATGAAGGCCATAACATGTAAATAATAATAATAGTAATGTATTGCTCTCTATTCCTGTTGGATTTGCATGTACTGTTACGTATTGGTGGGGAAAAGGCAGGCAGAGAGACAGATAATTTGGAAAAGGATAATGACATTTGTTGTTCATGGTTTTCAAATATACTCCAGTCCTACATGGTTAGTAAAGGAAATCTAAAAGTTAGATAACAACGTGTTTATGAGATTCCGCATCAGTGTGGGGATCTTACACTGACCAAGCAGTTAGTTGTTCCACAGATCACAATAAATATTATTATGTGGAATATTCCAAGAGGACAAACCCAGAACACACATACAGGGTATGCCATTTATCTTGATCATCATAAATAACTTTTTGTCAAAACAAAATGTATCTAGCAAATGTTATTTAGCTACTAGGGGCCATTAACCAACATGAGTACCTTTCTTGCAACTTGGTTCTTTATAAAGATGTGAATATCAGTCTTTTTTTTTTAAAAAAAAATGAACATTCAGCACTCCACTTGCTCCTGTTCAAAAAGTATCAAATGTACAATTCACATAAACACATTGTTATTACAATGTGTACAGAATATAGCATTTAAGAGTACTGAAGCACTGTACCACATATCTCCATACTGTAAACAAGAAAACATTATTTCAATTACTATTCTGTTAATGTTCTCCATAGGGCGAGTAGCATTTCCATCTTCTCTCTGTTGGTGTGCAACGAACTCGCACAAAACTTCAAATAAAGATGGTTGGCTGACTGACCTGAAAAGCACCTTCCTTCTGTTTCCATTTGTTTACTGCCAATTCCAGTAAGTGTGTAAGTGATATTACCTTGTGTACCTGCACTGTGCACTAGTACAGAAAAATCAAAGTTAATCTTGTGTTACATTTTTTAACAAGGTCACGTTTACATGACTGATACATGTTATGATTTTGAACAGTTCTTAATGAGAGAACATTGATTACTGAATAAAAAATTTAGGGTGCTATTTAAACAAGGTGTATCACTGTTCATTTCTGTGTAGCGAGCAAAGTTACATGAAAGGCAATCATGCTAGTTAATGCTCCACTGGCAGCTACAGAATTTTTCCATTAACATGACTAATTATTTGTAGTGAAGAATTCCTCTGTGGTACAGAAAGCACTGTTAAGAAGAAACACCTGTAATCTAAAACTTCCTGGCAGATTAAAACTCTGTGCCTGACCATGACTCAAACTCAGGACCTTTGGCTTTCACGGCCAAGTGCTCTACAAACTGAGCTGCCCAAGCACAGCTTGTGACCCATCCTCACAGCTCTACTTCCGCCATTACCTCATCTCCTGCCTTCCAAACTTTGTAGAAATTTTCCTGCAAAACTTGTGGCACTGGCACCTTAGCAAAAGATCTGGCAAAGAACCTGGGAAAATTCTCGTCCTATGTAAAATTGCTAAGTGGGTCCTGGGCTTACATACAGTCAGTTGTTGACCAGTCTAGTGTGGCAGTTGGAGATAGCAAATCTAGTGTGGCAGTTGGAGATAGCAAAATCGTTCAAGAAATCATTCAGGCACGAAAATCATACAAAAATACCATCATCTGATCATCGAACAGACTCCCATATCGACAACATAAAAGCATCTCTGGCATAGAGAAATTACTGAATGAGTTGAAAACAAATAAGTTATCAGGCCCAGTTGGAATCCCAATTCAGCTTTTCAAAGAGTACTCTACAGCATTGGCCCCTTACTAGAGCTGCATTTATCATGAATCTCTCACAAGGCACAAAGTCCCAAGCAACTGGATAAAAGCACAGGTGACTCTTGTGTATAAGAAGGGCAAAGGAACGGACCCACAAAATTACACACCAATATCCCCAAAATTGGTTTCCTGCAGAATCCTTGAACATATTCTCAGTTTGAATATAATAACTCTTCTTGAGACTGAGAAGCTTATGACCACAAATGGTTTTAGCTCATGTGAAACTCAGCTTGTCCTTTTCTCGAATGGTATACAGTGAACTATGGATGAAGGGCAACAGGCAGACTCCATATTTCTAGATTTCTGGAATGTGTTTGACTTTGTTCCCCCACTCTAGGCTGTTAAGGACAGTACTGGCATATGGAATAGATTCATAGTTATGAGAGTGGCTCAAAGACTTCTTAAGTAATAGAACCCAGTATGTTGTCCTTGACAGTGAGTGTTCATCAGAGACAAGGGTATCATCAGGAGTGATCAAGGAAGTGTGATAGGACTGCTATTAATCTCTATACACACAAATGATTTGGTGAACAGGTTGGGCAGCAATCTCCAGTTGTTTGCTGATGGTGCTGTGATGTGTGGTAAGGTGCGGAAGTTGAGTGACTGTAGGAGGATACAAAATGACATAGACAAAATTTCTGTTTGTGTGTAGTAGTGTCCTTTTTGATACGGTCATGTAGTTTAAATATCTGGGCATGATGTTGCAAAGCAATATGAAATGGAATGAGAAAGTGAGGATTGTGGTGGGAAAGGCAAACGGTTGACTTCAGGTTATTGGGAGACTTCTAAGAAACTGTGGTTCATCTGTAAAGGAGACTGCATATCGGACAGAAGTGCTACTTATTCACGAGTACTGCTCGAGCGTTTGGGATCTGTACCAGGCCAGAATAAAGATTGACATTGCAGAAATTCAGAGGTGGGCTGCTAGGTTTGTTACTGGTAGGTTCCAACAGCAAGCAAGTGTTTGGAGATGCTTTGGGAACTCAAATGTGAATTCCTGGAAGGAAGGCGACTTTCTTTCTGAAGAATATTATTGAGAATATTTAGAGAACTGGGATTTGTAGCTCACTGCAAAACGATTCTGTAGCCTCCACAATTCTGTAGCCTCCAACAGACAGTGCATGTAAGGGCCATGAAGGTAAGATACAAGAAATTAGGGCTCATAAGGAGACATACAGTCAGTCATTTTTCCCTCATTGTATTTGCAAATTGAACAGAAAGGAAATAACTTGTAGGGTATCCTCCGCCATGCACTGCAGAGTATTGATGTAGATGCAGAGGTAGACAGAAGATTAGATTAGATTAGATTAGATTAATACTTGTTCCATAGATCATGAATACGACACTTCGTAATGATGTGGAACGTGTCAGGTTAATAAAAGATGTCTGTACAAGATATTAAATTACACAAAATATTGCATGACACTAATGTTTAAGTTGGTTTTTTTTCCCCTCCCTTAATTTATATCTAAAAATTCAGCCAATGAGTAGGAGGAGTTGTCATCTAGAAATTCTTTTAATTTACTTTTAAGTGTTGGTTGGCTATCTGTCAGGCTTTTGATGCTGTTTGGTAGGTGACCAAAGACTTTTGTGGCAGCATAATTTACCCCTTTCTGTGCCAAAGTCAGATTTAACCCTGCATAGTGAAGATCATCCTTTCTCCTGGTGTTATAGCTATGCACACTGCTATTACTTTTGATCTGGGTTGGATTATTAACAACAAATTTCATAAGTGAATATATACTGTGAGGTTACTGTGAGGATCCCTAGATCCTTAAATAGATGTCTCAGGATGACCGTGGGTGGGCACCAGCAATTATTCTGATTACACGTTTTTGAGCAATGAATAGTTTTCTACTCAACGATGAATTACCCCAGAATATGATGCCATACCAAAGCAGTGAATGAAAGTTGGCATAGTAAGCTAATTTACTGAGATTCTTATCACTAAAATTTGCAATAACCCTAATGGCATACGTAGCTGAACTCAGACGTTTCAGTAGACCATCAATGTGTTGCTTCCAGTTTAACCTCTCATCAATGGTCACACCTAAAAATTTTGAAAATTCTACCTTAGCTACAGACTTCTGTTTAAAGTCTATATTTATTACTGGAGTTGTGCCATTTACTGTATGGAACTGTATATACTGTGTTTTATCAAAATTTAAAGAGAGTCCGTTTGCTGAGAACCACTTAATAATTTTATGAAAAACATCATTTACAATTACATCACTTAGTTCTTGGATGTTATTACTATACTTGCATCATCAGCAAAAAGAACTAACTTTGCATCTTCATCAATGTGGAATGGTAAGTCATTGATGTATATCAAGAACAGTAAAGGACCTAAGACTGAACCCTGTGGGACCCCATACCTGATAGCCCACCAGTTTGAGGAATCAGCTGTTGTTTTAACATTACATGACCCACTTATTTCAACTTTCTGCATTCTTCCAGTTAAGTATTTGTGCACTGCCCCCCTCAAACCATAATGATTTAGCTTATCTAAAAGAATTCCATGATTTACACAATCAAAGGCCTTTGAGAGATCACAAAAAATACCAATGGGTGATGTCCGGTTATTCAGAGCATTTAATATTTGATCAGTGAAAGCGTATATAGCATTTTCTGTTGAAAAGCCTTTCTGAAAACCAAACTGACATTTTGTTAGTACTTTATTTTTACAAATATGGGAGGCTACTCTTGAATACATTACTTTCTCAAAAATTTTTGATAGAGCTGTCAGAAGAGAGATTGGGCGGTAGTTGTTGACATCTGACGTATCCCCCTTTTTATGCAATGGTTTTACAATGGCATATTTCAGTCTATCGGGGAAAACACCCTGCTCCAAAGAGCTATTACATACATGGCTGAGAATCCTACTTATCTGTGGGGAACAAGCTTTAAGTACCTTGCTGGAAATGCCATCAATTCCGTAAGAGCTTTTACTTTTCAGTGAGTTTATTATTTTACTGATTTCAGAGGGAGAGGTTGGTGGAAATACAGTTGTTTCAAACAAAGATATTATGGAGACCTGACTTAGCCATAGCCTGCAGGACATTTCTAAAATGAAATTTTCATTCTTCAGTAGAGTGTGCACCAATACGGCACATTCTGGAAGATCAAAACTGTGTGCCAGACTGCAACTTGAAATCGGGACATTTACCTTTCACGAGCAAATGCTTTACAAACTGAGCACCCCATGCACAATTCACGGCCTGTGAAAGGCAAAGGTCCCAAGATAGTCTTTAGTTCCAGCACATAATTTTAATCTGCCAGGAAGTTTCATATCAGCGCACATTCTGCTGTGGAGTGACTATTTCATTCTGGAAATATCCCCATGGCTGTGGCTAAGCCATGATTG
Organism: Schistocerca piceifrons; assembly: GCF_021461385.2. NCBI lineage: Eukaryota > Metazoa > Arthropoda > Insecta > Orthoptera > Acrididae > Schistocerca > Schistocerca piceifrons. The sequence goes on along the minus strand of NC_060139.1, from coordinate 213,538,412 downwards.
CACAATAACCTTTCTTCCAGAAGTGTTAGTCCTGCAAGCTTCAGTGAAGTTTGGAAGGTAGAAGACGAGGCACTGTTGGATGTGAAGCTGTGAAGATGGGTCGTAAGTCATGCTTGGGTAGCTCAGTTGGTAGAGCACTCGCCTGTAGAAAGCAAATGTGCTGAGTTTGAGTCCCGATCCAGCATACAATTTTAATTTGCCAAGAAGTTTCATACCAGCACAGTCTGTTGCAGAGCGAAAATTTCATTCTGGTCCTTTAATCTACATTTGAAAACACTTCTGCTACCTGTCGAGTTTTATTTTCATGGGAAGATTGTCAAAGAATTTTAAAGCTGTGTATTTCATCTCTTTCTGTGGCAAAGTTGGATTCATTAAAGACTAAAACAGATCTTTTTTCTTCTAGTGTTGAACGCGTGAATACTCTTAAACTCAGGCGGACTGTAGACAACAAATTTCGTAACTGAATGAATGTACTGTGAAGCTTCTTACAGAGATGCCTGCAAGGTGTACATGTGAACACCACACATAATTTTAATTACATCCTTTTGTGCAATGAATACTTTTTGCCTAAGTAAGGAGTTCTCCCTTACAGGAGCCACTGATTTTCTGAAGCACTGGCTGTGCAGTCGAGAGGGTTTGTGTAGTCTGATGAAGCAGAGGACCATACCAGTAGCAGCTTGCTGCTGGAGGAGGAACCAGACAAAATGTGTCTAAGAATACCCCATCTTTCCTTCATCCTGTCTTGTTTGTTCTCTCTGTCTAGTTGGGCAGGTAGAGTTTCAAAACCCAGAAGACAGTCTGCCTGGGGTGTGGCAACCCGAAATATTGTCCGGCCCTCCAGAAAGGAGGCTGAATTGTTGGGACAGATCCCCAGCATTATAGCTTGAGATATCTGTCAAAAGCCTCTGATGAAAAATGGAACATCACAGAAATTAACAAAGCTACCAACAAGGACTTTGTTTACGGCAACATGGAATGTATAGGTTTTGAATACCAAGAAAATAGAAGATTTCCAGGAGTTTGAAATGTTAAAGATTAATATGAGGGTGTTAACAAAAATGCAAAGAAAGAGAAAGCGAAATGAAATTACGGAACACTATATTTATTTCTACAGTGATGTTAGGATGGAGGAGGGGGCCAAGAGAGGTGTGTCAATAGTGACCCACAAAAAGCATGAGAAGATCATTAAGACTTGGAAATAAATAAAAGAAAGAACTATGACTGTGGACTTTCCCAAGTATGCACATGAATGCACATTAGTGGCAGTGTGTGCCCCAAAAAATGATGCTGATATGAAAAACCAAAGATGAGCTTTATGAGGAATTGAAACTTGTACTGGAAAAGAAAGTGTCAAGAGAAAATAGTCCTTATGGGAAATATTAATGGAAGAATAAGTTCAGAGGTGGATGATGAAACAATAGGAAATATGGAGAGGATGTAATAAACGAAAATGGCAAAAAACTAGTAAAAACATGCACTGCATTAGATCTGAAAATTTTAAGAGGTTTCTTCCCCATAAATGGATACATAAATAAATGGGGCAGGTCATTCAAGAGGTTATATGATACAAAAGAAAAAATTTAGACTTTAGGAGAGTAACATAATGGTATACAGAGGCCTGGAATGTGGCTCTGACCACTACCTGCTTAGAGCAAAGTTTGTCTTTCCACCAGGGGGGGGGGAGGGGGGGGGGAAGGGTACCTGAAGAAGATAGTGCTCCTATTAAACTTCTGGATGCTGTTCAATATAATTTAAATAGTTTCAAAGATGAAAGTGCAAAACAAAGTGTTATAAACGGAGGCTAGCTAGCAATCTGCAAAGTTTTGGTGAAGGCGGAAATGCTGAAGAGAAATATCAGCAAATTAAAAGATGCATTCAAGGGGAGCAAATTAAAAGATGCATTCAAGGGGCAATATAATGAAGTGCTGGGTCAACAGAGCAAAAAAAGCAAACTAAGGCCATAGTGGTGGACATGAAGATGCAGGAAGATAAAAGTTAAGAATAAAGTGTGTAACAGTTGACAGGATGAGAGACCTGGAGGATAGAAAAAAAGTACGTGGAAATAAGCAGAAAGGTGACTACAATAATTTCCACTTATCTTCTTAATATCTTTCTGGTAAATTCAACAATGGAAACTCCAGGTCGGAATATCAACAATGTTAGGAAAAGATTGATTGCTACTTATCATAAAGATGAGACATTAAGTTGCAAACACGCACAATTAAGACAACTTACACATTAGCTTTCGGCCACAGCCTTCATAAGAAAATGAAAGAAAAATACACAGCATTCATTCACACAAGTAAGCACACCTCAGATATATATGACTGCCAACTCCAGCAGCTTGGACCAGAATGCAACTGTCACATGGAATGGAAGCAGCAGTCTGGAAGGGGAAGGGATAGCTGGAAGTGGGTGAGAGGAGAGAGGATTGCTGCCAGGCAAAGTGTGCAGGGACTTGACTGCCAACAGACACAGAGATGAGAGGCTGTGGGGCAGGAGGGTGGGAGATGAGAATGGGGAGGAGGTGATAGGACAGAGGGGGTAGAAATTGTTGGGTGGAGTGTAAGGGAACAGCATATTACCATAGTTTAAGGTGCTACCAAAGCCATCCCACCCTCCTCTTTCCTACCACTCATACACTGCTATCCTTCCCCTTCCCTGACACTCCAAATTAGTGCTGCTATTCCATAAGACAGTTGCATTCTGGTCTGAGCTGGCAGAGTTGGCAGTCGTGTGTGTTAGGTGTGTTGGCTTGTCTGAATGAATGCTGCGTGTTTCTCTTTCTTTTTCTGATGAAGGCTGTGACCAAAAGCTAATGTGTAAGTAGTCTTAACTGTGCCTGTTGGTAATGTTTTATCTTTACCGTAAGTAGCAATTCATCCTTTCCTTACATTGTTGATATTCCAACCTGCAGTTTCCATTGTTCAATTCACAAGAAAGGTACAAAGAAGGTATGTGGAAATTACTGTGGAGTCAATATTACAAACTCTATGGGTAGGTTACATGGTCAGATCCTAAAAAGCAGGACAGAGGGGATGCTGATGAACACTGCGAGAGAAAAGTGGACCTCAAAAGGAAAGATCTCATAACAACACAATTTTTAGATAACTAATGGCAAAGAGACTGGAAAGGAGTCAGCCATTTACTGTTCACAGATCTCGAGAACATGTATGACACAGTGCCACTGAAGAAACTGTGACATAATGAGGTGGAATGAACCGAAAAGACATACGTTAGAAGTACATGGAACCCATACAAATTTGCCGAAAGTGTAATCAAAGTGGGGAACAAAATTTTGTCACAGCCTTTCAAAATTACGAAATGGTTAAAAAGAGTGATTCTGGTTATCTCTTACGCTGTTTAAAATATACATCTAGGAAGCCTTAGACCTGTGGAGCACAAAATGTGCATTAATGGACATTCAGATAAAGGATCAATGTTTGTACAGCATGTTCTTTGCAGATGATCTGGAAGTGATGGCCAATGGAGATTATGACACCTATTTTATGCCACGAAAATTATTAGAAAAATATGATTAGTTAGGATTTAAAGAAATGTTCGGCAGACTGAATGTAGGAAACTCAATATTAGAGGGCCAGAACGTCAAAAGAGGTAAAAAATTTAAATACTTGGGCAGCATCCTATTGAAAGCAGGAACAAATATTTCAGAAATACAGCAGCAAGTCGCCCACGGAATAACAGCAATCCAGAAGCTAAACCCTCTTTTATGGTCTTCTATGATAAGTTGGAAAGTAAGAAAGATGCTCTATAGAAGTATTGTGGAGCATGTAATGATCTGCAGATGTGAGTGATGGGAGTTTACTGGAAAAAATAAAAAAATATGAACTGAGAGTTGCAGAAATGGACTGTTTCAGAAGATGAAGTAGAATATCTCAGAGTGTCCACATAGCAATACAAAGATTAGGGAAATAACCCAGACTCAAGAAAGCATTGTAGATAGAATACAAGAATGGCAGTTCACCTGATATGGACATACAACGCAAATGACAGATGGTCAAAGAAGATATTGATGTGCCACGCTCAGGGAAGAAGGAGAGGGCGAAGACCAAAGGCTGCCTGGTTAGGTGAGGTAAAGGAGGCCATGAGAAAAATAGATGAACATGAGGAAGCGCTCCCCACATAGGAACCAATGGTAACAGATATGTCGGATGCGGAGACAGCTATAGGACTGTAGGAACCCCACAAATATTATCCCATCAGACATCAGTGACTGATAATATGCAAACTATGTTAACTTAGTTTCTGTATCACCAAACCTGGGAATTCGTCTTATCGCAAAAGTAGCCAAACCTAAATCTTTTCACAGGTGTACTAGGCCAATATGCTATTTACAGTTTAAGTTTTGATCAATATTCACATGTAAGAACACTCTGACTTATTCATTATTTCTCGTTAGTGTTATAGATTAATTGGAGGTGCTATACCCTGGTAATTGCAAGTGCAATATTTTTGATCATACAAAACTCGATGAGCTGTAGTTTTTCAAAGGTCAAAGCCAGTTCATTTGCACAAAATTAATCAGTATTCAAAGTTTGCAGAAGGATGGACTACTAAGATAAGTTCATATTTTTCTCTTTAAACCTGTATAGGTCTTGTCTTCCACTAGCTTGTTAATAAACTCTGCATGACAGTAGAGAATCCCTGTCATTCCACAGGGAAGGGGGCACAGTATACGGGAAACCTTGTGTTGTGATAGTGTTACCCATGACACACCTGAATCCAGATTTTATTATTAGCAACAATTGCCATCAAATAGCAAACATACCCAGTAGCAGGTGTCAAAATTACAAGACCTCTGAAAAGGCCTTTGCAAGATGAGCAGCTACATACCTACACAATTTTCTCTCTCTTGACATTTGAAGAATAAAAACTTAATAGACTTTAACTGTATTGCCCAAAAAGATAATTCCACAAAATAACAGGAGACGAAGCATAATAATTCAGCCAGCCAGCCCATTCCATAGATACTACCAATGAGCAGAACCTTCAGGAATGTGGAAAGCATGAACAAAAGACATGGAAATCATAGAAAATTAAACTGTATACTGCATTGACAGTAAATATAACTATACTACTTGATGCTATTCACACTTAGCCATCCCAATTTCATAAAATTTATTAGAAACAAAGCTGTTGCCCTCTCTATCATACTAAATAGCTGCTGTTTATCTGCTACTATCATCCACATTTAACTTCTGTAAAAGTCTACACCATGATGTACCTTTGGAAGAGACTTCTGAATTTATATCCCGTGTTAACAAACTCCAATTTAGAAGTGTATGTCTTACCATAACCAGCCTGCATTTTATGTCCTCTCTACTTCATCAATCGTCTTATTTTACTGCCCAGATAACAAAATTCATTGACTATTTTGGTGTCACATTTTCTAATATCAAACTCTATCAGCACCACCTCACTCTATTACATTAAATTACTGTTGATGAAGTTCACTTTATAACCTCTTTTCAAGATACTACGCATTCTGTTCAACTGCTCTTTGAAGTCCTTTGATGTCTCTAACAATTACAATGCCATTATCAGCAAACCTCAAAGTTTTTAATTCTTCTCCCTTTCTGAATTTCTCCTTGGTTTCCCTTAGTGCATGCTCAATGCACAGATTGAACAACATTAGGGATAAGCTACAACCCTGTCTCACTCCCTTCTCAACCACTGCTTCCCTGCCATGCCACACCCTTCAACTCCAACGATGACAATATGGTTTTTAAACAAACTGTAAATAACTTCCAGTTTCCTGTATTTAATCCTGCTACCATCAGGATTTCAAAGAGAGAGTATTTGCATTTGTCCCCTTAGCATTTACTGCATAGTCATTTTGTGCTTTCTGTCAATCTCATTCTTTATACACCTGTATACTCTTTCAAGTAATTCACTTGCAGTTTTTTAATATTTTCTCCTTTCATCAAGTAAAATTCATTATACCCTGTCTTATACAGGGTGAGTCAAAACATACTTTGTAACTCTGGAATGATATAGCAACTTATTGAGATAACTTACAGACTCAGTAGATGTGTTATTTTATAGCAAACAACCTCAAGTTTTGCATAAAAGTATCAAATGTCATTTTGGTCTGATGTGACTACCATTCATGATGCAGCATACATCCCACCAGTAATCAGTCTCCTCCCACACTCATTGCAAAAAATAAGAGTGTAACTTGTGTAATAGCAGTGTAGAGTTGATTTTTCAGGTCAGCTAAATTGTTTCGTAAGGGCGGAACATACACACAGACTTTAATGAAACTGTAGAGAAAGAAATCAAGTTGTGTCAAGTCTGCGAGGTAGGTGGCACCCTCCACACCAGGTAAGGTGGCACCATACACACCAGTGAAAGTAGTCTTTTTAACTGTGCACTACACCAGCACTCCTGGTGGGGGATGGGGTACCGATGTACTATGTGAATCAAACTTGAGGTTTTTGTTTTAAGGTGCAAAAACAACTAGGGTCATATGCACCCATATCAAAACTGTAGAACATGAAGACAAAGAGCGGAGTTAAAAATGACTACAAGTCATCCCAGTCAACAAAAGAGAAGACAACTAAAAACAGGAACGTGGAAAAAGGCCTGTAAAATACGCCATAGAGAAACGGAAGTCCAGAACTAAAAATTAAATGGCCTTTGCCACATTGCTACAACGGATAAAAAGTAAAATGCAGTCGACAGACCATGTGTCATTCGCCAAAACGGCCGATAACACAGACGACAAACACAAACAGGAATGTAAGCGGTTAAAAAAAGGGCATTCTGTTCAGGACGGCATCGTCCAAGCCGCTGGAAGAGGCTTAATAACCAGGAGCTTGTTCCCATGTAGGGAGGACCAATGGTGATGCCAAAATGACACAACCCGCTGACAGCTGGCAACACAGAAATAATCAGAGAGAATGTAAGAACTAGCGCGCTGAGGTACAAGCTGCCTTCGCAGCAGGGTCAGCAGCCTTGTTTCCTGTCGGACTGCTGTGACCAGCAACCCACATAAACATCACAGTGGCTCTATCACAAGTGAGCAAGTGACAGCCTTCCTGCATCCATTGCACTAAGGGATGGACATTGTGCAGCACACAGAAACTTTGAAGGGCACTGAGAGAGTCTGAGCAGATGACGCAATTGAAAAGCCTGTGTCGCCGGATGTACTGTGTGGGTTGATACAGGGCAAATAGCTCTGCTGTAAATACTGAGCAGTGTTCCAGACGCCAATACCGAAAAATGTCAGCACCAATGACAAAGACACATCTGACACCACGGTCAGTTTGAGAGCCATCAGTGAACATAAAGGTATTATCACGAAGTTCCGTGTGAAGGTTGTGAAACGGAAGGTGATAGAGTGAGGCTGAAGTAGCATCCTTAGGAAGTGAATGAAGGGCAAGTTGAACACAGGCCGGCACACAAAGTCTAGGTGGTGAAGGGTTCACACCCACCGGAAAAGTTGCAAGGTGCGTAAATGAAGCTGCCATAGCGAGAGCCAAAAGCGAACTCAAGGAGGTAACAGAGAAGAGGGATGCACCCCATACTGGTGATCAAAGGAGTCATCGAAGAAGGAGGCATAGGATGGGTGGCCACGCATGGAAGACAGACGGCATGCATATCTGCTGAGGAGATGGTCACAGCGGTAGGACAGTGGTAATTTGGCAGTTTCTGCTTATAGACTCTCAAACGGGCTAGTGCGAAAGGCACTACTGGCCAAGTGGATGCCACAATGGTAGATAGTATCAAGACAGCGTAAGAGGCATAGATGTGCAGATGCAAAAAGAAACAACACCCGTAATCTAGTTTCGAACAGACAAATGTCCGGTACAAATAGAGGAGGATGGTTCGATCTGCACTCTAGGAAGTACCATTAAGGACACATAGGACAATGAAGGACTGCATACAGCAGACTGTCAGGTAAGACACACGGGAGGACCAAGAAAGTTTCCTAGTGAGCATGAGCCCCAGGAATTTCATAGTTTCACTGAATGGAAGAGCGACAGTCCCAAGACATAAAGATGGTGGGAGAACCAATTGCGCTGCCAGAAATTCATACAAACAATTTGTCAGTGGAAAAATGAAAGCCAGTGTCGATGCTACAGGAGTAAAAATGATCAAAACATCACTGAAGACACCGCTCAATGGGGCAAGTCCATGGAGAACTTCAATAGATGGCAAATTCGTCAACAAAAAGTGAGCCAGGGATGCCTGGCAGGAGACAGGCCATTATAGGGTTAATGGTAATAGTAACGGGGACAATGCTCAGGATGGAATCCTGAGGCACACTGTTTTCCTGGATAAAGGTGTCTGACAAAGCAGGACTCACTTGTACCTTGAAAGTTTGGTATTTTAAAAATTCCTGAAGAAAACAGGGCATGCAGCGTTGGAAGCCCCAGGTGTAAAGAGTATGGAGGATACCAGACCTCCAGCAGGTGTCATATGCTTTCTCCAAATGGGAAAACATGGCCACAGTCTGAGATTTCCAAAGAAAACAATTCATGACATGGGTGTACAAAGTGACGAGATGGTCAACTGCACAACGGCGCACTCGAAATCCACACTGTGCAGGGGTTCATAAATTGCGAGACTCAAGCCACCATATCAGCCAGGCACGAATCATATGTTCCATCTCTCACAAACAGAGCTGGCAATAGAAATGAGGCGGTGGCTAGAGTGAAGGTGTTTGTCCTTACTAGGCTTAGGTATGGGTATGACAGTGGCTTCATGCCAGCGTCTGTCCAAATGCGGTTGTACTTATCAAGCAGAATGTGCTTGCCCGCAAGAGAAAAGTGCTGCAATATCTGAATGTGAACAGCGTCTGGCCCCTGGGCGGAGGACGGAAGAAGTGAGAGCATGGCCTAACTCCCACATAGTAACAGTGAAATTGTAGCACTCACGATTCTGAGAAGAAAAGGGTATCGCCTGAGCCTCCTCCGCTCATTTCTGATAGAAAAAGCAGGGTGATAGTGGGAGGAGCTCGAAACCTTCACAAAATTGTGGCCCAAGGTGATGAAGATAGCAATAGGGTCCACGATGACGTCATCTGCTACGGTCAGGCCGGAAATTGGGGAATGAATCTTGTTCCCAGAGAGCCGTCAAAAGTTGGCCCACACGACGGAAGAGAGAGTGGAACTGTTAAAAGAACTAGAGATGAAATCCAGCTAGCTTTTTCAATATCCTAGAACATGACAAAACTGTGCGCACATCTGTTTATAATGAATGAAGTTTTCCATCGTAGGGTGATGGTTAAAATCACAGAGAGCATGTCTCCATGCACAAATTGCCTCGCGGCGCACCTCAGTCCACCAAAGAACTAGGACACAGTGTGGTAAAGGGGAAGTGCAATGAATGGAACATTCTGTGGTGGTAAGGATAATGCTTGTAAGATATTTCACCTGGTCATCACAACTGGGGAAATTTTGTAAATAGTCTTCATGGGTGTGCCGCTGGATGACGTTGTGCAAATCCCACAATATTTCCTCAGAGCAACTGTCCGACATCATCAGGTCGTTGAACTTCGCTGGTGTAGGTACGACTGACAAGCTCCGCATGTCGACACCACTGTATATGGAGCACGCGCGTGAAGATTGCCCAGGCGTGGGAACCACGCATGCGCAAAAATTTGCAGATAGAAGGCGTCAGACTCAGACGCTCTCCGCCGGGAAACGCAGATCAGCGGTTCTGTGCATGCGCTGACGCTGTGTTTACTAACATGCAACCAAAGTTGTGATGGGTCTATTATCGAAAGCTCTTTGCTTTCTCGTCGTGATTTAACAGCAGCCAATGCAGGGTTCCAGGCTGTACTCAATTGAAAACCCGCATTCTTGTTGATGAGGTTATCAGCTGTACGGATATGTATACATATATGTTTTCAGATTGGTCATGTAACGATAATACAGAGATTTCAGAAACAGATTTTAAACTGTAAGCCAATTCCAGGGCAGACATGCACTCTGATCATAATTTACTGGTTACGAGTTGTAGATTAAAACTGAAGAATTTGAAAAACATAGGACATTAAGGAGATAAGTTCTAGATGAGCTGAAAGAACAGGAGGCTGTTGAAAGTTTCAAAGGGAGTGTTAGACAATAATTGACTGAAACAGCGAAAGGAGTACAGCAGATGATGAATGGGTGTCTTTGACAGATGAAATAGTTAAGGAAGCAGAGGATCAAAGGGTAAGACAAGATCCAGCAGAAATCATTGGATATCACACGGGACACTGAATTTAACTGATAAAAGAAGACAATACAAAAACACAGCAAATGAAGGACGTGAAACTGAATACAAACATCTAAAAAATGGGATTGACAGAAGGTGTAAAACGACTAAGCAGGCCGGCCGGGATGGCCGAGCGGTTCTAGGCGCTACAGTCTGGAACTGCGCGATCACTACAGTCGCAGGTTCGAATCCTGCCTCGGGCATGGATGTGTGTGATGTCCTTAGGTTAGTTAGGTTTAAGTAGTTCTAAGTTCTAGGGGACTGATGACCTCAGAAGTTAAGTCCCATAGTGCTCAGAGCCATTTGAACCATTTTGACTAAGCAGGAGTGGCTTGAGGATGAATGTAAGTCTATAGAAGCATTTATAATGAAGGGAAAGATAGATACCATCTATAGAAAAATTAATGAGGCCTTTGGAGAACACATAAGCACCTGTACGAATATCGAGAGCTCGGATGGAAAAAAGCACTAACAAACAAGCAAGAGCTGAAAGGAATATATACAGGCGCTATACAAGAGAAATGAGCTTGAAGGCAATAGTATACAAAGGGAAGAGGGGATGGGAGATTGTGATACTGCAAGAAGAATTTGCCACAGCACTGGAAGACCTAGGTTGAAACAAGGCCCTGGAGCAGACGATATTATGTCAGAAATGCTGATATCCTTGGGAGAGCAAGCCATGACAAAACTATTTCACCTAGTGTGCAAGATACATGAAATGGGAGAAATATCCTCGGACTTCAAGAAGAATGTAATAAATTCAAATCCAAAGAAAGTAGGTGCTGATACGTGTGAATATTACTGAACTATCAGTTTAATAAGTCATGGCTGTAAAAACTGACAGGTCATTCTATGAAAGGTAAAGGTTTTGTTATGCCAGTTACACTACCTGTTCCCGAGTTTAGTGTCAAATCATCACAGCTTGAATCATCAAATCTTCACTGCGTATTGTTTATATTCCAGCCTATCTGTTTTTCTTTTCTTTTCTTAATTCTTCAATGTCAATTGTACAACCGCTATGCCCATAACCATAATCTTCACTGCGTATTGTTTATATTCCAGCCTATCTGTTTTTCTTTTCTTTTCTTAATTCTTCAATGTCAATTGTACAACCGTTATGCCCATAACCATGACACTGACACGAATTATTTACAGAAGAATGGAAAATCTGGTAGAAGCTAACTTAAGAGAAGATCGATTTGGGTTCTGGGGAAATGTAGGAACATGAAAGTCTATACTGACCCAACGACTTATCTTAGATTATCGATTTAAAAAAGGCAAATGTATGTTTACAGCCTAAAGGTAGAAAAAACTTTTCATAAAGTTGACTGGATTCCACTCTTTGAAATTTTGAAGGAGGGGGATGTGTGTGTAAAATACAGGATGCAAAAGGTCATATACAATACGTATAGAAACTACATGGCAGGTGTAAAGAGTCGCAGGGTATAAAAGGGAAGCAGAGGTTGAGAAGGGAACGAGACAGGAGTGTAGCCTATCCTCAATGTTATTTAATCTGTACACTGAGCAAGCTTTTGAAATGTGATGCTACAGAAGAACATTGAAGACTGGGTGGGTACATTGCATAACTAATGATGAGGTACTGAATAGAATTGAGGAGAAATGAAATTTGTTGCACAACTTGACCAAACAAAGGAATCGATTGATAGAACACTATCCGAGTCATTAAGGAATTACATTTAGCATTGGAGGGAAGTGTGACAGATAAAAATTGTGTATGGAGATCAAGGGATGAATACAGTAAACAGAAAAAGGTGTAGGTTGCAGTAGTTGTTCACAGATGAAGAGGCTTGCATAGGATACAGTAGCATGGAGAGCTGCATGAAACCAGTTTTCAGACTGAAAAGAACAACAAAAACAAAAACAACAACAACAACAACAACAACAACAACAACAAATGCTGACTGTCTTTCCACTGGCCATTTACTTTTCGACTTCTTTGCATTTTTTCTGCAGCCTTTTACTTTAACTTCCCTTTAGTTTCTATTGATTTCACTAAAAACTGACTTATACTGCCATATTTTTTCCTTTTTCTTAACAGTTGAAAGACTCCTCTTAATATCCACAGCCCTCATATTAGCTACATTTATCTGTCCAATTTCTGTGAATGCCCTTTCTCAGAGGTATGCCCATTCCTGCCTACTGTGGTATTCATGACTGCAATATCCACAACATCAAAAAATTTCAAATGCATCATTCCTCAATATCCAACAGTTCTTTATACAAAGAGTTTTGCTAATGATTTGTTTAAACTTCAGCCCACTCTTCATCATTACTAAATTGTGAAGTGAGTCTATACCTGATCAGGGTACACCTCACAGTCCAATACCAGATTTCACAATCTGTCCCAATAAGATGTAATTCCGCTGGTATTGTCCCACATCATCAGCAAGTTTCCAAATGTATTTTTTCCACATGTAATTTTCCAAGTATATCCTGCGATTTTTGAACAGTGTATTAGCCAATATTAGCTGAAATTTATTACAGTACACGGCATTTTTTCTCCTGTCTCTCTGCTGAGCACGTATTATCCCTTAACTCTATCCTTATCTTCTTTCTGTTTCACTTCACTGACTCTTATTGCTCTAGATAGTGCCTTTGTGTAACAATTTTAAGAGTTTCTAGCTTCTGTATCAAATTCAGAGTAGGACATTCCACATTTTGGCTCGCAGAATGTCAAGCTTACCTTTTTTTGGTCACAACTCCCCCTTGGCAGCCCCTCCTGGAGATCTGATCAGGAGACTATTTTCGAATCTTTTGCTAATGGAGGGATCACAGTTTCTCAATTGCATAATTTCTCTTCTTCAGAAATGTTTTCCTGATGCCATTGGATTTATCAAAGAAAGTAGATCTGATTATAATGGAGGGGTCTTCATTGCTTTCTGCATCATCATACTGTTGATTACACCTGATTCTTCCACCTTTCGGGGAATTTACCTTTCCCAAGGACACAAGAGTATTCTGGAACACTATCCACTCCTCCACACTCTTTGACATGTCCAATGGCAAAAGAGAAGCACTTCTGAAGAAAATAAATTTGTTTACATTGAATATAAATTTAAATGTTAAGGAGTTTTGCTGAAGGCATTTGTCTGGAGCATAGCCTTGAATGGGAGTGAAACATGGATGATACAGTTCAGATACAAAGAGAATTGAAGCTTTCAAAATGTAGTACTACAGAAGAATGTTGAAGAGTAAAATGGTAGATCTGGAACTAATGAAGGTGTACCGAATAGAGCTGGGGAGAAAGGAAATTTGTGGGAATCCTAACAGAGAGGATCGACTGATATGGTACATTCTGAGACATAATGGAACTGTCAATTTGGTGTTGTAGAGAAGTGTGGCAGATCAAAACAGCAGAGGGAGACCAAGAGACAAGTTCAATAAGCAGGCTCAAATTGATGTTGGTTATGTTAGTTAATTCAGTGATGAAGAGGCTTGCAGAGTATAGTGTGGAGAGCTGTATCAAACCAGTATTCGGACTGAAGACCACGACAACAACAAAACAACAACAGAAGCAGCAGCAACTAGTAGATGCTTGAAGGTAAACATCTGCTACCCCATAAACACTACTTACAATGTTTCAAGAGCAAGTATTACGTGAGGAACCTAGGAATATACTACAGCAACCCCCCCCCCCCCCTCCACCCCGTCAAATGTCTCCCACTGGGAAATTAAGACTAATGACAGCATGCACAGGGGTGTATAGACAGTTATTAATCTCGAACTCTATATGCAAATGGTATGGGAAGAAGCTCAATATCTGGTAAAATGTAAGTACCCTCTAGCATGCAGGTGTGAAGGTAGACATAGACTTTACAAAAATCTATGGAAGACTGTTTTACTATTTACCAACTGTATTAATGTGATTGAAGGCTGCAACAAAATCCAAACTGACAGTTTCACTAAGCAACACCAAAACTACATATGTGACTGACATTCGTTCAGCTTCCAAACATCATACATGGCACTTAAATGCAAATCATGTGTGAAAGTGAAAAAAACAGCTGTTACATTTCGGAACTACCTAGCTGTGGATACGATTTAGGCAACAACATAACAACTGTTCACTGCCAAACTATTTATCAGGAACTTTTACCCGTTCATCCTGAATAGTATTGTTTGTATTTCATTAGTGATGATAGTCTTCCAAAGCGTTTATGTAAATATGTAACCTGAACAACTGAAGGCAGTGAGCGAAATGAATTGACAGATGCATATTCTCGCCCGCTGACTTTCAATTTACCTGTGGAATCTATAATTATTTTTACAAGAAAGTCGATTCTTACGCATTTTGTAGTGCAGCGTACGTAGTGATGATAATCGCCAAAACAAAACATAGTTCTCGCCCATAAAAATACATATTCGTAACAAAAAATGATTCTGCAGTTGCACGTCTGCTTCGTTCACCATTTCGATTTTTTGACTTCGTCGGCGTACCCAAATACATAACTCCACGTCATATGTTTATGCTCGCCCTCTTGTCACGAATAAATCTATCTAGCAAAGACTTTAACTAATTTCATTACGAGCACACGTCACTCCATAATTCAATTTTGCATTGGCCCTCATCTTGTGACGATAGTTACATATACACGTGCTGTCATTCATATCTCCGGCATGCACAATACTGCGGCTCCTGCTAGCTCCTACCCTCCAACATTTCGGCATTGCTGAAAAAAGCAATACAAAAAGTAGGATTGATCTGCAAAGCACATGTTCATTTGTTTCATTGATGCCAATAGCAAGGGCAAAATTAGAAAGCCGGCCCTGCCCCATACAGATTGTCAGTACTGATGGAGCGCTGTGCTTTTGTTCGCAATTGATAAACAAATAAGCTCCATGCTTGACAGATAATAACAAAAACACAAGGGGTTTGTTTGAGACAATGAGTGTTGTAGTCATATTTCTTCCAACATTTTTGTACGGAAGTGATTCAGGACTACTTCATGGTCTTTATGTGCAGCAGAACACAGTAAAGGTTTTCTATGTTACTCATTTGACTAATACTTGTCATTCGGTGTCCAAGACGCCGAAACGGAAAAGATGTATTGGCTACTACGCAAGAACTATTGATAATGAATTTACGACACTTCCAAACGAAAAAGGAAATTGGCTGATGTTAAACTTCCAAGAGCATTCGGTTATTCTGACAAAATTAATAATAAGTGGGAACCCCGTCACATTGATGAAGGGGTGCCGTGTGATATGTGTGTTTTATGATTATCATAAATTTTTTGCTTCAGAAATCCTTTGTGAAGGACTTGAGAGCACTACTGGCTTCAGTTCGGATTACTGCAGATTTTTAGCGAATTTCTTGAAGTTAGATTCTGGAGCAAACGCCCCCGAAAGCCCCAAGTGTTTGGATTTTTTTGTCAGAGTAGCACAGAGAGCACGGCAATATTTGCTAGCTGTGGCCGCTTTTGTGACACCAGTCGTGAGACACACATCAACAGGTTTACACTTGTGTGACATCCTTAATTCAACTGCATGGCTTTTTGGCCATGTGGCGCATTTCAAGAAACCGACACTTAAAATGGGCAACTTCCTGTTGGCTCTCTTGATAGACGTCTTCTGTGGCCTTATGTTAGTTCGTCTCATTGTAGAACCGCTTACAGTGAACACTCCATTTTCGAAAATGCTTCTTGATATGGCAGAGGTACTAGCATTTTCTTAAAAAAAAAAAACTAGTCTAATCTTTTCCATCATACAACATGGCATGCACAACAACATGTTTCAGGTCGTTGTCACTACACTCAGAGACTTGTTGCATTGGCTGATGGGTGTACCAGCCGGTTTGAAGCTGAACTATGCATTAAACAATATGCTAGGAAAATTTTTCCTATACCACATAAATCTTTGGTGGATGTTTCTTGGTAATAACTGCAAGTGAAAGTTTGATTATATAGATATGATAGTAGTTACAAATCAGCATTTATTTGCAACATAAATGACTTCACATTTCTTTACTACATTAATGAAATAATCTTGGTTATCTTGATATAATGTATACCTATTGGTATGGTGTGTAATTTTGTATAGACATTTGCTAACCATAAGTTTGTCAAGGATACCATATTTGAGATTACTGTTTAATAATATGAAATGGTTTATATCTGATAACTTTTTTCCAGTTCTTTGTAAACCTTGTTTGGACTTGGCTGTTCATATGCTGACATGGCTTGGATGTTTAGGAGTTACATTCCAAATATGCCTACTGGCTGATCTGCTAGATCTTGTCAGTTTTCATGTATACTGCATATATGTTTATGCTGCAAGGTAAGTGAAACTCTGAAATGAGTTTTCAATTAAAAGATAGGAAACCATGTTAGTATAAAGTGTTAAGCTCTGCACTTATTTACTTTCTTGTTATTAGTCTGTTATGGAAAGTCTTGGTCAGATATAAATGCTTTAAGTAGTAAAGGTAACAAATCACTGATCAGTTGAGGCATAGACAGTGAGGCCTTGATAGATACGTACATAAGACACACACACACACACACACACACACACACACACACACACACACACACACACAAAGAGACACACTCTCTCTCTCTCTCTCTCTCTCTCTCTCTCTCTCTCTCTCTCTGCCTCCCTCCCCCGCCCCTCCCCCCCCCCCCCCCCCCCCCCCGCCCCCGTCCCAGTCTCTGGTTCCATGTGTACAGATATGTATGTGTACTCTATAGCGTTTAAGTGCATATCGACAGCTCAGCACTTTGGCTATTCAATGAATTGTCACCTTTACTCCTCAAATTATTTACTTTCTTGTTATTTCTATTTGCAGTTTATGAAACATCCGGTTTTAGAGTGGGAACAGGACAGATGGAAATGGGGAAAACTTCCTTTTTATGTATCAAATGTAAGCATCACTCAAATGAACATAGGTTGGTGTGGAAAGTTCTGACAGGATGTAAATAGTGGTGTCATCGAGTTTTCAGATTGAGGGGAGAAAGGAGGCGGGGAGTGGGAGGAGGGTTGGGGAAAGGTAGTTGATGACTTGGAAGGAGGCAGCTGGGGAATATGAATGTGGGAGCGTCCTATCTTCCAGAATAATTGCTAACTTTTTATGGATGCAATGAACAGATAATTTTCACCTTCCTAGATATTTGAAAGGATTCAACAGTGCAATACTATGTCAACTCTTTAAACATAGTACCACATGGAATACCCTCCCAAGTGATTTTTCATACAGTTTTAGATAGAGAGAACACATTACATTACCTTTCAGTGTTTTTTTGAGTTGGTTTATTGAACCACAACTTTGCACAAATATAAAACATATACATATAAGTAACTCAATAGAAATAATATGCACAATAATTTAAGACTGTTTTACAGAATTCTTTTACACAAATAAGTTATAGGCATGGGAGAAAATAAAAAGTTTTAACATAAAACCATATGTAGCTGGAAAAGAATACAACTGACTTTAGAGGACATACACAAGGAAATTAAAGTGTTATTGTAGCCTCTGACAATACACCAGGTTTTATAAACACATGTTACTGTTCCATTTAAAATAAAAAATGACTGTGTAACTTTGGATGTCTTCATAAAACAGAAGAACGAGTACATTTGGTGGGAGGTAATTTTTTTCTGTGCTTGAAAAAAAATCAAGACAATAGCAAGTGATTTCATGCTTGCTCCTTTCTTCTGTCGTCTGCACAAAGAATTATCCTGATCCCTACCCAGATTGAGTGGTAAAGTATTGAAGAATCACAGATACACATTCTTACTAGTGAGTTATCAGTTTCCTGTCTGCCTGAAATGTTTGAAAGAAGGGAGAATTTATAATTACATATTGAACTGTAGCATAATACTGGCCTTTATCGCAGTCCTTATTGCCCAGTTTCCATAAGCAAATATTGAAATCAGAGGGCTATAGAGTGATATTCATTACAGGGCCAAAGACACTGGCTTCCTTCACCAACTGGTCAACCTTTGTACCATTGTACGTGGGACCCGTTCCATTTCTTTTTTTCTGTAGCATTTATTGTAATATTTCTGGAATTTGGAAGTGTTGAAGTAATGATGATTTAATAGTTATGCTCTGACTTATTTTCTCTTTGTTTTTTGTTTTATGCTCTGACTTATTTTCTCTTTGTTTTTTGTTTTGTTTTTTATTTGTGCTTCTCTCTTGTGTTTTTCTTCGGCTGTCTATATCTTGTCTTCATGGTTGTACTGTGGCTGTAAGAGTGTTTGTGATAAGTGATATACTGGTATTACTTATCTAAATGCCTGATAATTTCTAGCCTTAGCAACAGGTTATTGGCCAAGGATCCAGATTTTACAATACAACAAATAAAGGTTCACAGTCATGACTCGGAGATGGAGTACAGGATACCATTGCTTGATGGCACGAACTGTAGCAGTGAGCTGGAATTATTGAGTTTTTTGGCGAAGTCGTAAATGGTAATGGAAGTGTCTATTCAGGATGACACAGCTGAGAACAATGTGCGCAGAAGCAAGCTCTTCTGTGAGAACTTAGTAAAAACTATAAGAAGTTTAAATCACGATAACACAAAGAATTTTAGACTGTTACTTGGAGTGTGCCAAGGACAAGGAAAGAGCCTATGATTTGTGGAATTCATTAACTCAAACTTTTGAGGGGAAAGGTATGGCTATTCAATTTTTATTGAGAAAGACTGTTGATAATGGAGTTTAATGCAAATGATGATACTCTTGAAAATCTTTTTTTGAAGTTTGCTAAGTTAATATGTGATTTGAAAGCATTGGGTGCTAATATAGAAGAAACTGATACAGTGTGCAGTTTGTTACTAATGTGGAGACATTTGTCCTAGAGGGACCAAACATCTTTGGTTTGCGCAGTTTCGGAGCTCTTTTGGACAGCACAATATGACTGAGATGCGAGCTGGACAATGTAATTGACTAGATGCTGTGTACTGTTTTATAAAGAGTATTCTCGTGATCCAGGTGTGTCATCTCTATCGCAGGCCTACTACCATCATAGTATCCCACCTCCTGCATTGGTGTCCCTGCATCAACTACAAATACATGCAAATTATTCTTGGAACTCGATTGAGCTTACTACATAGTGTGAATATGGCCGTACACCATGTTACCGAGCACTATACTTACATCAGTGGACGCCACTCACACAAATGCAGTGCAGAATCAGTGTGGACAATGTGTGAATTTGACTGTGAAAACTGAGTGCATGAATAATCTGCTTTCGTTACCACTAGCCAACAGTGGTACCACACCATAACAGCAGTGGCAGTATATGATGACCCCATAACTGACTTAAATCCAGTGAATTCCATAGCCTGCTTTGAGTGCCTTCTTGTTTCTAACCATCTCTGCAATGCCACATTCACATCACCAGCATCTTCGGCGGTGCGCAGTGTATTTCAACATTCACAGTCCACCATGCAACAACCGCATAAGCATAAACAGTTGACAACCATCTTGCCTCATACAGTTAATGGTTAGAGTGCGACCACCAGTAAGTTGATGTGTTTGGGCAGCACTCAGCTCAGACTACCACTTTTTGATACCAACAATTCGAGCTCATGGTTCACGATCATCAAATGCATTTTACAGACTATCTACATATTCAATGACCAATAGTAGAATACATACCTGATCAGCCTCCTGGCAAACAGCTCGGAACTAATGTACAATACCTTCAAGTTGCTCTGGCCAAGGTGGTGCTGTTACAGAAGCAATCTCACATGTCAGAACAGCAACTTCAGTGGGTCATGTAGGAGGCCAAACTGGGTGATAGTACTCCATCACATCTCTGATGCCACCTTCGCACCTAATTGGACCAGGTCTTTTCAATTCAATTCAATTTTTATTATCACATAACATGCCTTATATAATCAAAGATTGTGACATAGGTGACTTGTCAGTTTTACGCTATATATAACAATACTAAAAATAGACAATAAACTAATAATATATATGGTGTAACATCTTCAAAGAGGTATTTTAATTACAATCATAATGCATTGTCACCATTCATGAAATCTTCTACACTATAGTAACATTTATCTTTCAGATATTTTTCCAGGTCTCTTTTGGTACCTTTTACATTTGGGTCATCCATATCTTTCCATATTTTATTTACAAATTTCATGCCCATATAGTATGGGGTTTTTTCATATGATTTTAAACGGTGGGTAGGTAACATGTAGCTTGTTCTATGTCTAGTATCATATTGATGCAAGAAGAGGTTGCCTCAAAAAGTTGTGGGTTTCCTTTCGTGGAAGTGAGAGTTTCATAGATGTATATGCTAGGAATGCTCATTAGATCCAGTTTTACAAATAAAGGTTTGCAGTGTTGTTTTGGTTTTGCTCCCACCATTGCTCGGATGATTCTTTTTTGTAGTCTAAAAGCTCTAAGTAAATTTGTTTTTTCAGACCCCCAGAAAATTATACTATACCTAATGACTGAAACAAAATATGCATTATATACAGTTTTTCTTACAGCTAAATCAGTAATACTAATCAAGATATTCATAATATATACAAGGCTATTCAGTCGACCCAGTATGTTGTCCACATGGTGACTCCATAACAGGTTTTTATTGACTAACACGCCAAGGAATTTGACACAGTCTGCAGTCTCTAATTTTTTGTCCATATACCTTATTTCACTTATAGACTGTGCAGATTGTTTTGTGGTAAAATGAACAATTTCGGTTTTTGTAAAATTTAATGTCAAGTTATTGTTTTTGACCCACACCTCCACTTCCCCAAGTGTTTGTTCAATATGACGAATTAGGTCTACCTCATTTTTACAACAGACTACAGCTGTTGAGTCATCTGCATAGAGGATAGTATCAGACTGCGCCTGACATGGCATATCATTAATATAATATAGAAAAAGCAGTGGCCCTAATATTGAACCTTGTGGAACACCTAATTGAATGTTTTTCCAGCCAGAGAGAAATTTCTTGCCGTTGATGTTAATAAGTACTCTTTGTTTTCTGTTTGCCAAGTATGATGACATCCAGCTAAGAGATTTGCCTTGGAAACCACAGTGTGCCAATTATTGGAGAAGCAGGTCATGATTTACTGTGTCGAAGGCTTTGGACAGGTCACAAAAGATGCCTGACACACACATTCAATCATCAAGACATCTGCTGACTTTTGTGACTAATTCATTTATTGCATGGATTGTGCTGCGGCCTTTTCTGAAACCATATTGATTGCCTAAGATAATGCTGTTAGATGAACTGTGATTTTCAATTTGATCACATGCAGCTCTTTCAAATATTTTTGAGAAAATTGGTAACAGTGAGATTGGCCTATAGTTGCCCAATTCATCTCGTTTGCCTTTTTTTATGTATGGGCCGAACTTCTGCATATTTTAATCGATCTGGGAAACATCCCTCATCAAATGATTGGTTGATTATGAAAGAGAGTGGATATGCAATACTGTGGCGGACTATTTTTATTATTTCAGTGGGGACCTCATCCCACCCCACAGATTTTGAATTTTTTAGGGACATTATGATTTTGATGACATCTGAGATGGAAACATGAGAAAACTTAAAACATGTGCTTTTGCTATCTGTCATATTGGGCTTTGTATTTGGTGGTGAACAGTTACCAAATTTGTTACAGTTTATGAAAAAGTCATTGAATGATTCACAAATGGCACTGGGTTCTGTAACAGCTCTACCATTTATCACTATTTTAGAAGGGCATTTTCTCTCTGCCTCACTGCCAACTTCGCTTCTTATAACAGACCAAACAGCTTTTGATTTGTTTTTTGCATTTGAAATGAAGTCGTTATTTGCAGTACGTTTTGCTAGTTTAACTATTTTGTCAAATGTTTTTTTGTACGCGCTTACATACTTAAGAAATTGAGGGCTTCGATTTACTTTTGCCTCCATATGCAGTTTCCTCTTAGTAGCACTAGATACTCTAATTCCTTTTGTTACCCAGGATCTACTTTTTTGGGACCTGGTCCTCACTGTTACAAAAGGGAAGCATTCATTGAATATACCCAAGAATTCAGTTAAAAAGTTATTGTAATTGTCACTTGTGGAAGTGTGTTTGCTGACTGTCCGCTTGGTTTGGCTTAATTTTTTGCAAAATACTTCCACATTTTCTTGACTGAAATTCCTACATCTTTTTGTTGTGCAGACTGAATTTTGCTTCGGTAGTGATACAAATAGTGCTTTATGGTCTGATACTCCTAAATCTAGAAGAAACTTTTCTTTTACATAATAATTATAACTGCTTACAATATTGTCAATACATGTTGCAGAGCTTGCTGTAATTCTTGTACTGATCAAAATTGAGATTTAGCCCATTTGTGGCTACCAGGTTCTTTAAGTGTGAGGAAAATTTGTCATCAGTCCTTACATCTATGTTGAAGTCAGCACATATAACCACTTTCTTGTACAGTTTCTCACATTTTAATTTATGTAGCAATGTATCAAACTTATCTAAAAATACTGAGCTTATATGGTACCCAGGGGTGCGATATATGCTGATAATTAGTATGTTATAATCTTTAAGTTCTATACAACAACTTTAAAATGTACCTTCTTCATTCAGATGGCTAAAATTCTGTCTGATATCATAGTCTAACGTGGAATGAACTAGTATGCAAGAGCCTCCATACCCATCGGTCCTACAAAAGCTGGTAGCCAGTTTATAACCTGTAAGTTTATTTAGGAGACTGATATTTTCAGATTTTAGCCAATGTTCATTAAGACATATTACTTTCACAGATTGTTTCACACTTTCTAGCAAAATTTCTATATCATAAAGCTTCCTGATCATTCCTTCAGACAGACCTCTGATGTTCAAGTGCATAACGAAATTACTACTGCATATATTATTAGGCAGAGGGTCTTTAAAACTAATTTGACTATAAAGTAACAGAACGTCCACCTGAGTGTTGGCTGCTTGTTCTGGATTCGTTGTATTGGGCCAAGTTTCCCTGTGTGTGAGCATCGGATGCCACACTGTGGGCCCTGTTGTTGATCAAGCTACCAACAGACCTACAGCTTGTCATGAAGGCAAATGAGGCAGAGCTGATTGCACAACACTTGGCTATGACTGACATAACGTTCATTGTCATTTTCCATATGCAAAAAGTAACAGCATATCAAGATTTGACTCACTGACGAATACAGTGGACCTCACATGCCCCGCTGCATGAATGCAGCTGACCAGACGTGAAGGGCCATGATCACCGCATACCACAGCAGTCCTCATTGCCCGCAGAGCAACACAAATGAACGCCCATAGCTACACATGGCAACAGCATTATGCAACTTGCATGGCTACAGATCCTGCTCCCTGCTGATATCACTTGCAATTTGACGATGCTACATGCAAATATCAGGACCCTAATGTATACTCCAGTGTCTGTGGACCTTCCTTGTTACTGATGTGGTAGAACCAGTCAACAGAACTGGCTTTTTGTGACATCACCATCTCTCCCTTGATATCTTGCAGTCCATGCTCATTCACCACATCTTGTGTGAACGAGTGCAAGCTATCTCCACCTCTTCAAAGCCTCCACAACCAGCTCCCAATGTGCTCTACCTCACTCTACCTTGATGGCTCTCCGCAAATGCGCCAAACTTTCAAAGGATGTTCTCTATGCACATCAGTTCTATTTCGCTTGCACATGCATATGCGATCACTCTGTACTGAAAACGATGAGCTTCTAAGTAAGGCTATAAATTTAGTAATCAGTCGCAATCCCGTTGCATTTTTTTATTGTTCTTGCATATCCAGATTTCAGCTATAAACAGCCATCTTCAGTGTATTTGAGTAAGTTGCACTAAAGATGGCTATTTATAACTGAACTCTGGATATGCAAGAATAATAAAAAATCCAATGGGATTGCAACTGATCGCTATATTCCTCTCCTTCCTTATAACAATATACATTCCCTGTGCACAATGGTTGCATATGGAATCAAAGTTGTCGATAACGAGCTTCAATGTTGCATCACTGCCACAGCTACAGCTCTAGGAGCAGCACATGAGTCCACACGGCTGATAACAAACAGCTGCCTCGCATTTACAAGCCTCCCCTTCAGCACCACTATGCCAGCACAGACTTCGCCGGCCACCAACAGCCACCCTAAGGTCAGTAAACCACACTGCGCAGTGTCTGTTAACAGTGTTAGTGACCCCACCACCTCACGCATATGTTCACACATTTGTGCTGTTTGTGACAGAACCATGCATCGCATAATAACCACAGACTGACCTCCAGTTCAACATAAACCATGATGGTTAGCTCCAGCAGATCTACAGCTTGCCAAAGCTGTAGTAAATGAACTATTTCAAGCAGAAATTTTTTGGCCTTCAGATAGCCTCTGGGCCTCCAGGTTCAAGTTTGTTCTGAAGAAAGTCAGCTCTACCAGATTGTGCAGTGATAACAGTGTCCTCAGTTCCTGAACAGCGCATGATGGCTACCCCATTTCCAACATACTATATGAATGCCCTCACAGGTGCTGCAATTTTCAATGTGATTGATTGCAAGTGTCCCTATCTAGAAATATTGATGCAGATATCCAGAAGACTGCTATTGTAACCCTGTTTAAATTTTTTGAGTATCTCTTTATGCCATACAGACTTAAAAATGCTGCACAGACGTGGCAGTGGTTCATTTACAATCTTCTATTCCGCTTCCCCTTCTACTATATGTATCTTGGCAATCCACTCATCTTCTTGTGTTCCACAGACGAGCACTCATGCCATCTAGAACAAGTTCTAGCCACAATGCAAGAGGATGACTGAACATACACTGCTGGTGCATGACCTAAAACAATTCCTCAGGATTCGCAACTTTTACCACAAACATCTCCACAGTCAGCTGAATTGCAGATCCCACTAACAAATATCGTGAAAGGCAAAGACAACCATGATAAAAGGAAATGACCTTGGACACCAGAAGTGACAGATGCATTTCGCCACACTAAAAATTACTTTGGCATATCCACAACTGGATGCACAGTTGACATTTACAACTGACACAAGCAACTCCACAATTGGAGCAGTTCTTCAACAGATCGTTAATCATGTGCCACAACCACTTCAATTTTTCTGCAAGAAACTCTCAGCCATGCAGTCGAATTGGTCAGCATTTGAGCATGAGCTGCTTGCAGTTTACTTCACTATGCATTACTTCAATGAAGACATTGAAGGCTACCACTTAACAATATTTATAGATCATAAGCCCTTGGTTGATGCCATTTGCTATCCATCCAGTCACCAGGCCAGTACATGACTGACATCCAACGCATGCATGGAACTGATAATATCTTCTTTTAAACATTTTTGGAAGATGGCTCTCAACAGTCATCAAGTAATGTATGAAATGCATGTTTGACTATCAACTGTTTTTATTTTAAACCCAGATATCTGATCTTTTCTTCAGTACTGCTCTGAGTACACTTAGTATATTTGCTTGTAGAATTCCTGTGTTCTGTATTGATATTCATGATACGCTCTACACATTATTTAAGTAATGACAAATGTGAAGTGGTGGCTTAAACCATTTTAACCCTTATCCATGAAGTTGGTCCATGACTGAAACCGGTTGATATTTGGGTTTCAAATAAAACCAACTGGTGGCCAAACAAGCACTATATATGATAATATCTTCACCAATTATTCCTCATATCTTTTTAAAATCTCCCCACCATACGACTATGAATGCATGGCACGAGAACAAATAAACAATCTCACCATCACTCAAGTACTCACTGATGCAAATATCAGCCTCTATATTGAATAACGCACTTTGCCTTTGACAAACACAACATTACTCTGCGATGTCTCTGTGGGGAAACCATGGCCACTGGTCCCCCTCAGCATGCAATGTGAAGTATTTGATGGGCTTCACAACCTCAGCCATACTGGTGCCACGAAAATGACATGGGTGACTACAGACCATTTTGTGCAGTCTAAGGTAGAATAGGACTGTAACCACTGGACACAATGTTGCTTACTCTGCCAACAAATCAAAATTGGGTGTCACACTTGACCAATATTAGGCAACTTTCCCATCCCAACTGCACATTTCAAACATATTTACATTGACATTGTCAGGCTACTGCCTGAGGATTTCATTACATTCTCACTGCCATTGATAGAGGGACTCACTGGGTGAAGGCGAACCCCCTTCAAGGTATCATGGCAGACACCATTGCATGAACTACTGTCAAACTATGGATTGCGTGCTTTGGTGTACTTGACAGTATGACAATCGACCAGGGCAGACAGTTCGAAACAGCCCTTTTCAGCACACTTTGCCGCCTCTGTGGGATCGACCATATCCACACCACTGCTTACCACCCACAAAGCAATGGCCTGGTGGATAGATGGCATAAAACAATGAAAATGGTGTTCATGCCATGGGGCCTCATGGACCAAGGCAATTCCATGGATTCTACTGGGCGTACAGACTGTGCATGAAGAGGACCTTCAGGCTTCGCTCACTGAAGCAGGATGTGGAGAATTCCTTGCACTCCCTGCAGATTATTCTCTGCTTGTGGCCAATATCGACAAGTTTAGTCTATGGTACAATGCATAAAAAATTACACCCACCACACACAGATCCCTCTGCCATCACCACACTCCATGCCAAAGATATTCGTTCATAGACATCTCAAACACTGTGACCAGGTGATGTTGCGTGATGACACAATATTTCCCACATTGCAGCCTCCTTATTTGGGAACCTACAAAGTACTCAGATGTGGAACCCATACCTTTGACATTTCGATTAATGAGAAACCTACCACTGTCTCCCTTAACTGACTCAAACCAGTGTGGATTTTGCGACATGAACCTCCTCCATTGTCATTGGACGATGACAATGCCCACCTTGACAACCACAACACCAACACATGCAGTGAAGCACTTCAGCCACCTCAACAGTTATGTGACACTGCCACATCTCCACATGAGCTGACCAACACGCTCACATCTGTGATGTCACAGTACAATTGCACCAGAAGACTACAGCAACTCCTCGCTCCGTACCATGTGTACAGCATCTGCCATGCTGCTTCTTCTTCTGCAAGAAATTGCCCAACATACCTCATGCAAGTACCAGCCACAATGTGATTGGTCACGTATGCTCCCACACGCTCCATGAGAAACAGTTTAGCCAGGCTTTCTGTAGACGTCACACACAGCCCAGACGGTCACGTGCACCTTTGCTTCCTTTGGCTCAAACAGTATGGGAGCTCTTCGGGACAGTGCAATGTACTGGAGTATGAGCTGGACAATGTGACTGCCTAGATGCTGCAAGCAAATGCTTTGTTTAATGAAGAGTATTCTTGTGATCTGGGAGTATCATCTATACCGGTGGTTTAATACTGCCGTAGTGTCCCACATTCTACACTAATAATCCCTCCATAATACAAAAATGTTGTTACCACTCTTGATACTTTGTCAGGTGAACAATTGAAATTGCATTTTGTAAAGGGTAGACTATCAAACAAAGAAGCAAAACATAACAATTATAAAGGTAACAAAGGGTCGTTAACTGAATTGTCTTCATTGACAGCACATCTCACAGCAAGATCAAAGGAAGTATTACGTAACAAGTCTCAAGGTATGTATGATACAACCAATGCTCATTCTAAATAGAATTGCTACAGATGTGGAAGACAAGGTCATATTAGGGTTGTTGTTGTTGTTGTTGTGGTCTTCAGTCCTGAGACTGGTTTGATGCAGCTTTCCATGCTACTCTATCCTGTGCAAGCTTCTTCATCTCCCAGTACCTACTGCAACCTACATCCTTCTGAGTCTGCTTAATGTATTCATCTCGTGGTCCCCCTCTACAATTTTTACCCTCCATGCTGCCCTCCAATACTAAATTGGTGATCCCTTGATGCCTCAGAACATGTCCTACCACCCGATCCCTTCTTCTAGTCAAGTTGAGCCACAGACGTCTCTTCTCCCCAATCCTATTCAATACCTCCTCATTAGTTATGTGACCTACCCATCTAATCTTCAGCATTCTTCTGTAGCACCACATTTCGAAAGCTTCTATTCTCTTCTTGTCCAAACTATTTATCGTCCATGTTTCACTTCCATACATGGCTACACTCCATACAAATACTTTCAGAAACAACTTCCTGACACTTAAATCAATACTCGATGTTAACAAATTTCTCTTCTTCAGAAACGCTTTCCTTGCCATTGCCAGTCTACATTTTATATCCTCTCTACTTTGGCCATCATCAGTTATTTTGCTCCCCAAATAGCAAAACTCCTTTACTACTTTAAGTGTCTCATTTCCTAATCTAATTCACTCATCATCACCCAACTTAATTCGACTACATTCCATTACCCTCGTTTTGCTTTTGTTGATGTTCATCTTGTATCCTCCTTTCAAGACACTATCCATTCTGTTCAACTGCTCTTCCGAGTCCTTTTCTATCTCTGTCAGAATTACAATGTCATCAGAAAACCTGAAAGTTTTTATTTCTTCTCCATGGATTTTAATACCTACTCTGAATTTTTCTTTTGTTTCCTTCACTGCTTGCTCAATATACAGATTGAATAACATCGGGGAGAGGCTACAACCCTGTCTCACTCCCTTCCCAACCACTGCTTCCCTTTCATGTCCCTTGACTCTTATAACTGCCATCTGGTTTCTGTACCAATTGTAAATAGCCTTTTGCTCCCTGTATTTTACCCCTGCCACCTTCAGAATTTGAAAGAGAATATTCCAGTCAACACTGTCAAGAGCTTTCCCTGAGTCTACAAATGCTAGAAATGTAGGTTTTCCTTTCCTTAATCTAGGTTCTAACATAAGTCATAGGGTCAGTATTGCCTCACGTGTTCCAATATTTCTACGGAATCCAAACTGATCTTCCCCGAGGTCAGCTTCTACGGTTTTTCCATTCACCTGTAAAGAATTCGTGTTAGTATTTTGGAGCCGTGACTTATTAAACTGATAATTCGGTAATTTTCACATCTGTCAACACCTGCTGTCTTTGGGATTGGAATTATTATATTCTTCTTGAAGTCTGAGGGCATTTTGCCTGTCCCATACAGCTTGCTCACCAGATGGTAGAGTTTTGTCAGGACTGGCTCTCCCAAGGTTGTCAGTAGTTTTAATGGAATGTTGTCTACTCCCGGGGCCTTGTTTCGACTCAGATCTTTCAGTGTTCTGTCAAACTCTTCATGCAGTATCCTATCTCCCATTTCGTCTTCATCTACATTCTCTTCTATTTCCAGAATATTGTCCCCAAGTACATCGCCCTTGTATAGACCCTCTATATACTCCTTCCACCTTTCTGCTTTCCCTTCTTTGCTCAGAACTGGGTTTCCATCTGAGCTCTTGATATTCATACAAGTGGTTCTCTTTTCTCCAAAGGTCTCTCTAATTTTCCTGTAGGCAGTGTCTATCTTACCCCTAGTGAGATAAGCTTCTACATCCTTACATTTGTCCTCTAGCCATCCCTGCTTAGCCATTTTGCACTTCTGTCGATCTCATTTTGGAGATGTTTGTATTCCTTTTTGCCTGCTTCATTTACTGCATTTTTATATTTTCTCCTTTCATCAATTAAACTCAATATTTCTTCTGTTACCCAAGGATTTCTATTAGTCCTCGTCTTTTTACCTACTTGATCCTCTGCTGCCTTCACTACTTCATCCCTCAGAGCTACCCATTCTTCTTCTACTGTATTTCTTTCCCCCATTTGTGACAATTGTTCCCTTATGCTCTCCCTGAAACTCTGTACAACCTCTGGTTTAGTCAGTTTATCCAGGTCCCATCTCCTTAAATTCCCACCTTTCTGCAGTTTCTTCAGTTTTAATCTACAGTTCATAACCAATAGATTGTGGTCATAGTCCACATGTGCCCCTGGAAATGTCTTACAATATAAAACCTGGTTCCTATATCTCGGTCTTACCATTATATAATCTATCTGAAACCTGTCAGTATCTCCAGGCTTCTTCCATGTATACAACCTTCTTTTATGATTCTTGAACCAAGTGTTAGCTATGATTAAGTTGTGCTCTGTGCAAAATTCTACCAGGCGGCTTCCTCTTTCATTTCTTACCCCCAATCCATATTCACTTACTACGTTTCCTTCTCTCCCTTTTCCTACTACCGAATTACAGTCACCCATGACTATTAAATTTTCGTCTCCCTTCACTATCTGAATAATTTCTTTTATTTCATCATACATTTCTTCAATTTCTTCGTCATCTGCGGAAGCTAGTAGGCATATAAAATTGTACTACTGTAGTAGGCGTGGGCTTCGTGTCTATCTTGGCCACAATAATTCATTCACTATGCTGTTTGTAGTAGCTTACCCGCACTCCTATTTTTTTTATTCATTGTTAAATGTACTCCTGCATTACCCCTATTTGATTTTGTATTTATAACCCTGTATTTGCCTGACCAAAAGTTTTGTTCCTCCTGCCACTGAACTTCACTAATTCCCACTATATCTAACTTTAACCTATCCATTTCCCTTTTTAAATTTTCTAACCTACCTGCCCGATTAAGGGATCTGACATTCCACGCTCCGATCCGTAGAACGCAAGTTTTCTTTCTCCTGATACCAACGTCCTCTTCAGTAGTCCCTGCCCAGAGATCCGAATGGGGGACTATTTTACCTCCAAAATATTTTACCCAAGAGGACACCATCATCATTTAACCATACAGTAAAGCTGTATGCCCTCATGAAAAATTACGGCTGTAATTTCCCCTTGCTTTCAGCCGTTCGCAGTACCAGCACAGCAAGGCTGTTTTGGTTAGTGTTACAAGGCCATATTAGTCAATCGTCCAGACTGTTGCCCCTGCAACTACTGAAAAGGCCGTTGCGCCTCTTCAGGAACCACATGTTTGTCTGGCCTCTCAACAGATACCCCTCTGTTGGGGTTGCACCTGTCGCTATCTGTATCGCTGAGGCACACAAGCCTCCCCACCAACGGCTAGGTCCATGGTTCATGGGGAGGGGGGGGGGGGGGGGGGCATACAAAAGCATAAAAGTAACAATACTGCAAATCTAGTGAAAAGTTACCGTAAGTTTTCCTGATGACAAAGTAGAATGTTTTGTACACTTGGGGACAAGAGAACATTTAGTTAGTGACTCTGTTCCTTTGGTGCATCTGATGGAACTGGAAAATCCTATAAGAATAAAGGTTACAAAAACAGATACATTTTTGTTTGCTCAAATGGTTGGAGAATTTGATGCTCAGAGAATTGTTTGTGAAAAGAAATTGCAAATAAAAATAAAAGATGTTCTTGTAGTGTCAGTTGTAGTAAATAATTTATTGACAGTGTGTAAACTAGAGATGGCTGGATACTGCATTGTTTTTGAAAATTTGATGGGTTCAGTTCAAAAGGTTGTAACTGTATCTCACAGAAAAGATTCTGGGACGAATATCCTTTCAATCAAATGTACTAAGAGTTCTTTGCATAGTGTGTGTTTTTCAAACAGGTCAACTTGTAGCATAAATGCTTAGGGCATTTGAACATTGAAAATATGAAGGAACTTCATTATCAAGGAGAGGGACTGGACAAAGTAAGGTTTTCTGAACCTGTAATTAAATGTTTGATCTGCATAGAGGATGAACAAACACAATTACCACATATTCAGTCTTGTGATCAAGCCCATCAACCACTTGAACTGATACATAGTGATGTGCTTGGTCTTGTAACACCTGTTTCTTTTGGCTGGAAATAAATATATTGTGACTTTGATGATTATACTCACTTTACAGCAGCTTATACTCAAAGTCTGAAGTGTTTCATTATTTCAAAGTATACTAAGGATGGGCTGCTACTCATTTTAACATGAAAATCAGCAGATTCAGAAGTAACAACGGTCATGAATACATTGAAAATTAAATCTACTATCAAAGGGAGAGCCACCTGCGGAATGACACGTCATATACCAGTTATTATGTAAACACTGTTCAGCCTTCTGCTTCAGCGTGACTACCACCAAATTATCAATTAGGATGAATGTGCATAGGCAGAGGGTACATACTGGCAACTTGCAATATCCTGTTGCAGAGCATGCTCTACAACATGACATTCCTGACCTGCCTTTTTCACTACACGTGCCATCTGGATTCTTCCCCCATACACCAGTTTCTCAGAACTCCGCAGGTGGGAACTAGCACTACATGTCCTTGGTTCTCGCCACCCACCTGGCTTTGATTTGCGTTAATTTCTTCTGTCTCAGCTTTTCTTCACTGTAACTACTCTTTGCTTCACTCCGTTTTAGTTTTCTACATCTTTGATTGTCTTTCCCATCTATTTTTCATCGCTCCCTCCCACCTCTGTTACGTACAATGCACTTGGCTTCGTACACTTATTAACTCTTGCATGATGTTTTAGTTGTAATCTCTGTCTTGCATATTACCCTGTCTTCCACCTTTGAGTTTTCAGGTTTTCAAATCTCGTCCGATGCAATCCCCAACAATCAGTCTTCCCATCTCATCTCATACAGTAAGTGTCCCCTGACCTGCGGGTCTGGGTGACTTTCCCAAATCTACCCCTTTTCCTAGACCCCTCCAGTCATTTTCCTTCACCCTTCTTCCTACCTCTTCAACCCTTCTGCCTGAAGAAGGAGCCATGGGCTCTGAAAGCTTGCCAATCACAACAGTCTTTTATGCGTGTTCTGCCACTGCTTTCTGAGTAGATTATTTATCTATCCAATTAACTAACAAGATTTTATTTGGAAGAGATGCAATTTTTGAAGAAGCAATAAAGAAAGAGTTGGATTCTGTCATCTAATGGAATTTGGACTTATGCACCACTTCCAGCAAACAAAAGAGTCATTGGCAGTAAGTGGCTGTCTAAAGTAAAACAAGATGCATCTGGAAATATTGAAAAGTACAAGGGACATTTAGTTGTTAAACATTGTGGTCAGGTAAAAGCAGATGACCGTGAGGAGACATATGCTCCAGTTGCTCGTCTCAAAACATTCTTTTAGTGTGGTGGATGAACATGCTGCATGAAGAATTGACTGAAGAAATTTTTATGAAATTTGGTCAAGTTGTAAAGGTTAAGGAAGGACTTGTATGCAAACTCATTAAATCTTTATGTAGACTGAAGCAGACACCAAGAACTTGGAACTCTACATTTGACAGTTTTATGGAGGAAGTCAAGTTATGGCTCCCCAAAGTTGACGGATGTCTCTATGTTGGTGGTACATGATATTCTAATTTCTGGGAATCATAAAAGCAAAATCACCAATATTAAGAAGGCGTCAAAATTAAAATTTTGAATGCAAGAAGTTGGAGAACCAAAACAGTTCCTTGAAATAAATATTCAGAGGGCCAAAGGCAAAATGTTTCTTAGTCAATGTGTTTATCTTGAAGACTTATTGAAAAGATTAAACTTGGAAAACTATAAAACCTGTAAACCACTGATAGTAGTCAAACCCAGTGAAGATGTGTGTGGTGACATGGTTGAAAATAAACCACACAGAGAATTAAAAGGTTGTTTGATGTACACTGAAGAGCCAAAGAAACTGGTACACCTGCCTAATACTGTGTAGGGCCCCCATTAGCATGCAGAAGTGCTACAACATGAGAAGTACTGGACACCATGAATGTTGCAGGGCTGTCCATAAATCCGTAAGATTTCAACAGTGTGGAGATCTCTTCTCAACATCACATTGCAAGGCATCCGTGACATGCTCAATAATGTTCATGTCTGAGGAGTTTGGTGGGCAATGGAAGTGTTTAAACTTAGAAGAATGTTCCTGGAGCCATT
Source organism: Schistocerca piceifrons (assembly GCF_021461385.2). Classification (NCBI taxonomy): domain Eukaryota; kingdom Metazoa; phylum Arthropoda; class Insecta; order Orthoptera; family Acrididae; genus Schistocerca; species Schistocerca piceifrons. The sequence continues at coordinate 213,504,456 of NC_060139.1, read as the reverse complement.
CTGTAGCAGTTCTGGACATGTGGGGTGTTGCATTGTCCTGTTGGAATTGCCCAAGTCCTTCGGAATACACAATGGACACAAATGGATGCAAGTGATCAGACAGGATGCTTATGTACGTGTCACCTGTCAGAGTCATATCTAGACTTATCAGGGGTCCCACATCACTCCAAGTGCACAAGCCCCACACCATTACAGAGCCTCCACCAGCTTGAACAGTTCCCTGCTGACACGCATGGTCCATGGATCATGACGTTGTCTCAATACTTGTACAAGCTTGAACACTTCCCTGCTGACACACATGGTCCATGGATCATGAAGTTGTCTCCATACTTGTACACATCCATGTGCTCGATACACTTTGAAACGAGACTTGACCAGCCAAGCAACATGTTTCCAGTCATCACCAGCCCAGTGTCAGTGTTGACGGGCCCAGGTGAGACGTAAAGTTCGTGTCATGCAGTCATCAAGAGTACATGAGTGGACCGTTGACTTCGAAAGTCCATTTCAATGATGTTTCATTGAATGACAAACTGCCTATTGGCTTCTGTCTCAGGTTCTTCGGCCGATGTTCATCTAATGATTTTACTGACGTTTCACCAGCACGAGTGGCTGGCATTGTCAAAGCTTCGCCCTCCATCGCCGGTGGTGAACTGGAGCCGAGCTCGCGGCCACAGACTATATTTACCTGGTGCGCCAAAGTCCAAGGGTTTCTCCGCGGTCATTTCCGGTGCGGTTCTCCTCTTGCTACCTGCGACGGTCGTTCACTGCAGTATGGGAAGTCAGGATCTGTTTACTTTAAGGCTTTCCTCTTTCTTGTTGAACCTGTTCGCGTGTTTTTGTATTTCTTCAGCTTCTCTGAACAAGCGCATGTGATAGTGCTTCTCTACAGCCAGAACTTCCATGTTGGCAAATTTTATTACATGGTCGGTCTCACTCAATGCGTGCTCTGCCACGGCTGATTTCTCCACCTGCGCCAACCTGCAATGTCACTTATGCATAAGTTTCCCGGGCACAAAAACGTGCAGTAAGAGTTATACGTGATGTGAACTCAAGAATATCCTGCAGAAGCCTGTTTAGGGAACTAGGGATACTAACTACTGCTTCCCAATATATTTATTTCTTAATGAAATTTGTCATTAAAAATATATCACTTTTTCAAACCAGAAATAAGAATAATCTTCACAAGGATTTAAAGTCACTTACTCTTGTACAAAAAGGTGTGCATTATTCAAGAACACACATTTTCAATAACTTGCCAGCAGCCATAAAAAGCTTCACAACCAATGAAATTCAGTTTAAGAGAAGCCTAAAGAATTTATTGGTGGCCAACTCCTTCTACTCCATTGGTGAATTTCTCAGTAGAACCAACTGATTTTTGTGTTTTTGTGTGTCTATATATAACTTCTGCACAATTTCAGTGCAATAATGTGTTCTTTGTAAATAATAATAATAATAATAATAATAATAATAATAATGTCGTGTGACTAGGGCCTCCCATCGGGTAGACTGTTCGCCTGGTCCAAGTCTTTCGATTTGACGCCACTTCGGCAACTTGCACATTGGTGGGGATGAAATGATGATGATTAGGACAACGCAACACCCAGTCCCTGAGCAGAGAAAATCTCTGGCCCAGCCGGGAATCGATCCCAGGCCCTTAGGATTGACATTCTGTCGTGCTGACCACTCAGCTACCGGGGGGCGGACTTCATTGTAAATAAATGTGTGTGTGTGTGTGTGTGTGTGTGTGTGTGTGTGTGTGTGTGAGTGTGAGTACAATCTAACTTCCGCACCATTTCAGCGCAGTAATCTGTTCATTGTAAATAAGTATTGTAGTAGTTCTATTATATGTTTATTACCTTATAAATAAATAAAAACTTTTTTTATTTTAAATTCAGTGCATTAGTGTTTGTAAAATGATTCTTTCATATAGTTTTCATTAAAAAAAAGACGATCATTCCACTTGGGACCTGTGGAAGGTACATTAGCTTATTTGTTTCAGTTGTAAATAATTGTCATGTATTATTGTTTATATGACATAATCTACATCCTGTAGGACTCCTCAGTATGGATCAATTGAAATGAAAGTAAATTTAATCTAATCTAATTCCATCCTGGATTTTCCATTGTTTGGTTTTTGCCAAACTGGTAGTTCAGTAATATTCATACCTATCAGCGCCTGCTTTCTTTGGAATTGGAATTATTATATTCTTCTTGAAATCTGAGAGTATTTTGACTGTCTCATACATCATGCACATCAGATGTCATGGCTGGCTTTCCCAAGGCTATCAGTAGTTCTGACAGAATGTCATCTACTCCTAGGACTTTGTTTCTACATAGGTATCATCTCATTTTCATCTGTGTCCTCTTCCATTTTTATAATATTGCCTTCAAGTACATCTCCCTTGTATAGACCCTCTATAAACTCCTTCCATCTTTGAGCATTCTCTTCTTTACTTAGGGATTGGTTTTCCATCTCTGAGTTCATGATATTCATATAGCTGCTTCTTCTTTCTCCAAAGGCGTCTTTAATTTTACTATAGGCAGTATTTGTCTTTCTTCAAGTGATATAGGCTTCTAAATCCTCACATTTGTCGTCTAGGCATTCCTGCTTAGCCATTTTGCACTTCCTGTCATCTCTTTTTTTGAACGTTTGTATTCCCTTTTATCTGCTTCATTTGGTGCATTTTTATATTTTCTCCTTTCATCAATTAAATTAAATATCTCCAGTGTTATCCAAGGATTTCTATTAGGCCTTGTCTTTTTACCTTTTTGATCCTTGTTTGAGAACAGATGATGCTTCTACTTTTCCAGCCACTTTGTGTAGCCCAGCAGAACTGACAGTCATTCATCTGTAATTCATATCTGTGCATTCAATACTTGTCAGTATTTTCTACACTGTTCATAGTTTTCTGTGAAATGTTTAAGAGTTTACCCTTACAGTCCACTGGGTTGCACACGTTGGTATCAGCCATTAAATTGTCAGATTTTGTTTCATCTTGTCAATACCAGAGGATAACACAATCTCTGCAAACATGTTTTCCATTTTGCAGGTTCCATAAACTTATCTCAGACACCTTTCACAGATATGAAGACTTCACACAATGATTCACAGCATTTTAAAAAATCCAGTAATGCAAGATCCAAACAATGGTTACTATACTGGATGTAGCAGCTCTTTGGCTGGTCTTGAAGAAAGATTTTGTTCAGCCCTTGTTGCATACAGACATATTAGTCATCATTGAAATTATTAGTCACACCATTGAAATAATGGGCACACAGAAACTCCATTCATAGTGAGAGTCTTCAAAGGGTGTCTTTAATGGTAGTTGCCAGAGATTGTGTACTGAAGTCCAGCAGCCATGTAAACCCAGAAAAAATTTGAGCCCCTCAGTGGCAACATAATGTACACAAAGGGTGGTCTGCTCCTGGCCAGCCAAGTCTGTCATTAATTCTACATCTACATCTACATCCATACTCCGCAAGCCACCGGACGGTGTGTGGCGGAGGGTACCCTGAGTACCTTATTGGTTCTCCCTTCTATTCCAGTCTTGTATTGTTTGTGGAAAGAAGGATTGTCGGTATGCTTCTGTGTGGGCTCTAATCTCTCTGATTTTATCCCCATGGTCTCTTCACGAGATATACGTAGGAGGGAGCAATATACTGCTTGACTCTTCGGTGAAGATATGTTCTCGAAACTTTAACAAAAGCCCATACCGAGCTACTGAGCATCTCTCCTGCAGAGTCTTCCACTGGAGTTTATCTATCATCTCCGTAACGCTTTCGCGATTACTAAATGATGCTGTAACGAAGCGCGCTGCTCTCCGTTGGATCTTCTCTATCTCTTCTATCAACCCTATCTGGTACGGATCCCACGCTGCTGAGCAGTATTCAAGCAGTGGGCGAACAAGCGTACTGTAACCTACTTCCTTTGTTTTCGGATTGCATTTCCTTAGGATTCTTCCAATGAATCTCAGTCTGGCATCTGCATTACCGACGATAAACTTTATATGATCATTCCATTTTAAATCACTCCTAATGCGTACTCCCAGATAATTTATGGAATTAACTGCTTCCAGTTGCTGACATGCTATTTTGTAGCTAAATGATAAGGGATCTATCTTTCTATGTATTCGCAGCACATTACACTTGTCTACATTGAGGTTCAATTGCCATTCCCTGCACCATGCCTCAATTCGCTGCAGATCCTCCTGCATTTCAGCACAATTTTCCATTGTTACAACCTCTCGATACACCACAGCATCATCTGCAAAAAGCCTCAGTGAACTTCCGATGTCATCCACCAGGTCATTTATGTATATTGTGAATAGCAACGGTCCTATGACACTCCCCTGCGGCACACCTGAAATCACTCTTACTTCGGAAGACTTCTCTCCATTGAGAATGACATGCTGCGTTCTGTTATCTAGGAACTCCTCAATCCAATCACACAATTGGTCTGATAGTCCATATGCTCTTACTTTGTTCATTAAACGACTGTGGGGAACTGTATCGAACGCCTTGCGGAAGTCAAGAAACACAGCATCTACCTGTGAACCCGTGTCTATGGCCCTCTGAGTCTCGTGGATGAATAGCGCGAGCTGGGTTTCACACGACTGTCTTTTTCGAAACCCATGCTGATTCCTACAGAGTAGATTTCTAGTCTCCAGAAAAGTCATTATACTCGAGCGTAATACGTGTTCCAAAATTCTACAACTGATCGACGTTAGAGATATAGGTCTATAGTTCTGCACATCTGTTCGACATCCCTTCTTGAAAACGGGGATGACCTGTGCCCTTTTCCAATCCTTTGGAACGCTACGCTCTTCCAGAGACCTATAGTACACCGCTGCAAGAAGGGGGGCAAGTTCCTTCGCGTACTCTGTGTAAAATCGAACTGGTATCCCATCAGGTCCAGCGGCCTTTACTCTTTTGAGTGATTTTAATTGTTTCTCTATCCCTCTGTCGTCTATTTCGATATCTACCATTTTGTCATCTGTGCGACAATCTAGAGAAGGAACTAAAGTGCAGTCTTCCTCTGTGAAACAGCTTTGGAAAAAGACATTTAGTATTTTGGCCTTTAGTCTGTCATCCTCTGTTTCAGTACCATATTGGTCACAGAGTGTCTGGACATTTTGTTTTGATCCACCTACTGCTTTGACATAAGACCAAAATTTCTTAGGATTTTCTGCCAAGTCAGTACATAGAACTTTGCTTTCAAATTCATTGAACGCCTCTCGCATAGCCCTCCTCACACTACATTTCGCTTTGCATAATTTTTGTTTGTCTGCAAGGCTTTGGCTATGTTTGTGTTTGCTGTGAAGCTCCCTTTGCTTCCGCAGCAGTTTTCTAACTCGGTTGTTGTACCACGGTGGCTCTTTTCCATCTCTTATGACCTTGCTTGGCACATACTCATCTAAAGCATATTGTACGATGGTTTTGAACTTTGTCCACTGATCCTCAACACTATCTGTACTTGAGACAAAACTTTTGTGTTGAGCCGTCAGGTACTCTGTAATCTGCTTTTTGTCACTTTTGCTAAACAGAAAAATCTTCCTACCTTTTTTAATATTTCTATTTATGGCTGAAATTATTGATGCCGTAACCGCTTTATGATTGCTGATTCCCTGTTCTGCGTTAATTGTTTCAAATAGTTCGGGTCTGTTTGTCACCAGAAGGTCTAATGTGTTATCGCCACGAGTCGGTTCTCTGTTTAACTGCTCAAGATAGTTTTCAGATAAAGCACTTAAAAAAAATTTCACTGTATTCTTTGTCCCTGCCACCCGTTTGAGTCTCCCAGTCTATATCCGGCATATTAAAATCTCCACCCAGAACTATAACATGGTGGGGAAATCTACTCGAAATATTTTCCAAATTATCCTTCAGGTGCTCAGCCACAACAGCTGCTGAGCCAGGGGGCCTATAGAGACATCCAATTACCATGTCTGAGCCTGCTTTAACCGTGACCTTCTCCCAAATCATTTCACATTTCAGATCTCCATCAATTTCCGTCGATACTATTGCACTTCTTATCGCTATAAACACGCCTCCCCCTTCACTGTCCAGCCTGTCTCTGCGGTATACATTCCAATCTGAGTTTAGGATTTCATTACTGTTTACGTCTGGTTTCAGCCAACTTTCTGTCACTAGTACTATATGGGCGTTGTGACCGTTTATTAATGAGAGCAGTTCTGGGACCTTTCTATAGACGCTCCTGCAGTTTACTATTAGCACATTAATATTGTTATTCCCTGTTGCATTTTGCCTACTCCTACCTTGCCGCGTCACAGGAGGCGTCTTGTCGGGCCTAGGGAGGGAATTCTCTAACCTAAAAAACCCGCATGTGCACTGCTGTAATTCCGTAAAATGGAGACATTTGTTTATTTGCTGGGCTGTGTCTCACTTGATCATGTGAACTATAATTTGCATTATTTTGTTTTGTATCACTGACACCAACCAAATGTCGTGGCACTTCAGCCAGATCTTCAGTTCTGCTACATCATTCTCCTTTTCACCAAGAAGTGCTATGATGTTTCCAGTGATTGTGTCCTAATCTCTTAATGCATTTCCTGTCTGACCTAGGAACCTGAGAGAACTGATAATTATTAGTAAAGCAGTTAGCTTCCTCCTAATCAGCCAGAAGATGTCATGCAAGTTGGGCGATCACAGGTGTGCTATTTATAAGTTGAATAATTGTGACCGACTCTCTATGAAAGAGACTCTTGTTGTCCAGTTTGAAATTTTTTTCCAGTTACAGAAACATACTTTAAGAAAAACCGTTTCTTTCTATGGTTTTCTATTGCTCTTTATGTGGATAGACCTAATGCAGTCATAGCAGAGAACACTGTCATTGTTTCTTCATAATGAAGCCATAAGACACAAACCATTCTAGTTCATAAGATCTTCCATTCCTTTATAAAACTTATAAAAGGACAGGACAGAATGTAGTTGGTATTAGATGATATGTAACATTTTTTGACAGATAATATCTCTTAGGATGTGACAGTTGATTCAGTCATAAGCAGAAATGGCTGTCAACCAAAGTACTAATAATATATTTGCTGCTATGCAATGTAATTGATCAGTGGCTCTGCCTGTAGATCTTGTACACATGAAAATCAATCTGGGAGGGAGAAGGTGGAGGGGCTGAAACTGTATATACGGCCCCCCTCTCCCTCCCATCGCCTTGGAGTGGAAAGAGGGGATGAGTGCTAACCCCCCCCCCCCCCTTTCACCAGTTGATAAAGTCATTGCTGAATTCTGGGTTCCTGACCTGGAGTGCAGAAATGATCAAGTGAATATATTGTTAATTGATGATGAATATAATTTGAGGGCTACAACAGGATCATTTCTGTGAGCAACAGGCATCTTGGTCATCCTCAATTATGTTAGCTCTGAGCTGGATTGTCTGTTTATATATCTCCTCTGCCCACATGAGCTGTGAGTGTTGAAACCACCATGTTGCACCAGAGGCGATTATAGCTCTGACAGCTGTGCATTATAACTTGCTTTGCTTATCTTGTTTTTTGGCAAGCAGTATCCACATAACAGGGTGAATGATACTTTTGTGTACTGTATGTTATCCACCATGGTGTGACCTGCAGATCATCAGTTCAGTTCTTTTCTCATGCAGTTATTTACCATTTAAGACTGGAAATGTTTGGAAGGTACTGGAACTGTTTTAGTTGTGGAATAGAATTTACTAGGACATTCTATACATTTTTAACACAAATTTGTTGAGTGCTGTCAACAAGGGATTTCAAATTGATTCCATATTTCTGGATTTCAAGAAGTCTTTTGACACCATATTTCACAACCAGCTTGTACTCAAATTGTGTGCTCATGGAATATCATCTCAGTTATGTCGCTGAATTCATGTTTTGTGCCAGAGAGGTCACAGTTTGTAGTAATGATGGAAAATCATTGAGTAAAACAGAAGTGACTTTTGGCATTCCCCAAGGTTGTGTTATCGGCACTCTATAACCGATTTAGGAGACTATCTGAGCAGCTGTCTTAGGTTGTTTGTAGATGATACCATCATTTATTGTCTAGTAAAGTCATCAAAGATCAAAACCAATTGCAAAATGATTTAGATAAGATATATGTATGTTGTGAAAATTGGCAATTGACCCTACATAATGAGAAGTGTGAGGTCATCCACATGAGTGCTAAAAGGAATCCATTAAACTTCAGCAGCATGATAAATCAATAAAATCTGAATGCCATAAATTCATCTAAATACCTAGGAATTACGTTCATGAACAATGACAGGAATAAAACTGAATTCAGACTGGGGAAACACTAAATATAATGTACTTGGACTGCTCCTGTTCTTGGTTGACACAAAAGATGTACTTTGATGTTGTAGAACTCTTCAGTAACTGTTAAGTTTGTTGGTAAATGGGTATATTGATAAATGGTCCCAATAAATTCATAACAGGTCACCAACATTCAAGAAAGGCAGTAGCAGTAATCCACAAAATTACAGGCCCTCATGATTCATATCTATATGCAGCAAGATTAGAGAACATGTATTGTGTTTAAACATTATGGATTACCTCGAAGAGAACAGTCTATTGACAAGTAGTCACCATGGATTTAGAAAACATTGTTCTTGTGAAACACAATTAACTCTTTACTCAAACAGTGTTGAGAGCTATCAACAAGGGATTTCAAATTGATTTCATATCTCTGGATTTCCAGAAGGCTTTTGACACCATACCTCACAAGCGACATGTAACCAAATTGCTTGCTTATAGAATATCATCTCAGTGTGATTGGATTCTTGATTTCCTGTTAGAGAGGTCACAGTTCATAGTAATTGATGGAAAGTTGTTGAGTAGAATAGAAGTGATATCTGGCATTCCCCAAGGTGGTGTTACAGACCCTCTGCTGTTTCTTATCTATATAAATGATTTAGGAAACAATATGGGCAACTGTCCTAGGTTATTTGCAGATAATGCTGTCATTTACTGTGTAGTGAAGTCATCAGAATACCAAAACCAACAGCAAAATGATTTAGAGAACATATCTGTATGGTGAAAATTGGGAATTAACCCTAAATAATGAAAAGTGTGAGGTCAACCACATGAGCACTAAAAGGAATCCGTTAAACTTCGGTTATACATTAAGTCAATCAAATAAAAAGGTGGTAAATTCAACAAAATACCTTGGAACTACAATCATGAACAACTTAAATTGGAAGGAACACATAGAAAATATTGTGGGGAAGGTGAACCAAAGACTGTGTTATTAGCAGAACTCTCAGAAGATTCAACAGATTTATTAAAGAGACTGCCTACACTACACTGTCCATCCTCTTCTAGATTACTGCTGCATGGTGTGGGATCCTTACCGGATAGGATTAACGGAGTACATCAAGAAAGTTCAAAGGAGAGCAGCATGTTTGTATTATCGAGAAATAGGGGAGATAGTGTCACAGACATGATACAGGACTTGGATGGAAACATTAAAACAAAGGCGTTTTTCATTGTGGTGGGATCTTCTCACAAAATTTCAATCACCAACTTTCTCCTCCAAACGTGAAAATATTTTGTTGATGCTGACCCACATAGGGAGAAGTGATTATCATAATAAAATAAGGGAAACCAAGGCTTGAACTGAAAAATAAGGCCTCCTTCTTCTACTCGCTGTTTGAGAGTGCAATAGTAGAGAATTAGTGTGAAGGTGCTTCAATGAACCCTCTCCCAGGCACTTTAGTGTGATTTGTAGAGTATCCATGTAGATATAGATGTAGACATAGATGTAGAAGCACTCTCTGCTGAGACAGGCAGATCAGACCAACCTGTAATTTTGTGTGAGCTTAGTAAAAATGCCTTCTGTGTGACGTGTTAGTTCTTGTTGACAATCCTATTATTGTAACTGGTACTCAGTTCTAAGCTCTACATGACGTTGTTTGATGGATATCCCAGAAACTGAAATCCCTGTGGCTCTAATAAGACTTGCAAAAGCTACTGCATTCACAAACACAAAGCTAAATGAAAACAATATATTCCTCCTACAGTCTAAAGCATCATTGAATCAGGTGCACATCAGGCATCCAGCAGAGTTTTCAAGAGATGTTGGACAGCATTTGACAAAATGACAAAGGAATTCAACTGTATCACAAAATACAAGAGCTGGGATGACATGGTGTGTCTAGCCAGTGTCTACTTTTCATTGGATGGTATAGACTAACTGTTGTTTGAAAACAAGGAGAAACTCAGGAGATGGAAGAAATTTTGTCACTGTGTTGCTTTGAGAAGTTTCATAAGGAAGACAGTTGACTGATTGGTGAACCATTATTCAGAGTGGTTTTATTGAGGACAGGAGACTTATCGGCTGGTTGTACTTATTAACGTGCAATGTGATCTGTGACTGTGACTGTAACTTCTCAGGTTTTCTCACCATAACTGAATAAGTAATGAAGTTGTTGGTTGTATGTTTTTGCAGGATGTTTCAACAAGAGACCCAGTTCCCATCTTCAGGTGCTGTGAACTGTGGTGTTTGCATACCATTCCTGGACTTCAACCTGACTGTGATGTATTCTTGGTGCTGTGCCACTATTTATAACTGAGTTTGACTCCCAACACTTGATACACACTTTGATGCTTATTTGTTTTTTTAGAGCAAATACTGTTATTCCATCAAAAACACATTCTCTTAGCACTTTTCACCTCTGATGGATGAGATGGGAAGCAAGATCATAATAAATTGAAATCCAGGATAACTATGTTTCCTGCAAAAAACAAATGAGCATCAAAGGCTGTAGCAGCCACCAGAACCCAAACTTGGCTGTAAACAGTAGCACAATGCCAACAGTGCTTAATAATCTGGTTGCAGCCCGGGCTGCGAGTAGACATGTAACACAGCACACAGTGCTTGAAGAATGCAAATAGGATGGTGGTCAAATTACCATACAGAAAAATGAAATTAACAACTCAGCTGATCTCTTGAAAGCACACAAGTGATCTACTATTCAGTCCAAAAGGCAGAAATTTTGACATTTAATGAGAAATTTTATAATTGTTCAACATTTATCTATACATTGACAGAAATGGGAAGTGTTACACGATTAAGCACCAGGCCAATACTTTTCAAATTTTGTGGTGATGTTTGAACTTAACAGGTATTAAATGATTGAACTTTTATTCGATTTGGTTCATATGTCTGTCATCAATATCAGTATGAGGTGAGAAGACCATGGGCAGAAATATACATTTGTGTTCATTGTGGCATGGTGGCAAACAGCCTTCAAATATCATCTTGAGAATTTCTTGCCATGTGTAAAATACAGGCTGTGTCACTTCATGATGATGGCTTTCTGGAGGCTGGTATGATAGTGTCTGTATCCCCATTGCATTCCAGACATGATCTGTGGCAACAAATGGGGGACCAGTAAGGCCAGTCAAGGATCTGCTCATTCCTCTAGACATTTGTGGCACGGACTGCAGCATGGGATCATCCATGACCCTGCTGGAATATGCCGTTTGGAACCCTAGCCATAAAGTGTGTGACAACAAGATTTACCATTCCTGCCATGTAACTGTTGAGCCTTCAGCCCTCCATCAGTAAGTACCAGACCAGTCATGTTTTCGTATCCAATATCTCCCAGAAGTCGGACAGGTACGGGTCTCGAGAATCACTGCTTTCTGTAACATTTCACTAGATTGTCTACAGTTGTGACAGCATCAATATAAATGCCACAAACAGAAATGAGACTCATCACTTAACACTGCAGAATGCCACTCATAGTCCCAGTCGATGCTGGCTCTACACCACCCAAAGTGTTTGTTGTTTATGGTACAGTTAGTGGTAAGCAATGTGTGCTACTTGAGATCTCAACGCAGCCTCCAGTGATTTGTTCCCAAAAGTTTGTGGTGACTCTCTACCTGTAACCTCTGGCCAGATTTCAACTGCTGCCATCCAATAGTTTGTTAGAGCTATTCAAACACTTTTCAATCACCTCATGGTGGAATCCTTTTGGAAGGACTGGTGCCTACTCCTTTTGTCACACTGTTATCCTGAGCCCTTCTTGTCACTTAGCAGTCATTCCACTTATAGCCATTTGTTTGCGTAATCTGTTGGTATAATGCTTCCATGCACCTCATGTCAATTTCCTCAATGTCTTTCTGGACCCAGGTATCACACTGTGCAGCCATTCACACTGATGGATTCCGGTTTGTAAGTACTCACACAAAACAATTTGGAATTTCACATGATGCTCTGTAGCATTAACATAGTAATGTGACTGATACATGTTGCACAGCATAATGGATGGGGTACAATCCTCAATACAGAAGATTGTGGGTTTGAATGTCATCAAGCACTTTATGAAAAAGTTTATTTTTAAATCTGTTTTGAAGTGATTTTGATCTTAATTTTTATTGAATTAATTGGTTTAAATGTATTTTTTTATTTCTGTTCTTTTATCACATCATTTTGATCGTTGTATTAACTTTTTAATTTGCTCTCACCCTTCTTCCTATCAGTCTTTTTCCATTTGGAATCTTTGGTCCTCTGGTTTTAATTTCTTTCATTTATCATCCTATAGTTTCATCCCTGTTATTGCACTCATTATTTCTATTTCTCATTCTGCTTGAATTATGTTTTACTTATAATCCCATCTTTTGTTTAAATCTTCACCTGCATTATTTTGTCCATATTGCAATAAGAATTTCCATAGTTTGATTTTTGCCTGATGGCTTACCATTGTTTGATTTTTGCAGTAACAATTAATGATTTGAATATTTTTAAGGCCATTGCCATCATTGCTCTGTCAATGTAAATAGAATATTTTGTCTTTTGTTTTTAACCACTAGATTGGCATTTTCAAGTGTTTAAATATTATGATAGATAAATAAAAATAATACATACATTAATCGTTGTTCCATAAATCCTGAATACAACATTTTGTAATGTTGTGGAATTAAATTCACATCCACAGAAATTCCAAGTGGAAAAAGAATGATAGGAAGAAACATGATAGTAAATGAAAATGTTCATACAGTGTTGAAAATTAAGTGACAAAGGAATAGAATTTAAAAAATTACATTTTAACCAACTAATTGAATAAAATTAAGGACCAAAGTCATTTTGGTAATGATTTAAGAATAAAATATTTTAAAGCACCTGAGTTTCGAAGACACAGTTTTATGACAGCCTTTCATGTCCGAGGACTGTACCATATCCATTACGCTATGCAACCAGTCAGCACAACATTCCTTATGTCCTCTGGGCATGTTGTGTTGCAATCTCCACTCCTAAAGTTAAAGTAGTGTTAAGAATGTCCAATAGCCATTGTATACTCATGTTATTCTTCATCTGTGGGTATGGTTTTTCTCTGAAAATAAGCTTACAGAAGGATGAAATTTTAAGCAATAATCCCACAGATATGGAAATACAGAATTTCCATTTTCTAGCATTCATTCAAGATCTTAATGATGTATCACTTTCCATTTTTGTCAGTGTAGTTATTCAGTGTTAAGTTACTTTCTCGTTGATTGTTGCATAATCAGCAAATAGTCTAAAAATGCTGCTCATACTATGTTATGGATTGTTTTTATTAATTGTTTCCCTGCTGTACTTCCGTGGGACTTCCCTGAACATCGCATACTTGACTGATACTTTTCATGCTTTTACTTGTTCACACATTACTTTTATTCTGAAGTAAATATAAATACAGGAAATGAACGATGTAGAAATACAGGAAATATGCCTGGGCTCACAGAACATACATTGGCATTAGAAAGACCAGCATAATTAGTCAAAGAAGAAAAAGGGAGGGAAAAAATGTAACTTATTGTTTTAATAACTTTCAAAATTTATCCCAAAATAGGAAAAGTGCTGTTTGTGTGAGAAACAGACACACTCTGACACATAAGAATATTATTTAAAATGACTAAAAGTAGAGTGTTAGTTTCAGTTGTGTTTGCACTTTCACTGAATACAGAATGTAGTCTCTTGGTGAATTTTACAGTATAATGTCACAGAGACAACATTTGGCCCTTCGTTTTATATGGTAGCGTCCTAAGATTCTGTGATGAAAGCTTCATACACAACACCATCTCAACAGCAATGGACCGGAGGACTTACAATATCTGGCCTTAACTATATAATAAAGTCCACCTATGTCTTCTGGACAGTTGTCTGCAAAGCGTACAGCTGCCTCATGAATTGTAGCTTCCTTATAGACCGTATATCAGAGTGCAAGAGCAGATGTTGAGGATACCAGACATTCACTGTATGTGCCTCACTAGTGTTAGTGTACAAATAAGACTTGTTTGTTGAGGTGTCAGCAAATTGAGATAGGGATATGAGCGAATGGAGGAATGTACTGCTTACATCACAAGAAAGGTCCAGTTTGGTGACATTGGGATCCTGGGTGTGAGGAGGCACCATGATGGATGGGTGTAAAACGCATTTTACCTTTACTGGAGTACTGTTAGTGTGCAGAGATACATATATGATGTACTACAGCCATGAATGCAACTTTTTAGAGGCATAGTTGTCCTAGACTTCCTCTTTATGATCAATCACTCTGGTGACTGAATTTCTCACTGACGAAGATTTCCATTGCATTGATGTGCAAGCAAGCTCTCCAGATGTGAATCATTCAGAACAAATTTGGAATGCATTTAGGATACAAACTGCAGCTGGGTAGGCACTAGCCAGGATACTTCTGCATCTCTAAACACATCATTCTTAGGAATGGAATTGTTTGACAATAGATGTAGCAAACCACCTTGAGAGAGTGCGCCTCATCATTGCCAGCTATTTGTGGGTAGTAGGAGTATTTTTATCCCCTATTAACCTTTTAATTGGCATGAGTGCAGTCTTCTGGGGTTGTTTATTTTTTTGAGATGAGTTTCTTTGCTTTGAGAACATTTAACTATTTATTTTGGACTCTGTTGTATGCCAAATGGGTTGCAATTAAATTTTAGCTTTCTCTGTTAGCATTAAACCGTACAGTTCAGTAAATATACTTTCATTTCTTTGTTAGTCTTAAATTTACACCTACATATATTACTCTGCAAACCACTGTGAAGTGCATGGCAGAGGGTACATGCAATTGTACCAGTAGTTAGTGTTTCTTTCTGTTCTATTCACATATGAAGTGTGGGAAGAATTATTTTTTAAATACCTCATGCATACTGTAATAAATCTAATCTTCTCCTCATGATCTCTGTGTGATCAGTACGTAGGGGATTATAGTATATTCCTACGATAGTAATTTAAAGCAGGTTCGTGAAACTTTGTAAGTAGGCCTTCTCAGGATAGTTTATATCTATCTTCAAGAGTCTGCCATTCAAGTTTCTTCAGCATCTCATAGGTAAAACAAACCTGTGACCATTCATGCTGCCCTTCTCTGCATGTGTCTAATATCCACTGTTAGTCCTATTTGGTATGGGTCCCACAAACTTGAGCAATATTCTAAAATGGGTTGCATGAGTGATTTGTTAGCAATCTCCTTTGCAGACTGATTGCATTTCCCCAGTATTCTACCAATTAACCAAAATGCACCACCTGCCTGCTTTACCCACAACTGAGCTTATGTGATCATTCCATTTCATGTCCGTATACATGTGACTCATTGATATTATAGTCATAAGATATTACATTTTATCATTTTGTAAAGTGCACAGTTTTACATTTCTGAACATTTAAAGCAAGTTGCCAATCTTTGCACCAATTTGAAATGTTATCAAGATGTGACTGAATATTTGCATAACTTCTGTCAGACAGTACTTCATTGTATGTAACTGCATCACCTGCAAAAAGCCTGAGGTTATTATTAATATTGTCTGCAAGGTCATTAATATACAGCATAAATAACAAGGGTCCCAACACACTTACATCCAAGATAACACGCTGCATCTTCCCTGCTAAACAATCCCCAATCTAGTAACAAATTTCATTTGATACCCCACATGATCGTACTTTTGATAATAAATGTAGACATTGTATTGAGTCAAATGCTTTCCTTAAGTCAAGAAATATTGCATCTATCTGACTCTCTTGCTCCAAAGCTTTCAGTATGTCATGTGAGAAAAGTATGAGTTGGGTTCTGCATAATTGATGTTTTCAGCATTCATGCTGGTTTGCACGGAGGACATAACTCTGTGCAAGATACCTCATTATGTTTGAACTCGGAATGTGTTCTAAGACTCTACAGCAGATCATTGTCAGGGATATTGGATGGTAGTTTCGTGGATCACTTCCTGTAAATAGGTGTCACCTGTGCTTTCTTCCACCTACTGGGTACGATTCTTTGTTTGAGGGATTTACAATAGATTATAGTTAGAAGAGGGCTAACTCAGCTGCAAATTTAGTCTAGAATCTGATAAGGGTTCCATTGGGCCGTGGAGCTTTGTTCAGTTTTAATGATTTCAGCTGTTTATCAACACCACTGACAAAATTGGTGTCACTCATCTTTTCAGTGGTACAAGGTTAAGTTGGAGCAATTATCCTGCATTTTCCTTTGCAAAGGAACGTGTGAAAACAGAGTTAAGCATTTCTGCTTTTGCTTCACTACTCTCAGTTTCAGTTCTTGACTCATTCGTGAGTGACTGGACAATAATGTTGGTGCCACTGACAGCCTTTATGTACAATGAGAATTTCTTTGGGTTTTGTGATAGATCAGTAGACAATATTCTGCTATGGTAGTCATTGAAGCCTTCACGCATTGTTCTCTTGACAGCCAAATGCATTTCATTCAGCATCTCTCTATCTGAAGCCCTATGCTTTGTTTTACACTTATTATGCAGTAGTACCATCTACAATTCTGGGAAGAATAGTGCTCAAGTATGAATAACTCAACAGATTATAGATAGAGCAATTAACAAACTGAAGAAGAATATGGCACTAGGAGGAGATTGGCAGGAGGTGGAACAATTCAGAAAGATATAAACTGTCTCATAAGTGAAGATGGAGAAAGGGGGAGATCCCAAAAGACTGGAAGTCAGCTAACATTATCCCACTGAAAAAAAGCCAATTAAAGGAACTATAATAATTATAGAGGTATATCTCTACTCTAAGTGTACCATAAATAGTGCTATCATTAATAATTCTTGAAAAGCTGAAGCCTTTTGCTGAAGATATTGTTGGAGAGTACCAGGCAGGTTTTCAGCCAGGAAGATCAACCATAGATCAAATTTTCAACTTGAGAAAAACCTGGGAGAACTGTTGGGAATACAGCCATCAATTCGTAGTAACATTTGTAGATTTCTCAAAGATGTATAATAGTATACACAGCTTAAGTATGTACAACATCCTGAGGGAGCTTGACATACCATGGAGAGTTGCCTAATCTAAAAAACCCTTGTGTGCACCCCTCACACAGTAAACTACCTGTTTAGCAGCCTTTGATACATAGTTTACAGCTGACCTATTTGGGGTGACCTTTACAATTCTCAACCCTTTGGCACAAATGCAGGAAGTTGCAGCCTAGCGTGTCAGAGAACCTTCAAAGTCTCAGGTTCAGTTCTTTCACTCAACTCAGAACCAGGGTACCATGATCACATCTGGGGATAATGCTGCAAGTTGTGAACTTTATTGAAACTCCATGCACAAGGCTGATCTTCTCAACCTTTTCTGTCAGTTGCTGGAATGATCCAAGCGTGACCTTGGAGCCCAGACAGAAGGCATCATTTGTTCCAATGTGCACCACAGTCTGCAGTTGTCACATCCTTTTTCCCTCAGTGGCTGCTGGAATAGCCTCTTCAACATGAAGGCAGATTTTCCTTCCTATCTCTTGCTGTCATTTCCCAAAGGGATACCATCATTTGCCATATGTTTGAACTGCTGACGATTAATAGACCACTACCTTTTTTGCATTTACCACCTCTTGACACAGGACAAAGCAGGTCTCCCAAAAACAAGTGAGGTGAGTTCCACTTGCTCAGTTTCAGTGAAATACAGTACACCCTTGAACTTGTTGGTTGGAGGGGGGGGGGGGGCAGTATAATAACCTGATTCCTCCCTGGTTCCTGTACAGGATGCCTAGATCAACCATTGACAAACCACTCACAGTCAGGTGGACTAGTGATGACAGATCACATACTTTCTGCAGAGGAGACAAGATCCACAAGAGAAGGTCGTAGTTGAGGTACCTATGGTTCCACTGGTACCGGTACATGATTTAGGAGCTCTTCTCACATTGATTCACAGCAGCTGCCAATCATTTAACAGTAGTCAGGGCAATTTCCAGCTGTTTATCAATGTCAACCAACTCACCCCACATTCGAGAACACCATCCACATTGAGGATGCATTGTGGCTGGTGCATTATTTTACAGTATGGCGAACTTTAAATTAAGCGTGCTGGCTACCTTTTAAGCTACTGAGCTAAAAAATTAGTAATTCCCTACAAGGACTGACACAAATACACATTTATGAGGACTGGATACTAACATGGGTGCCACTAGCAGCTTTTACATATGATGGGAATTTCTTTGGGTTTAGTGAATAATTACTAGTTTCTTAAGCTCTGTGAGGTTAGTTATAGTCACTGAGAAACTCAAAAAGTAGATGTAATTTATGATTAATATAATATGATTAATATAATAACATAGGCTTGAAAGGGAAAATTAGATGAAGCTTTTGGGCAATAATGTAATGTGTGTGATAGGCTGAGGAAGATGAAGTATATTTGACACAGCTTTTGAGTCTTTCAGAGCCAATTTCCAGATCAGTATTCAGTAACAGTTTCTGGATGTCATTCACAACCTTATTCAGTTCCTCCCTTTTCTTGTCATCTTGTCAAAATATTAGTACAACAAAGCTTCCTTCCCCCACACCTCCCTCATCTTTTATTTTCAATGGGTTAAAGACAATAATTCTCAAAACAAGAAAAGAAAGAAGACCAAGTAAAAAGTACCTGAATCACTGGAGTATTTAGCACTAAGATAATTAGCATTCTGGATTTGAAATTTCTATGATATTTTTTGCGTATTCTGTTTTTCATTTGTTATATATACATACACACAAAAAAACTTATTTTTTTATTTGTAAGCAGTTTTTATTTTGTGTGTTTGATATTCACAAACATGAAAACACAAACTTGTATTATTTTCAGGCTCTACAGTGTGCAACTGTCAGGTCTTGTTGCTTTGTGGCGGCTTTTCCTTGGCCGCAAGTGGAATCCGTTGCGAGAGCGTGTTGATTCCTGCAAATATTCGAATGATCAACTTTTTGTTGGAACTCTGGCATTCACCATTTTGCTCTTCCTTCTCCCAACAACGCTGATGTACTATGTTGTCTTCACAACGGTATGGAATTTAAGCAGTTGATAGAGAGTTAATAAAGATTTTATGTTTCTTTCTCTCTCTCTCTCTCTCTCTCTCTCTCTCTCTCTCTCTCTCTCTCTCTCTCTCTCTACCTTGTCTCTATCTCCTTTCTTAACATTTTTGTTGTTATATGATTAAGCTTAATATTTTGTTTCAAAACTGCTACCCCAAAAATAAATGAGGCTTAACAAAACTCTACATAAACATTAACATTCTTGGATTTTTTAGGGACGAAGCTACATTGTCAGACATAAAAAATACTGTATCTACCTGCCAGGATCAGTCATTCTGTCCATCAGAAGTAGTTGTAAAGCTGGTTTTGGAGCTCATTATGAGCCATACTGCAGAATATTGAAGAAAATAATCAAACAAAGGCATTTTAAAATAGAAAAAGGTAGTCATGCCAGTCAACATAATAAAAGCAATATGGAATAAAATGAAAGGGGAAACTGAAAGAGAAAGGAAATCGAAGGAACAAATAGCTGAAATGGTACTCGATACATTGGTATCAGATATGTCTAGTGTGGCCAGCCTTTTTATGAAGTACTTTATATCTGTTGGTAGTATTGTGGGATTGTCAGGGAGGTGGTCACGGAAGGGTGGCCGATAGCTTGGATTGGCGTGGGTGAGTGAAGTTAGTGGCCTGGGGAAAGGTGGAGGTAGATGTGAGGTAGGGGGTTATCAGAGATTGTGGCCAGGAGAATCATAAGAATGAAAGAAATGTTGCAAGATAAGCCCCATCTACATAGCCACAAGAGCATGTGCGGGGGAGGGGGAGGTGGAGGGGGAGGGGGAGGGGGAAGGAGCCAGATGTCAAAGGGTGGGAAACAGCCATTGAAATTGAGCATGTTGTGCTCAGCAGCTTTTCTGCTCCTGGGCTGTCAGCTCTGTCCTTGGCTACAGGTTGGTGGTGGCCACTCATTCTGGTGGATAGTTGGTTGTCATGCCCATGTAAAATGCTGTGCAGAAGTTGCATCAGAGCTAGTATATGAAATGGCTGCTTTCATATTTGGCCATGCCTCTGGTACAATAGGATAACCCTGTGCTGGAACTGGAGTAGGATGTGCTGGGTGGGTGAACAAGAAAGCTCTTGCACCTTAGCCTTCCACACAGATGTGGCACATGTGTCAGAGGGTTGGGAGTCAATGTGGCATAGAGATGGATCAGGATAGTGCATAGATTGAGTGCACAGAGGAATACTACTGTAGATGGGGTGGGAAGGTTTGTGTGTAGGATGTTCCTCATTTTCGTGCACCATGGTAGGTAGCCAAAGCCCTGCAGGAGCCATCGGATGATTTCCCTTAACAAAATTGTACTATGTGGGTTGAGCAGTCTGAAACTTTGCTATCATGGGGTGACCCTTGCCGAGTGGGGTAATGCCCAGTTCATTTAGGTGTCACAGTTTAACCTAAGGGTGGTCCTCAATGTCTGTTCGTGTGGTGTTTTCCTGTAGCACATTACAAACCTTTTGTATGGGTGTACTTTTGATCTCATCTGTAGTAAAATCATGTTCGGACCACATGCACCACTGACACTTTTCCTGAATATGCTGTGACAACTGCAGTCTACAGGGACGACATCCTACAACAGTGAGTGTATGATTCTCATGAACATGAGTTTCTCTAGATGGATGAAGATAGCAGCATAAGAACTTTCTGTGTAAAGAGTGGCAACTTGCTCTCTGGAATTAATCCAACTGAACATATGTGGAAGGATAGTGGCTCAGATCTCCCTCCAGCCATCCGCATTTATGTTTTTCATGATTTCTCTTGATTATTCAAGGTAGATGCTGTGATGGTTCCTTTGAAATGGCATGACTAATTTCCTTTCCCAATCCACACTTATTTCTCATTGTTATCAGGGTTGTTTTGTTGTGGTTGTGGTCTTCAGTTTGAAGACACTTTCCATCAGTGCTAAATTCATGATTCCTTGCTGTCTCAGGATGTGTCCTATCAACCGATCCCTTCCTTTAGTCAAGTTGAGCCACAAATTTCTTTTCTCCCTAGTTCTATTCAATGCCTCATCATTAGTTATGCAGTCTACCCATCTTATCTTCAGAATTCTTCTGTAGTAACAAATTTCAAGAGCTTCTATTCTCTTCTAAACTGCTTGTTACCCACCTTTCACTTCCACAAAAGGCTACATTTCAGGCAAATTACCTTTGGAAAAGACATTCTAACACTTAAATTTGTATTCAAGATTAGCAAATTTCTCTTCTTCAGGACTACTTTTCTACCATTACTAGTCTACATTTTATAGTCTCTTTACATGGGCCATCATCTGTTATTTTATTGCCCAACAGCAAAACTGGTCTACTACTTTGTGCATGTCATTTTCTAATCTAATTCCCTCAGCATTGCCTGATTTAATTTGACTAAATTCCATTCCCTCGTTTTGCATTTGTTGATGTTCATCTTATATCCTTCTTTCAAGACACTGTCCATTCTCTGCAACTGCTCTTCCAGCTCCTTTCTCTCACTCTCATAGAATTACAGTGTCATTGGTAAAATTCAAAGTTTTTATTTTTTCTTCCTGAACTTTAATTCCTTCTCCAAATTTTCTTTGATTTCCTTTACTGCTTGCTCAATGTAGAGGTTGAGTAACATTGGGGATAGGTTGCAGTTCACTGCTTCCCTTTCATACCCTCCAACTCCTATAACTGCCATTTGGTTACTGTTCAAGTTATATATAACCTGTATTTTACCCCATATTCCTTCAGACTTTCAAATAACATATTCCAGTTAATATTGTCAAAAGGTACCTCTAAGTCTACAAAAGTTATATAAATGTAGGTTTGTCTTGCAAGCCATAGGGTCAGTATTGCCTTGGATGTTCCAACATTTCTCTGGAACTCAAACTGGTCTTCCCTAAGGTTGGTTTCTACCACTTTTTTCCATTCTCCTGTATACAATTCACCATCATACATGTTGCACTCCAGGTGAAATAGTTTTGTCATGGCTGGCTCTCCCAAGGATATCACTAGTGCTGAGGGAATGTTGTCTACTACAGGGGCCGTTTTGCAACTTTAGTCTTTCAGTACTCTGTCAAAGTCTTCTCACAGTGTTGTATCTCCCAGTATCATATCTTATCTACTTCCTCTTCCATTTCTAAAACATAGTTTTCAAGATAATTTCCCTTGTGTAGCCTCTGTTCTTTGTTTTGTACTGGTTTTCAACCTGAGCTCTTGATATTCACTCAGCCACTTCTCTTTTCTCATAAGGGTTGTTAGGTATGAAAACCTAATCATCCATCCTTCCTTCCTTCCTTCCTTGGAATGCACTCAGCAAATTCCTGAATAGGCTAAGAAAAGGGCTTGTAACTGTAGGGACAAGCAGTGAGAGGTGATACCATAAACCATGATGGGTGACTTGATCCACACTATGGGCAGCCAGTGTGCATTCTTTATTGCCATGTCAAGTCATCAACACAAACTAATGCCGCACAACCCACTGACAGTTTTTCAGTATACATTGTATCTATATCACAATGTTGCGTTGTTACAATGTTGTCCGTGCACCTTATATGGCACACTTTAATACGCTACCTCTTGTAATTTCACTTATTTCAAAGCTCTCATACCTTATTCATAAGAATGTAGGTCTATGCAAAGGATTTTTCCTGGTTTCCATAGTCAAAAGCTGTAGGACTTACTAATCATTGTTGAAAAAATTATCTTTGGCTTACTGATCATTGTTGAAAAATTATCTTCATTAGTTTTCATTACTTAGGCTCAGAAAGAGTTACTGCCAAAATCTTTGATCACTTATCTAATTATACACAAATTTATTTAATAAGCTGCACATTGACTCATTTTACATCAATACAAAACATAGTGAAGTAGCCCATGGAACCCATAATTAATCAGTTAATATTATTGTTCACATTTGTGATTTCAAAGTTACTTGACTAAATGCAAAAGTTGTCAAAGACTTTACACATTTGCAAGACATATTGAACTGCCTGTCATTTTAGAGTTGCTAGATGCAAAACTCTAACATGAATTATCTACAGAACAATGGAACAATTGATAGAAGGCAACCTGGGGCAAGACAGCATGTGTTTCAGAGAAATATAGAAACATGTGAAGAAATACTGATACTAAGACTTATTTTAGAAGACAGAATGAAACAAGGCAAACCCATATGTATCACTTTTGTAAATTTAGAAAAAGATTTTGATAGTTTTGATTGGCATACACTCTGAAATTCTGAAGTTGTCAGGTCTAAAAGTGCAGGGAGGGACAGGTTATCTACAACATGTATAGAAACCAGACTGAAATTATAATAATTGAAAGATATGAAAGGGAAGCAGTAACTGAGAAGTGAGTAACACAGGGTTGCAGCCTACCCCCAAACTATTCACTCTGTACATAGAGCAAGCATAACAGAAACCAGGAAGAAATGTGGAAAATGAATTAAAGACGAGGGAGAAGAAATAAAAAACCTTAAAGCAAGTAATTTCTCAAATTTTCACGGTATATTCTCTAGGCATTTATGTAGAAGTGCTGTCTTCCTCTTTTCAGAAATCTGTGTTAGTTCCTTAGAGAGCCTCAAAAAAGTGTTTGTTAGTTAATGGGTGGTTCCTTAGAAAACGCCAAAAAAGTGTTTGTTAGTTCATGGGTCATTCCTTAGAGAACGCCAAAAAAGTGTTTGTTAGTTCATGGGTCATTCCTTAGAGAACGCCAAAAAAGTGTTTGTTAGGTCATGGGGGGGTTCCTTATAGAACCCCAAAAAAGTGGTTTTTTTGCCATTTTTCATATGAAAACCAAGGCAGCTACACACAGCAAATGGCTGAAATTTTTATGATATATTTCTAAGATCCTGATCTCAAACAGCCTTGAAAATTTTCTTGATATCTTTATCCATTTCTGAAGTTCAAAGGTTCAAAGTTACTTTACATGTACACACAAAATTCACCCATAAAAACCCGTGTGAGGTGAAATCTAAATAATAAAATAGCCATAGCACATTTTTCAAATTTCAATGTTATATTCTCAAGGCTTTTCCCTAGGAGTGCCATCTTCCTGTTTTCGAAAATCTTTATCCGTTATCAAGAAACACCCCAAAAACATAGTTTTTGGGTACCAAAATTGAGACACTGATTCCAAGATGGCTATGCACAGCAAATGGTTCACAATGAGTTCTTAAGATCTTGATCTCAAACAACCTGGAAAATTTTCTTGATATATTTATCGATTTCCAAGATACAGTTGTTCAAAATTACCCTACTTGTACACGTACCATATGTACGTGAAATATGGTATGACATTAAAAGGTAGTCATGTATCATGGAGATAAATGTTGTAAAGTGTCCTCGTTATCATTGGAGGGGTTCTGGGAACCCCATTTATCATTAATGAAGCATGTGCAAAATTTTTGTGCATGTAAAATCTGATTTCAGGTGTAAAATTAGTTTTGTGTTATTTCAATTTCACATAAATAAATTATCAAAAGTTTACTGACCCATAAACTTCTTTTTATGTTAGTGACATGCCCTGCTGTGGCAGGGAAAAGAATGGAACCAGTGGAAAAATACTCCAAAAGATTCTGACTGAAAAATGGGGGTACCAGCTGCTTTGTACTACCTTTCTCAGAACCTTTAAAAATTTTCCAAAAAATTTTGGCATGTGAACAAAGTAGCATGTTTTTATGCTGAGAGAGAAGGAGACAGTGGCAGTGGGAAAGAGACGGAAAAGTAATAATACTGGTAGATAGTAGACAGTGGTTGTGGTACAGTAAGAGTAAAGGAGCAGTGGTAGTGTGAAGGAAAGAGAGGGATGCAGTGGAAGTGGAACATAGTTGACAGTGACAGGACAATGCTAGGAAAAGAATGAAGGAGTCATTGATAGGTAAATAAGAATAAAGAGAAGGAGAAATTGGAAGTGGGTGGGAGCCAGTGATAATGAGAGACAGAGTCTATGACAATTAGGAAGAGGGAGATAGTGCTGTGAGAAGAGACAGTGGCGGTGGGAAGGAATGAATGGTACAGTAGCAGTAAGAGAGCGCAAGATGGGTACAGTGACAATGAGAGGAGGTAGTAGTAATAGTGGCTGTAGTAGTAGGACAGAATAGAGGAGACTGTGGCTGTGAGGCAGGAGGCAGTGACAATTAGAGAGACACAAAGAGATAATGACAGAGAGTTGAGCTGAATGAGTCAGTGAGGATGGGCAAGTGGGATTTGGTGGATATGAGCGACTTACAGCGATGAACTGGTGGATATGAGTGAGCTACAGTTAGAGGAGCGTGTGGAAGTGAGAGGTGAGCTGCATGTTAAAAAGAGCATGAATACATTCACATTCCAAAATCTTTGGAAACATTTTTAAAGGTACTGAGGAAGGCAGAATGAGGCAGCTGGTACCCCTCTTTTCAATCAAAGTCCTTTAAACAGGAGCATATTAGTCTTTTTTGTGTTCTGGTAGGAGCATTATTATGCTGGTTAATGACTGGTTGACAGAGCATCGAAGTTAAGTGCTGTCAGACTGGGCTGGCACTTTGATGGGTGACCATCCAGTCTGCTGAGTGCTGATGGCAAGCAGGATGCACTCAACCTTTGTGAGGCAAACCGAGGAGCTACTTGACTGAGAAGTAGCAGCTCTGGTCGTGTAAACTGACGTACAGCCAGGAGAGTGGTGTGCTGACCACATCCGCATCCAGTGATGCCTTTGGGCTGAGGGTGACACGGCAGCCGGTTGGTCCTGTTGGGCCTTCCGAAGCCTGTTTGAACGGAATTTAGTTTAGTTTTTGGTACTCTGTATGTGGACAGGCACTACAAGACAGCACAACACATTTTTCTCATAACGTAAACAGTCAAAATATGTACCTAACCATGTTTCAAAATTTATAGAAAAAATAGAACAAAGACACAGTACTTCCGTCATGTTCACAACACCGAGCAACACACAAGCACGCTGCTTTCCACTTAGTGGAGCACCATTTCATATTTGTTCCCATGTTCAAAGAATATTTCAAAGTTAGAAATAATAAAAGTTATTGCTTCAGCCAAAAGCTATGATCCCATCATGATTGACTACATCTTGCATATGGAACAAAAATTAAACATTATACCCGTCCCCTGTGCTCCCTTTGCTGCTCCTCCTACTGTCTACAGGAAGTAGTTTACAGTCCCATACCTAGGGCAGGTATGTCAGAATGTAGCAAATTTGGAAAACACCACAGCATAGTGTATTTTGAATCTTGAAGATGAGACCTAATTACTAGCCAAGAGTGGGGGGTATACAAAATTAGTTGTCCTGACTGTGATAAGTTTTGTATTGGTCATTCAGGCAGAGATATAGCAATTATGACTCCACATTTTCTGAGCATGTACTGAGTGAGTGCCACTGGCCTATGTCGTCCACTTAGCAAACAAAGGTGAAATTAACAAACACCTTACCCACAGTCCTGATTTAATATTAAATTACCAACACAGCACAGTACTTCCCCTCTCCTGAACTCCACTTAATCCTCCGTAGTTTTCCAACTGCTTCCCACACTATCTGTGCCTTTCTACTCACCGAGCGAGGTGGCGCAGTGGTTAGCACACTGGACTCGCATTCGGGAGGACGACGGTTCAATCCCGTCTCCGGCCATCCTGATTTAGGTTTTCCGTGATTTCCCTAAATCATTTCAGGCAAATGCCGGGATGGTTCCTTTGAAAGGGCACGGCCGATTTCCTTCCCAATCCTTCCCTAACCCGAGCTTGCGCTCCGTCTCTAATGACCTCGTTGTAGACGGGACGTTAAAACACTAACCACCACCACCACCACCACCACCACCAACTTTCTACTCCACCACTTTTCTGTATTTATGTATTTTATTGTTATTGCCTATGCGCTGCATGTATTAAGTTGTTACAATTGACTGTTCCACATTTTATTCTGTTTGTGTATCAGCTTCCATATGTAATGCCACTTCAAGCTGCTCTTCAGCACTGTTGTCAAGTACTAATTCTATTTTATTGGAATTGTTAATTTAATGAAAACTGTTATATAGGCACTGTTTTGAGTTTAGTGTTAATGTTTTTTCCTGAATTTCTCCTTTCATATTTATTTACTGTTCAACTTTCTACATTTTTAATTACATTATTGCTGTACCATCAAAGATAACATTTACTGTGTGTTTGTGACCCAGTGTAGATGAGTAACATCATTTCGATGTTATTTACAAATATTATAACTTCTTTGATGACAATAGTCAGTTAAAGTCAATGACTTTGTAAGTTAAAATCCTGTATTGTGTTTTTTCAGTTGTAATTATGTTGTTTTTCCAAGAAGTGATGGAATAATGAGTAAACAGAATGAAAGCTTTTGAAAAGAGTTATTACAAAAGAATGCTGCAGATTAGATGGGTAGATTGTGTGACTAGTGAAGAGGTACTACGTATCATTGGGAAGAAAAGAGATTTATGGCACAACTTAAAAAAAGAAGAGGTAGGTTGACAGGATACGTTCCAAGGCATCGAGGCATAGTTAATTTGGTATTAAAGGCAAGTATGGGGGTACAAACTGTAGAAGGAGATCAGGGTGTGACCAGATTCAACTTCATTGGGGTTCAGTAGTTACACAGAGCTGAAAAGGCTTGCCCATGACAGACTGGCACAGAGAGCTGTATTGAACCAATCTTTGGACTAAAGAGCACAACAACAATATACACAAATTAAACCAAACTGAAGTGCTACTTCAGAGCTGTTGTATAATGCCTTTAAGCTCACAAGTCAGGTATTCACAGACAGAAACTCAGGCTACACATTTCGCTCCCCTTTTCCTTTCCCTTCTGCTGTGCAGACAAGACAAACATAGACTATAGATCCCAAAGAAAACACACCCAGCATGTTTCCTGATGGAGACATCAATCTGTTTATTTTACATTGGATTTAGAGGTTAATTTCAGAAGCAATTTCATTGGTTGTTACATGACTGCTTAAAGGAACTGTCGGCTTTCCACTACATAAACAAGAGTGAAACTGACTGTACAACATTTCACAAATTCCATAATACTATAATTTATGTACAAGCATACTATGTCTACCTATTCAAATTCTTTTTTAAGTTGAAAAATATTCAGAACTTATAGTTTTAGTCAAGGCATTCTATTGTTTCTGTTGCATAAGACTTCGTACACAATGGCAAGGAGAGGTGGGCTGTGAATAGTGATGCGGCAAATGTCGTCATAAGAAAGTTGGACAGGAGCAGCAATGATTAGTGAACAAGTAACACAGCAAACAGATGATTTATTTAACTTGTTTTTCTCCAAGTATACGAAGACTCATTACAAATGATGTAACAAGAAACAGTCTAGGAATTACAGCAGCAACAACGATAGTGACAGAGCTGAGACAAGGCAGTGTCTGCATAGCTTTGTGTAGTGATGTGGCCCCGAACGCAAGTGGTCTGAGTCACTGTCGCCAACCATCCTACTTTGCAATGGCAGAGGGTGCTCAAAGTACAGAGCTGCATGAGGTGTGGCTAAGCAGGCATGCTGCCAGATCCTGTGCAACCACTACCAATGTCAGATGGAAACTCGCAATTCTGTTGCTACAACACCAATGGGGTGGTATAGATATGTGACACCACAGTTTCATACTAAAAGGACTAGTCTACTCAATTGATGAGCCATTTCTGGAGTCCTTCTGTGATTCTAACATTTGTGGTTTTTGAAGTAAGCAGCAACTTTATTGTATGTCTCCATTTTGGATATTGTGGGAACTCAGTTAATAATGATGTTGCTCTGTAGTTGTGGACTTTCCTTCGCATATTGGGAGGTCTCCTCACTAATCACGGGAAAGACATATGTCAGCCTGAGATTCACTGGAAGAATCTTCAGGACATTCAGTCCACCCATTTGTCAGTCTAGTATCCATAGCAGATAGAACTGATCGAAGAAATAGAGAAGATTCAAAGAAGAGAAGTGCATTCTGTTACAGGTTTTGTTTAACAAGTGCAAGAGTGTTACAGATGCTCATCCAGTACCAGTGGCAGATACCACAAGAGAGATGTTCTACATCATGTTGTGACTAGAATTCCAATGCTGTATGGTCATAGAAGAGTCAACCAGTATATTGCTTCCTCCTATCTCATGAAAAGACCATGAAGGTAAAATTAGATAAAATTAAACTGAGTCAAGCTCACACAGAGGCACACCAACAACCATACTTCCCATACACTATTCGTAACTGCAGGAGTAGAGCAGAAGCTCATCCAACACTAGTGACAAATGCTACAAGACACTTTTCTGCATCATGATGTGTTTTACTGTTAAAATTCCAAGAGTGTATGTTCAAAGAAGAGTCAACCAATATATTGCTTACTTCTGTCTCATTGAAATGACTGAAAAGGTGAAATTAGAAAGATTAAATTAAATAGAATCAACCTCACAGGAGGCATACTAATGATCATTCTTCCTATCTATGCATGATTCGCAATGGAACAGGAAAAGGGGGGGATGGGGGGGGGGGGGGTAACAGTGGTATATAAAGTACCCTCCACCACACATGCTAAAGTGGCTTGTGGAATTTAGATGTAGACGCTGTATTTAAATTTCACTGGGAAACTGTTTGACTGTGTTACAAGTATAATTATTCCTAATGACAATGGTTGAGATAATTATGTGCCCTTAATATTTAAATGATATAAAATTCCATTAGGATCATTGTCATGCACAGCGTCATAAATCATATTGTTGCACAGATGATTATCATTTTTGATTGTCAAACTTTCTGATCAATGTTTCACAGAGAACAAGAGGAAACATAAATAAAAATGAATGATTGTCGACTCCATAGAGTGCTGTGTGCACAACGACCATATACGTGAAATTAGAAGGATAGTCAGTGTTGGCCGTGGTTTAATGGTCATCATTATGCGATTGAAAATCGATTTTGCTGTCAATAAACCATCAAAATTACGGCAAATGCTGACCTTCCTTCTAATTTCTAAAAATGAATGATTTGAGAAAATCAGCCAACCAGCTACAAGTATTAAGGTTCATTAACAACCATTTTCCATGGTTTAAATAACTGTAAAATTGCCTCCCTCAGAAATGCATGCCATTCCACATTTGCTGAACATTTACTCATTAGCAATCACTCCCCTAAGGATCTAGGAGAAACTATAATTTTGTGCAAGGAAGTTAAAGGGCAGAAATTAAGACTTATGTAAAGAACTGGCAATTTTAAATACACACTCAATAGCAATGGTAACATGTTAAAAATTATCAGCTGTAACTTGCGAGTCAAAAGTTTCTTGAAGGTTTTTAACCCAGCACTTCAGACCAGTTCGTGTAGTTACAATTCATTGTTGGCCTCCACTCATCATTCATTCTTACCAAATTTCTATTTTCTTCTAAAATATTTTATCTCTTTCTATATATCCTACTTTTTACTGTTATAATTTATTTTTAAAGTTTCCCTCTGTCATTTATTTATGCAAAAAATTTTTCAGTCCCTTTTCGATGTAACGTGACAATAGCTCACAGTTTTATCTCTTTGCTGTGCACATATGTTTTCATACAGGTATGCCACCTATCAATGTTTTCTGTATTTCATGCAATATGACAACTTTATCAGTCACTACATAGCACCAGCCGTGTATGGACCTTTCATTGCCTTTTAATTCCATGTACCTTTTAATGTGAAGAGTTTTACACTTAGCCCAGCACCAATGGGAATGTTTTTAAATGAGTTTTATTTGGTTTTACTCATGGGCATACATACCATGTTACTTGACATGAGCTTCTTTGCTGTGAAATTTGTCGTTACCAGTATGTCATTTTTTGTGTCAGTAATTTTTTAAATTATATTTTCATACAGTAGCTTTGTACATCCTTTAAATCTTGATAATTCTTTTTAACTATGATGTAAACAAAATTCCTCAATAGGTCCATGTACTTCCGAAGAAGGCAATTTTACAGTTGTTGAAATCATGGTCAGGGGTTGCTAATAAACCTTTATACCTGCAAATGGTTAGCTGATTTTCGTAATCATTCATTTACATTCACTGTCGCTGAACAGCAATTATGTTCAAAATTTTATTTGATATGTATAATATTCACATAGATTTACAAAATTTTCTATTTAATTAGTTTAATTGAAATGAACAATGATTATGTTTTTTTTTTCTGTTAACAGTTGCGTTTACTGGTGTTGATATTTAGAGGAGTCCTAGCTCATTTCACTTGGTTACTGCGAGCATTTCCAGCATATTCCACAGTTCTCTGGATGACAAGAGCAACTACAGTCACAAGTAAGAAATCTGCTTATAAATAACCCATTTCTAGTACATGCCAAGAAAATAATCGACAAAGGTGATAAAAATGCTTTGTGACAGAAATGTTAGGTGCAATACTTCATATCATTAGAACCATTGAAACTGTAGGCCCTTTACCCATCCTTCTGTTTATTACTTTTGTTTTTATTAAAGATTCATTTGCATGCTACTTTCTCTGTTTGAATTTTGTTTTATTTATTAATAACAAGGAGAGATAATGACTGTCCAGTATTTAGCTTCAGAAAGTGAAATTCTGAGTACTGCTGATGAAAACACTCAAATATAGAAAAAATTATTCCTAGCTCTTGTCGCTTGATTTTACTGGTAAGTATTTCTGTCTGCAGTACTTGGAATTATCCGTGACTGTGGCTTAAAATTTGTGTTTGATAAGCTATTAGAATATCTTAAGAGTTGCTAGACCAGAATAGTTCTCATGTGCTGTAATTGACATAATATTTTCACAGTGTAAATATTTCTTTCTAGAACAAAATGCACACTGAACACAGCTTCTAGACACATTGAAATTATGTGAATTTTTTGCAGGAAATGCCTTTAGTGACTGACTATGTAGGTGAACTTCTTGGTCTGACTCATAGCCAATTTGGAAAATAATTGACATATTGCATCCCTGATGACTCATACATGCTATTCTGCTTTGCAAGACCCATAAATTTCATTTTCTTCCACTGATTTATCCAATACTTGGCAACTAGAAGAAGGATACATGTATGTTTGACAATAAGTTAAAAATTTATGTCATTCTCAGTATTCTTCATCCTTCAAGAGGTGAAGACTTATCTCCGCAGCCATAACTTCCTCTCTTCAGTAGTTCTCTTCATCTCAAAGAATGAAGAACATCCCATTTCACTGATCGTATTTTTTAAGTGGGATGTTCTCGATTGTTGCTGTGTTTTCTTCCCTATGACCTTGCCTTCAAAGCTTGTTTGTAAAAGAGTATCATGTCTACTTAAGTGTCCAATGAGTTTGCTGTGCACTTGTGAATTACTTCAGTAGTTATTTCTCATCTACTATTTCTTGTAGAACAATCTCATTCATTTTTCTGTCGGTCCAACTAGTTCTTACAATTTTCCACCAGAACCACATTTCTGCAGCTTCAAGTTGAACTTTCTCCTGCTTTGATAACGTCCAGGTACCACATCTGGCTGCCAGGACACTCTATACAGAGCTCTTTACAAATCTTTTTGTAGTGTGTACACTTACATGATTGTACAGCAGAAGTCTCTTTTTATTTTGGAATGTGCTTTTGGATAATTCTGTTCTTCTCTTGGTTTCCTTGAGAGGTCTATTGTTTTCCTCAAAGTGCTACTAAACTAATGAAGTTTGGTTACTTCCATGACTTTCTCACTGCCTATTGTTGTGTCAGTCCTATCTCCATTGCCTATATTGTCTGTAACCATGAATTTGTCTTCCTGGTATTTATTTTTATTTTTAGTTTAGTTTGTTAAGAACTTATATATGTTATTTAGTTCCTTCTTTGAGTCTGTCACTGTTGCAATGTCATTGGCAAATTTGATGCAGTGAATATGCAAGCCTTTACTTTTGAGTCCAGTCATCTTTTCTTTCATTGTTGTTATTGCCTACTTGAAGAATAAATTAACTAAATAATGTGATGGTGAGTACCCCTGCCTCACTCCCTTTTTGATGTTTGCTTCTTCAATGCTTCTGTATACTCCAACCATTCAAGTCCTACTTTGCACATTGCTTTAAATAATATCTTCCAATCAGCCACATTAAATGCCTCTTCTAGATTAATAAATGCTACATTTTTTCTGTTTGCTCCTAATCTTCTTTTTAAAATTTGATGTAATGCCAATATTGCTCCTCATGTTGCCATCCCTAATCTGTAGCCTAATTGACCATTGACTAAGTTCCAATTTATTTTCCTTTGAATCCTCTGTTTAACTAACATTTTTTACCCTCTAACTTGTACAGTTTTTTGCATTTCCCCTCTTCAGTAATGCAAGAGGTCTACTTTTTTGTGGAGTCAGGTTGTATGATACACTCTTCATAACATTTAGTTACTACAGTAAACAATTTGCTTTTGATGCTGTGGTCTTCAGTCAAAAGACCGATCTGATACAGAATTGCAAGCTAGTCTATCCTATGTGAGTGTATTCACATATGCATAACTCTTGCAATTTACATCCCTCATTTGAACCTGCTTATTGTAGCCTTTATGGCCCTCTGCCCTCTACAGTTTTTATCCCCCCCCCCCCCTCCCCCTTTTACACACACACACACACACACACACACACACACACACACACACTCAAACTCACTCTCACTCTCACTCTCACTCTCACTCTCTCTCTCTCTCTCTCTCTCTCTCTCTCTCTCTCTCTCTCTCTCTCTCTCATCAGACTGACAGTTCTTAGATTCCAGAATGAGATTTTCACTCTGCAGCGGAGTGTGCGCTGATATGAAACTTCCTGGCAGATTAAAACTGTGTGCCCGACCGAGACTCGAACTCGGGACCTTTGCCTTTCGCGGGCAAGTGCTCTGCCATCTGAGCTACCGAAGCACGACTCACGCCCGGTACTCACAGCTTTACTTCTGCCAGTATCTCGTCTCCTACCTTCCAAACTTTACAGAAGCTCTCCTGCGAACCTTGCAGAACTAGCACTCCTGAAAGAAAGGATATAGCGGAGACATGGCTTAGCCACAGCCTGGGGGATGTTTCCAGAATGAGATTTTCACTCTGCAGCGGAGTGTGCGCTGATATGAAACTTCCTGGCAGATTAAAACTGTGTGCCCGACCGAGACTCGAACTTCTGTAAAGTTTGGAAGGTAGGAGATGAGATACTGGCAGAAGTAAAGCTGTGAGTACCGGGCGTGAGTCGTGCTTCGGTAGCTCAGATGGCAGAGCACTTGCCTGCCAAAGGCAAAGGTCCCGAGTTCGAGTCTCGGTCGGGCACGCAGTTTTAATCTGCCAGGAAGTTTCAGTTCTTAGATTGATGTCTCAGGATGTAGGCTACCAATCAACCCCTTCTATTAGTCAAGTTGTGCCATAAATTTCTTTTCTTGCCAATTAAGTTCATTAACGCCTCATTAGTTATCACATCTATCTGTCTCCTCTTCAGCATTCTTCTATATCACCACCTTTTGAAAGCTTCTATTCTCTTCTTACCTGAACTTTTTACTGTCCACATTACATTTCTGTTCAGGGCCACACCCCAAATACTTTGAGAGAAGACTTCCTAACAATTACATTTATAGTCAGTGTTTATATATTTCTCTCTTTCAGATTTGTCTTTGTTGCTATTGCTAGTCTGCGTTTTATGTTTCCTTTACTTTGGCCATCGTCAGTCACCTTGCTACGGAAGTCATTTGCTACTTACAAGTCACATGTTGCCTCTGACAGAATTTCAGTATCATCAGCAAACCTCAAAGTTTGAATTGTTCCCCCTGAACTTTAATCCCTTTTCCAGATTTCTCTTTGGTCTCTTTTACATTGTGCCTACTGTGCTCTCAGAATAACTCAGTTGTCTGAGACTGCAGACGTGTGTGCAAGTTGCATTTGTGTGTGTGTGTGTGTGTGTGTGTGTGTGTGTGTGTGTGTGTGTGTGTATATTGCTGACAAAGGCCTTAATGTTCAAAAGCTATAATTGTGTGAATCTTTTTGTTGTGCCTATTGCGACTCAGCACCTCCGCTATGTGGTGAGTAGCAACTTCCCTTCTCTAATGTTGTAACATGGGGGATAGGCAGAGTGCATATGCTATATCATGGTAGTCAGCTGTGATAGTAAATAAATGAGAACTTCGACTTTCTGATGGGAGAGAATCAGTGTAGAGGCAAGTACCACCTCCCTTTTGCAGGACTGAGAGTCTACACTCTACACCCATGTTCTGTCATAGGGATCACCTATTCTTGTTGGAGTTGAGTGTTGTACTCAAGCCTTGTGAAGGATCAGCGTAAGTCTCTTCTCTCACTCCAAAATGCGGAAAGAAAACAGTGAGCAACACAGTAACACAAAGCAGAGCATAGAGCATATGGTAATGATGACAGTGGAATTGTTTGCTGAGTTTGGCAGTGTAAAATTCAGGCCTGAACCCTACAGGTACCTTATGCAACCATAGTTCAAAAATCCCTCACATAAAACTGCTGCTTGATAGTGTCTACATGATAACTCTTCTGGTGCAGAAACAGTGTTTATGTGGCAAAACAGAAGCAGTGAGAACAATAACAGGTATTACAAATACAGATTCATTCTGGCCACAGATCAAAGAACTAAAAATACTAATCGTACTTTCCCTCTATATTATGGGCTGTCTCCTCTCAATGGAATAGTAGTCAGAGACTTTAAACTTGCAGAAATTCTGTCCACAATTATGAAATAAGAACCATAAATAAATAATTTTAGAATTCAAACAATGGAAATTCCAGGATGGAATAAGAACAGTATGAAAAAGATAGATTGCTACTCACCAGTTAGTGTAGGCATTGAGGCATTGAGTTGCAGACAGACACATTGGAAAGACTGCTAGACATTTAGCTTTCAGACAAAAAAGTAGTCCTTCAGAAGCAGAAAAACACACACACACACACACACACACACACACACACACACACACACACACACACACACAGCTACTGTCAACAACTGCTCGGTCCCATCTGTGTCTGACATGAGCAGCAATCTGGGGTGGGTGGTCGGGATTAGAAGGATGCATGGAGC
The DNA here is from genome assembly GCF_021461385.2 of Schistocerca piceifrons. Classification (NCBI taxonomy): domain Eukaryota; kingdom Metazoa; phylum Arthropoda; class Insecta; order Orthoptera; family Acrididae; genus Schistocerca; species Schistocerca piceifrons. The sequence goes on along the minus strand of NC_060139.1, from coordinate 213,468,216 downwards.
AAGGTGGGGCAGGACAGCAGGTTAGGAGTGGGCAAGGACATTGTGCTACTGTGGGAGCGAACAGGGGCATTGTGGGGATGGATAGGGCAGCTAGGTGCAGAGTTGGGAGGCTGTGTGGGGGAAGGGAAAAGGATAGAGACTTCTGACCTAGAGAAGGGGAAAAGACTAGCAGATGGGTTGGTGGAATAGAAGGCAGATGTGTGAGGGAGTGGAAGCAGGAAAGAGGGTGGAGGACAGCAACTAGTAAAGGTTGAAGTCAGGGTGATTACAAGAATGAAGGACATGCACTGAGAGTTCCCACCAGTGCAATTCAGAAAGCTGGTGTTGGTAGGACGGATCCAGATGGTACAGACTGTGAACCAATAATTGAAGTGAAGCACATCATGTGCAGTTTGTTCAGAAACTGTGTGGACCAACTATCTCTTGGCCACAGTTTGGTGGTGTTCATTCATGTGGACAGAAAGCTTGTTAATTGTCATGCTCTTGCAGAAAGCAGCACAATTTTTGCAGTCTATCTTGTAGATCACATGGCTGCTTTCCCAGGTAGCTCTGCCTTTGATGGGATAGTAGATGCCTGTGACAGGACTGGAGTAGGTGGTAGTGGTAGTAGTATGGAACCATATAATCAGATTGTAAATCGTATAAATCAAGTATGTGCCTAGTAACTGGATTAAGGTTGGAAAAGCCCCCTATGGCTTAGCAACAAAATTCAGGCTGTTGTACTCTCAGTTCAAAAGAGAACATGCAAATGATTACAGGCAAAAATTAGTAGTAATTTGTGGATCTGTGAAAAGATCTACCTGCACCATACCATAGCAAAAGATCTGCCTGAGATCACAAGAAATTTCTGGTCCTATGTAAAATCACTAAGCAGGTCTAAAGCTTCCATAGAGCCATTCATTGAACAGTCTGGTGTGGCAGTCGAAAACAGCAAAACGAAAGCCGAAGTTTTAAATTCCACAGTTGCGGAATTGTTCACGCAGGGCAACAGTACAAACATAACATCATTTGACCACTTCAATTTGCATTTCTTGTTGATCTCATTTTTGAGACGTTTGTATTCCTTTTTGCGTGCTTCATTTCCTGCATTTTTGTATTTTCTCCTTTCATCAATTAAATTCAGTATCTCTTCTGTTACCCAAAGATTTGTACTAGCCCTCTTCTTTTTATCTACTTGATCTTCTGCTGCCTTCACTACTTCATCCCTCAAAGCTACCCATTCTTCTTCTACTGTATTTCATTCCCCCATTCCTGTCAATTGTTGCCTTATGCTCTCCCTGAAACTCTGTACAACCTCTGGTTCTTTCAGTTTATCCAGGTCCCATCTCCTTAAATTCCCACCTGTTTGCAGTTTCTTCAGTTTTAATCTACAGTTCATAACTAATAGATTGTGGTCAGATTCCATATCTGCCCCTGGAAATGTCTTACAATTTAAAACCTGGTTCCTGAATCTGTGCCTTACCATTATATAATCTATCTGATACCTTCTAGTATCTCCAGGGTTATTCCATGTATACAACCTTCTTTCATGATTTTGAACCAAGTGTTAGCTATGATTAAATTGTGATCTGTGCAAGATTCTACCAGGCGGCTTCCTCTTTCATTTCTTAACCCCACTCCATATTCACCTACTATGTTTCCTTCTCTCCATTTTCCTACTACCGAATTCCAGTCACCCATGACTATTAAATTTTCGTCTCCCTTCACTATCTGAATAATTTTTTTTATCTCATCATACATTTCATCAATTTCTTCATCATCGCAGAGCTAGTTGGCATATAAACTTGTACTACTGTAGTAGGTGTGGGCTTTCTGTCTATCTCGGCCACAATAATGCATCCACTATGCTGTTTGTAGTAGCTTACCCGCACTCCTATTTTTTTTATTCATTATTAAACGTACTTTTGCATTACCCCTATTTGATTTTGTATTTATAACCCTGTATTCACCTGACCAAAAGTCTTGTTCCTCCTGCCACCGAACTTCACTAATTCCCGTTATATCTAACTTTAACCTATCCATTTCCCTTTTTAAATTTTCTAACCTACCTGCCCGATTAAGAGATCTGACATTCCATGCTCCAATCCATAAAATACCAGTTTTCTTTCTTCCTGATAACAACGTCCTGTTGAGTAGTCCCTGCCCGGAGATCCGAATGGGGGACTATTTTACTTCCGGAATATTTTACCCAAGAGGACGCCATCATCATTTAACCATACATTAAAGCTGCATGCCCTTGGGAAAAATTGGAGGTATTGAATAGAATTGGGGAGAAGAGAGATTTGTGGCACAAATTTAGTAGAAGAAGGGATCGTTTGGTAGGACATATTCTGAGGCATCAAGGGATCACCAATTTAGTATTGGAGGGCTGCGTGGAGGGTAAAAATTGTAGAGGGAGATCAAGAGATGAATACACTAAACAGATTCAGAAGGATGTAGGTTGCAGGAGGTACTGGGAGATGAAGAAGCTTGCACAGGATAGAATAGCATGGAGAGCTGCGTCAAACCAGTCTCTGGACTGAAGACCGCAACAACAACAACTTGTTTATAGGCCACCAATAGAATTTAAGTTACAAAACAATCACTGATTTCACCCTATAACAAATGATACTAACTAGGAATAGTCAAAATAAATTAGGAAATCAATTACATACATAAAACTAAGCACAAAATTACATCTGGTGTTATATTCTTTAAAACTGAGTCTTTCTCTTTTATGGAAATGCAGATAACATTCATGTATGTTAATGTTAAATAGTTAAAAGTAACAAAACGAATTTAAGGAGGCAGATGGCAAAACGAGAGGGGAATTAAAATTATCCCAGCTTGCTTTGTCACATATAGATCCCCAAGTTCGATTAAGAAACTGGAGGGGCTACTAATAAGTCTTAATGGAAGTAACGGGGAAATGATAGTATGTGGTTATTTCAATATAGATTTCATCTGGGATAGTTGTGCGAAAGATTATGTTGAGTAACTGATGTCCAACTTTGGTTTAGCTGCACAATAATGCAGGATATGTTATAATGCAACAATAAATGATAATTAATTTCTGTATCCAATTGTCCATCATGAAAGAGAGAAGAAGAGAAGGGAAATTTGGCTGGACTTATATACAACAGAAGCCATGACAAACAGATCCTGGTCCATCACAAATCAAGAACTCTGATACCTGGTGAACTCAATAGCAGTGCATGGATACCACCATAAAATATGCAAGAAAAAGAGTTTCCATGACCCCAGCAGCAACTGTGTGTGTGATGTGTGCAACCAACCTTGTGACCGTTACCATGTGACCGTTACCATGTGACCAGCCATAAAAAAAAAATGAGTAAAATCACTAGTAGAACTTGGTAAATAATAAAAAATGTGAACACTGAAATGTGACAAACAAAGTGTGATATCACAAAGCTATGTAATTTATGTAACTTATGCACAACTTCTGCGCATTTATTCTAATAATAAAATTGTCCATCATCATCATGAAATACATGCAAGCCCTACAGCACGTGCTGTATATGACCATGATTATCAGTGGCAGCAGTAGTATGTCGACATCAATCAGTTTTAACTGATAATCGAAAAGGAAAATTTCTTAGAATTATAAATGCTGACTCAGTTACATTATTCATGGAGAATATACAGGATGAAAAATGGGAAGAAGCTAACCAAAGATTCACAGTAGATGAGTAATTTACTTCCTTCCTAAAAATATTATTACAGTAGTATGAATCCAGTTTTAATTTACAGTATGTCAAGGATAATTATAATGGGATCTGGGATGTAAGGTATTAATGTCTGGGATCAAAGTATCCTTTGTGAGGAAAAGAGGGATTTATTCAGTGCAGAGGGCTAACTCTAATCAATTGTTCAGCATGCCATCAAAAAGGCAGAAACCATGTACTATGCACAAATAATCTGAAGAACAAAGAAAGGACAAATTGAAGCTTTATTTTGTGCGAAAAAATGAACTTGGTTAGACAAATGATATTCAACTTCCAGATGACAGTAGCAGTTAGACATGATATGAAACTCAAATTGCTGGCTACTGAATTCTATGAATTCTTCCTAACAGTAGCTGAAAACACAGTGGCAAAAAATGGTCTCTAGATAGCAGATCCATTGTACTTACTTGGAAAGGCAATGCAAAATACAGCAGACACTGGTTTTCCCAAGTCATCTATCAGTGAAATTATGAAAATTATTAGGCCACTGAAAACAGTAACTCATCTGGCTATGATAGTATCTCAGCCAAAGTATAAAATCTTGTGATGACTTCGTAGTGTCAACCTTGAGTTATCATGGTTACCAGTTGATGTATAAATGTTTATTTCCTGAAGATCTGAAATATGCTGTAGTAATACCCATTTATAAAAGTGGAGATACCCAACTGACATCTAATTTAAGACCCATCTCTCTCCTTCCTGTATTCTCAAACATTTTTGAGAAGGTAGCTTACAACAAAATATTGAAGTATCTTTCTGAGAATTACTTTTTAAAACAGCTCAGTTTCAGTTCCAAGAAATGGATATGTGATCTCACAAACTGAATTTGAGTGGACTTAACCAATAAAAATTACCGTGCTGGCATTTTTTGTGATATTGCCAAGGTCTTTGGTGGTGTAGATCTCAAAACTGTGTTAGGGAAACTAAAATGGTATTACATTAAACATCTTCCTTTTGTATAGATTACCTTAAAAACAAACAAACGGTCAGATTAACAAATGAGATGACAGGAATAAAACTGAATTCAGTGTGGGGAAACATTAAACATATTGTGTTTGGCCTGCTCCTGTTCTTCGTTGGCACAAATGATATACATGGATGTTGTAGGACTCTTCAGTACCTGTTAAGTTTGTTGATGAATGGGTATATTGATAAATGGCCCCCAATATATTCATAACAGGTCACCAACATTCAAGAAAGGCAGTAGGAGTAATTCAGTAATTCCCACATCAGTATGTCTATATGCAGCAAGATTTTAGAGCATATATTGTGTTCAGGCATTATGGATTACCTTGAAGAGAATGGTCTATTGACAACTAGTCAATGTGGATTTAGAAAATATTGTTCTTGTGAAACACAACTAACTCTTTATTCACACAAAGTGCTGAGAGCTATCGACAAGGGATTTCTAATTGATTCCATATTTCTAGATTTCCAGAAGGTTTTTGACATCGTACCTCACAAGCGGCATGTAACCAAATTGCTTGCTTATGGAATATCATCTCAGTGTGACTGGATTCTTGACTTCTTTTCAGACAGGTCACTGTTCATAGTAATTGATGGAAAGTCATTGATCGACGAAGCTTTCCAGTCCAGATACATTAGGTACGCGTGTACCACCACGTACAATAGCAACTGTTAACCATCCGTTCCCATGGGTAAAGGAATCATTGATGTCGATGCTGAAGTTCAGTCTGCAACCACAGAAGACTGCGGGTCCATCCAATAGCGAGTGCGCGGCGACAGACTTGATAGTATTCTTTTTCTTGTCGGCGGCAGATGTTGTCATTTCGACGTCTTCAATTGTTTTATATATTGTCTGTCTTGCACGACGACGGTATCTTCTATAAGGCATCTTGGCAGCGTTCAATGCAGTTGCCTGTGCAGCAGCAGCAGCGCGAATGATCCGCTGTGCGGGCAGCGCTCGCTTTTATAGACGCGCAATAGCGCGTCAGCAGATAAGGGACTTAGAATATTTCACAGTGCCAGCCGAGCGTTATCCCGTACGGGCGCAGTAGTCCTACTAGAGTGCGCCCGTCTGCTTACAGAAGATACCGCCGTCGTGCAAGACAGACAATATATAAAACAATTGAAGACGTCGAAATGACTACATCTGCTGCCGACAAGAAAAAGAATACTATCAAATCTGTCGCTGCACATTCTCTTTTGGATGGACCCGCAGTCTTCTGTGGTTGCAGACTGAACTTCAGCATCGACATCAATGATTCCTTTACCCATGGCAACGGATGGTTAACAGTCGCTATTGTACGAGGTGATACAGGCGTACCTAATGTATCTGGACTGGAAAGCTTCGTCGATCGTGACATCATAGCCTATCGAACATATCATGTGACTGAAAATGCAAATAAAGACTTTGGCAAATCAACATATATGTCACCCTCACCCTTCTCCTTGTATACACGTAGTAGACGTAAGATATCTGTTAATGAAACTGTATTTGTATGGATCAAAGGGAAAGGTACCTGTGAATATGTTAAATTTGTTGGGGATTGTACAATGTATTTTCACAAATAAATTGATCTGTAGCGTAGCTGAGAACCGGACAAGGGTACATCTAGAATCTGTCGACATAGAGTATGCAACAGCATGTTACGTCAGCTCTCTGAGCGCTTGACCTTTGACCCCGCCGATAAGGCGGCGCTACGTCATCTTGGCAGCGCGCCAGCCGCAGGGAGACCGACAACAGAAGTGATTTCTAGCATTCCCCAAGGTAGTGTTACAGACTCTCTGCTGTTCTTTATCTACATAAATGATTTAGGTGACAATCTGAGTAGCTGTCGTAGGCTCTTTGCAGATGAAGCTGTCGTTTGCTGTCTAGTAAAGTCATCAGAAGACCAAAACCAACTGCAAAGTGATTTAGATAAGATATCTGAATGGTGAAAATTGATGATTGACCCTAAGCATTGAAGAGTGTGAGGTCAACCACATGAGTGCTAAAAAGAATCCGTTAACCTTCGGTTACACGATAAATCAGTCAAATATGAAGGCAGTAAATTCAACTAAATATCTTGGTATTACAGTCGTGAACAACTTAAATTGGGAAGAACACACACAGAATATTGGGGGGGGGAGGTGAACCAAAGATTGTGTTTTATTGGCAGAACACTAGAAGATTCAATAGATCTGTTAAAGAGACTGCCTATACTACACTTGTCCACCCTCTTCTGGTATACTGCTGCATGGTGTGGGAGCCTTACCAGATAGGATTAATGGAGAACATCGAGAAAGTTCAAAGGAGGGCACATTTGTATCATTGAGAAATAGGCAGAGAGTATCACAGTCATAATATAGGACTTTCATTGTGGCATGATCTTGTCACAAAATTTCAATCTCCAACTTTATCCTCTGAACATGAAAATATGTTGGTGATCCCAACCTATGTAGGGAGAAATAATCATGATAATAAAGTAAGGGAAATTAGAGCTTGCACAGGAAGATATAGGTGTTCATTTTTTTCCTGTGCTGTTCGAAAGTGGAATAATAGAGAATTAGTGTGAAGATGTTTTGGTGAACCCTCTGGCATGCATTTAAGTGTGATTTACAGAGTAATCATGGAGATGTAGACGTAGAAACACCCAGGAGAATAGTGAAAAAAATGCACAACTGGTTCATAACCAACAGCTTTATCTGTAATTTTACAGCAGTTCATGTTATTTGTATCAAATAGAAATTTCACTCCAAAAAAGTACAACACAGAATCGCTTGTCAGAACTTACCATAACAAGGCACAGTACTGAATGTGCCGATAGACATATACAGGTTGTATCATAATCAATGGTGTAAATGCATACAGTTGAAAGTGCACAAAACTAGAAGCAAAAAAGTCTCAGTAAACATAGGGTCAAAAATGCATACCTTAAGAACCACAAGCAGTTTTTCATCTTCGATACTTTGAAGCAAATGTCAGGAAGTTGTTTCTGAAAGTATTTGTATGGAGTGTAGCCATGTATGGAAGTGAAACATGGACTATAAATAGTTTGGAAAAGAAGAGAATAGAAGCTTTCGAAATGTGGTGCTACAGAAGAATGCTGAAGATTAGATGGGTAGATCACATAACTAATGAGGAGGTATTGAATAGGATTGGGGAGAAGAGAAGTTTGTGGCACAACTTGACTAGAAGAAGGGATCAATTGGTAGGACATGTTCTGAGGCATCAAGGGATCACCAGTTTAGCATTGGACGGCAGCATAGAGAGTAAAAATTGTAGAGAGAGACCAAGAGATGAATACACCAAGCAGATTCAGAAGGATGTAGGTTGCAGTAGGTACTGGGAGATGAAGAAGCTTGCAAAGGGTAGAGTAGTGTGGAGAGCTGCATCAAATCAGTCTCAGGACTGAAGACCACAACAACAACAACAACAACTTTGAAGCAAATCTCTTCTACCCCAAGCTCTTTTGCTTTCCATATTTTTGGAAGTGGTAATATGGACCAAAACAAGAAAAAATGTCCAGTAAACATGTGCTCTAAAATGCATACCTTAGGAGCTATGAGCACTGGTTCATCTTCAGTACTTTGGAGCACAACTCTTCTAATGAACAAGTGCTCATAACGTTTAAGGTATGCATTTTAGAGCACATGTTTACTGGAGATTTTTTCTTGTTTTGGTCCATATCACCACTTCCCAAAATATGGAAACCAAAGAGCTTGCAGTAGAAGAGATTTGCTTCACAGTATCGAAGATGAAAAGTTGCTCGTAGCTCTTAAGGTACGCATTTTCAACCCTATGTTTACTGAGACTTTTTTGCTTCTAATATCATGTACTTTAAACTGTATGCATTTACACTATTAATTATGATACACCCTGTATAGATACTTTTATATGTATTTATTGACAGTAAGAAATATTTCTCTCTTGAAGATAAGCACTGGCCAGGAATACTGTCTCATAATTTTAAAAAACTTGTATTATGCTGTTATGAACAAATCAATATAACTTACCAAAAGCAGAGATCAGTAAGAATACACGGGATGAGGTTCAGGGTGTGAAGTGCATGGCCATCCAGAAGGATAATGATCTCAAGTAACACCATTGTATGAACAAGGTATCTCTCAGTGTGGTGACCAGCAGACAGACCTGATAGCAAATTTTGTGCACTTCCATCTGGTACTCTCCTATGCATAATCTTTGGGGATAATGCAGCATAATGAAAAAAGTATTTATTCTACAGAATGTGCAGTGGAAAGTTGATAAATGAACATCTTGCAGAAACCTCTTTGGCGACCTGAGTCTTACACTTGTGTGTCAATACATGTAATCTCTAATGGTATTTATAGTTAATAACAAGAGTGAATTTAGGGACTCTGAAATTCACAAACGGACTACAAGAAGTAGAAATAATTCTCATGTTGATGGTGCATCCCTCTCTGAGGCTTAGAGTTATGTACTTTGCTACAAAAGGGTGCTGGTAGACATCAGGCATGAAATCTTCAAATACTAAAAACCAAAGAAAAAAAGACTAGATTAGTCATTCCTGAGACAAATTATCAAAATATTTGGACTCTGCGTATCACTGATATTTGTACCAGAGATTGTCTTTGTAGTATATAGACGGTTGATAGCAGTCTGCATAAAGTTATGTAAAAGCTTTGTTTGAAGTATTAGATAAAAGCAGCAGCTGAGTAGTGAGGTAGAGGGACACAACTGTTTTCAAAGGAGCCATTTTTCTGCTACTATAATTATATAAATTAATTTAGAAGTAGTTCCCATAATTATCTGTGTGTGTAGGTTAGCATTAGTAATAATTTGTTATTAGTATATTTTACAGAAGTAGTCATCAGCAATTGTCTCTGTGTGGTTATGTATAACAAGACTCATTCCACATTACCGAAGGCTCTGTGTCCATGAATGAATTAATGAATGAACCACAGCAAATTAACTTTCTGCCTCTGTTGTATGTATGGATTTACAGTGGTGTTGAACATTTTATGTATAACAAATAGTTTTCACAGTGTTAAATGATAATTGATATGTTTTTTATTTTAGTTTTATTTTATTTAATTTTTTAAATTTCAGGCTCCGTGCAGGTTTCAGTATGTACAGAAATATCTGGAAATGGTCCTCTCTATCTTGCTGTTGAACCAGTAATAGGTTCTTGGTGGTCAACGGTAGTTCGCGGTGTTCCTGATTCGCTGCAACGTCCACCACCTGTGCAGTGGAGTCAGCTACTCAAACACTTATGCACTGGAAGATTGTATATCCTGTTTATATTTTCTGAAACAGATACTATGTATCTGTTATTAATGACTGTGAAAGTGATGATCCTGATTACAAAGACAGTACCCATCGTCTAATTTTGGAGAGTGAGTAACTGACTTATCTGAATTTCATAAAGTTCCTTTTTCATGTATAAAATAATCAGTATTTTATGAGACACTATGTGAGTTGTTAAGTTTCTGTCATTGCAGGAAGATAAGGCTACCCAGAACTGAGAAAAAAGGAACTACCGCCCACATATGCAGCTCTTTAGCAAGCATCACAGACTAAGGGTGTGTATCATTAAATGTGATGAGGTGTGATAAACCAAATTATAGATTTTTGTTTGTGTTTATACTGTAGAAATTAAGTTCTGTATACTGTCTACAGGACAGGAATCTATCCTCATGAGATGAAAAAGGGAATGAGAAAAGATAAATAAAGAGTAGAAATTATATGTTACATTTAGTATGTAAATACAGTCTGTGATAAAATGTGTACTTATGTTCTTCCAAAAGCTTTATTTGTAAACAGGACTACATACATTATTTAAACATCTTCCATAGTCAAAGTGGTGCAATGTAACTGAAGATAATCAAGTAGAAGCAGACATCATCATTATGTACACTCCAAGATGACTGATCGCTCTTTTAACTCATAAAAGAGAGTCGAGCAATGGAAAGTCCATGGGGGAATAACAACAGTATCAGTATGGGAAGAATAGCGTACTACCCACCATATAGAGGAGGCATTGAGTTAGACAGGAGCAATGAAAAAGAATACTACAAATGTTCAGTTTCAGATGCAGAAAACACACAGGGGTGTGGTGGGACTGGGGGGGGGGGGGGGGGAGGGTCATTACGGGAATCTTTGCTAGCCCCTGTCCTCCTCCTGCCTATCCCTTTCCCGCTCACCACGTCCCTCATCCCTGCACTCTCCCACAGGCAGCACTAGCATCTTCTTCCACTTCTACCATGCTATTGCCCCATGTGTTTTCCATACCCCCATTAGCTATTTCATTTAGACTGCTGCTCACCTCAGTTACAGTCAGGCTTTAGTGCCCGGACCGTGGCCATGTTTGTATGAGTTGTCCACGTATGAATGTTTGTGTGTTTTCTGCTTCTAATAAAGGACGTTATTCAAAAGCTGAACATTTCTAGCAGTCTTTTTCATAGTGGCTGTCTGCAACTCAGTGCCATTGCTATGTGATGCGTAGCAATCTCTTATTTCCACAAAGACACTCTAGAAATGACTGTGTTCTATGAGAGAGCAATATGCTGCTTAGGTTCTTAGCAGAGAAAGCAAATATAATTGCAATATTTCCTGGTTGTACCATGACACCCTGAGTGCCTGCTGGGTCTCCATGATACCAGTTGTGTACAAAGGGAGGCAAATGCAATATACTGATCATTTGAAAATGGCATAGGGTGAAAGTAAGTTGTGACAGTAAATATGTTTTGTGCAACTGGAAATCAAGGCCTGTCCGACTTGGGTGGCCCTGCTGGTAGCTACGCTACCATCGATCGGCATAGCCCTTGACTTCATTGAAGCATGCAAACTGGAGGTGCAATATAGTAGTGTCTGTGAAAATTGCAACACCAAGAAGAATATGTTTGATTAAATTGAAGAACTTCATAATAAGAATTAAAAGGAAATGGAAAGATTAAAGTTAGCTGAGCTGTGTAGCTGAGGTGTTGAGTAGTAGACAAGTGCAAATGTAAGATAAAACTTTAGTAGACAAGTGCAAATGTAAGATAAAACTTGTAGCTAAGCCTTGACACAAGTGATCTTATTGCAGAAGTCCATTATGACCTTCAGTTCACTTCATATCCTCATTTCACCAGAGCACATTTCCTCCCAAATACATCATCTTCATCCCCGCCCCAGTCACCCGCTGCAATACCTCTTCTGTGTGGTTCTTAAAATTTACTAACTTAACCACTAAAATGTCTATTTCTACATATAATCCAATCAAAATTACTTGATAGTTTATGTCTGACACTTGCCACTATAGTGTTGCCTCATCTGCTGCCAGCTAATGCTTGATTATAGGCAACACACTAAAAGGCAGGTCACTTCACACAGGCTGTTAATGTGAAATGCAGAGCAATGTTGGAAGTGGCTGCCACAAGGTATGTTAGAAATTGGAGATGCTCTGTTGACAGCTGATTTTAAGTGACCATTGACTGAATTGTGGCAGATGATGGATTTTGTAGCACTCATGTCCTAACCCAACCACAACCTCTTGATGTGCAATGCATCCAAGCAAATGGCAGTCAGCAGTCTGTGCAGAAATGTAATCATGATCATTTTGTTCCAGGCATTAGCAGACTTGATGCAGAAAAGTTTCAGAATATGTTTGTTCCATCTTCCACAGCAATGTTTTAATTTTATCCATAAAAACAAACAAATTTCTTACTGTCATTGGTTACTTGAAACTATCCTCATGCAGGCTTCACAGGATGCTGCATTGCCAACCAATGAGCAGTCCTGGCTGGCACTTAGCTGCAGATTATAGGTGACACAAGCAGATTCCAGATGAAAAAAGAATGATAGAAATAAAAATAAGAGCAAATGAGAAAGTCAATATGATGAAAATGACATGGAAAAACATTAGAAATAAGAAAAATTACATTTAAACCAATTAACTGAATGAAAAGAATAATCAAAGTCTTTTGATTAGATTAGAAAAAAAAATAAAAATTAAAATTTAAAAAAAATTCACTGCATTTGATGAGATTCGAGCTTTCAACATTCTGCACGTCAGGTTTATATGCTAAGCACTACATTGCACCATTATTCTGCAAATGCTGTTGTATTTATGAGTCTGGTGTCCCCACCCACAGAAATTAATTGTCAGCCTTCAAACATTTGGTTTGATGCAATGTTGTGTGAGGATAACCTAATGTAAGCTGATCTCTGTGATTATAAAAAAAAAAAATGTATAATTGACTCTGAATCATATCTTGTGCAAAAAGATGCAGTAGTGTCTGGTTAGTGCTGTTAATGAAAAGAGTGTATTTCATTAGCATTGTTGCATGTGTGTTTGAACTTCATTTTTGAAGTGGATATTTACATCTACATCTATACTCTGGAAACCACAGTGAGGTGCATGACATTATATGTGATGAAATACGAAACATAAGGGCCAGACCCATGATTTGTGATTCAAACACATCAAGAAAGAAAGCCGGATGAGGAATTGGAAGTGAACTAATTATTGTGGCAGTTTGGCAACAGCGAACAGTTCGGGCTGGCATAACGTTGAGCACTGTAATTGGAGGGAACCAGCTACAATGCATGAAGTAATTTTAATTGGGATTTAGTTACAGTGATCGTGTGGAAAGGATCTTGGCCCATGTTGATAAACACTGCCCACCCAATGCACGCAGCTTAACTTAGTACACCAAAGGCACCAACTACTTCCAGAATTTCCTGTGTACCATCACCACCTTGCTTCTTGCTTGTCACTGTTGACACCACCTCCCTATTCTCTAGTATCTCTCACACATTTAGTTTTGTTGCCATTGAGCTCTCCCAATGTTATGCTGATCCCAAACCCATCACTGCAGTTCTTATACAAGTGACAAACTATAGCCACCTACAGATGGCATGTGTGCAGTGATGACCATCCCCCTTGCCCAGAATGTTTCATGGTCTTGCTAAGGACTTAGGCAACAAATGCTACACCTGCTCCCCTCCCCCCCCCCCCCCCCCCCTTCCTCCAAACATTTCATAAACAAATAAACAAATATGCACTCTATTTTCTCCCTGCCCCACCTACAGAGGACCACTTTTAGTACCAAATACCACTTTGGACTGGAACAGGTTAACCACATCCTTTGCCAAGCCTAGAATTTACTTTCATCATGCCATGAAATATAATTCACAAAATTCCACTGCCCACACAATCTATGAACTATTCTGGTGCATCCTTATACCACGTGTAAGCCCACCGATTTGCCAGACTGGTCTGTCAGAACTTCTTTTGGTCTCTTTATGCCCTCAAAATGGTATTCTGGTGTCCAACTGATATTCTGGTGCCCAACCAATCTACAGAATATCCTAGTCTATTTGGATCCGCCATACTTCCAACTCCATGCCATATGTATCATAGTCCTGTATAAGATTCAGGTTCAAGACCTGTCCCATTCACCCAGGCAGCACATCCTATTCCAGCCCTTTCACAGACAATTTTTACCTAATCAGACACTGAGCCATGTTGTGTGTTAGCTCTACTCAAACATCCTTTATATGTGAGCATGACTACAAAACAGCTGATAGAGCAAATGAATTACCACTTCCGAAACTCTGGCCAAGAAGTAGTTAACTACTTATTGACAGAGCATTTTGCTGAACACATTGTGCTCAGATTCAATGAATTGTTTCACATCCATCCACCTTCAAATGTCATTATGTAGTACATGTAACTTTTGCTGCTGCACCAGTGCGAAGACACTGGTGTCACACCTCAATCCCTTTTCTCTTGGTGCTGCTCCCTACCCAGCTCTGTTGCTCCTTGCTTAACCTCTCGCCCTAGTCATATCACAAGTGTCAGAACAACGTAGCTCTTCCTCCCTATACTCTGAAGAAGTATGTTGTCTGAAATCTTAGCTGTCTGTCCAGTCTTGTTTATGGTACTTGTCTGCTGCCTCAGTACGTCTACTGTATGGAGAGTGGTTATCTTAACTCTTTCCTGTTTGCATTTCACACAGTAATTTCTGGTATCATAATTATTATACTAAAAATTAGATAAATGATGGTACACAAATGATTAGGAACACAGAATTGTACATGAGCACTGATTTTAAGGATTCAGATTCCACATGCTGCACTCAGAGCCTATAAATGTTGCGTCATGGTGTCAAAGAGGACCTGGATATGTTGCTGGACAATACCTTCTCCCCCCCCCCCCCCTCTCCAAATCACAACACCCCTCCCACCACCCTACACACACACAAAATTTGCACAAAACCCCACAAAGTGTCAACAGAAATACAGTTGCTGACCATACTTTTGCACCATTGTTTCTTGCATTTTTCATAAATGTTGGTATAAGTTAGTCTGCCTATCTTTAATAACAGTTATTAATAAAAGCTAAGCTGCTAATTTCCATTGGCATATTTCTTTAGTTCTGCACAAATAATTGTTATATTCTCCAGCTGGGTGGGATCTGCAGATTATGATTGTGAATAAAATGAGTTACTTCATCTTCATCACAGGGTACTTATAAATTTCATGATTATACCACACCAGAAAAATTGCCCTCGTTGTTATTTGTAGCAGGCTGATATCTTTCCAACCTCTGAGGGTAACACATACTGTATGTCGTAGGGTCATTTGTTTTCAAACATAATGCTTTAACAGGTAAAAAGCTAGTACCTTTAACAAGTAATTGTTCTAATAAATAAGTTACGTGATATATTAAACAATGGAAAATCCAGGATGGAAAGTAACAATACCAGAGAAGGAAAGTTGCTACTCACCATATAGCGGAGATGCTTAGTCACGATAGGCATAACAAAAAGATTCACACAATTATAGCTTTTGGCCATTAAGGCCTTTGTCAGCAGTAGACACAGACACACGCGCACACACACACACAAATGCAACTTGCACACACGTCTGCAGTCTCAGAGAACTGAAATCACACTGCGAGAAGCAGCACTAGTGCATGATGAGAGTGGTGACTTGGTGGGGGTAAGGAGGAGGCTGGGGCGGGAAGGGGGAGGGATAGTATGATGGGAGTGGCAGACAGTGAAGTGTTGCAGTTTAGATGAAGGGCAGGAGAGAAGGTGTGGAGGGGGGATGGGGTAAGTAGCAGAAAGGAGAGAAAGAAAAAGAAATTAAAAGACTGGGTGTGGCGGTGAAATGATGGCTGTGTACTGCTGGAATGGGAACAGGAAGGGGTCTGGATGGGTGAGGACAGTGATTAACGAAGGTTGAGGCCAGGAGGGTTAAGGGAACGTAGGATGTATTGCAGGGAGAGTTCCCACCTGCGCAGTTCAGAAAAGCTGGTGTTGGTGGGAAGGATCCATATGGCACAGGCTGTGAAGCAGTCATTGAAATGAGGGATATCATGTTTGGCAGCGTGTTTAGTAACAGGGTGGTCCACTTGTTTTTCGGCCACATTTTGTCGGTGGCCCGCTCGTGCAGACAGACAGCTTGTTGGTTGTCATGCCTACATAGAATGCAGCACAGTGGTTGCAGCTTAGCTTGTAAAACACAAGACTGCTTTCACAGGTAGCCCTGGCTTTGATGAGATAGGTGATGTTAGTGTCCGCACTGGAGTAGTTGGTGGTAGGAGGATGTATGGGACAGGTTTAGCATCTAGGTCTATTACAGGGGTATGAGTCATGAGGTAAGGGATTGGGAGCAGGGGTTATGTAAGGATTGACAAGTATATTGTGTAGGTTCGGTGGACAGCAGAATACCATGGTAGGAGAGGTGGGAAGGATAGTGGGCAGGACATATCTCATTTCAGGGAACGGTGAGAGGTAATTGGAATATAATTCAGTTGCTCCAGTCCCGGATGGTACTGAGTTATGATGGGAATGATCCTCTGTGGGATTTTGGGAGGTGGTGGAAGACTGGAAAGATAAGACACGGGAGATTTGTCTTTGTACAAGGATGGGAGGATAATTACGGTCAGTGAAGGCTTCAGTGAGACCTTTGTATATTTGAGAGGGGCTGCTCGTCACTGCAGATGCGTTGATCACGGGTGGCTAGGCTGTACGGAAGGGACATCTTGGTATGGAATGGGGTGGCAGCTGTCGAAGTGGAGGTATTGCTGGTGGTTAGTATGTTGGATATCGACAAAGATATTGATGTAGCCATCTCTGAGGTCGAAGTCAACATCTAGGTAGGTGGGTTGTTCGGTTGAGTAGGACCATGTGAAGCAAATGGGAGAGAAGTTGTTGAGGTTCTGGAGGAATCTGAATAAGGTGTCCTCGACTTCAATCCAGATAGCAAAGATGACATCAATGAATCTGAACCACGTGAGGGGTTTAGGATTCTGGGTTTTTAGGAAGAATTCCTCTAGATGGCCCATGAATAGGTTAGCGTAGGATGGTGCCATGTGGGTGCCCATAGCCGTACCGTGGATTTGTTTGTAGGTAATGCTTTCAAAGGAGAAGTAATTGTGGGTGAGGATATAGTTGGTCATGGAAACTAGGAAGGAGGTTGTTGGTTTGGAATCCATAGGGCGTCTGTAAAGGTAGTGTTCGATAGCAGTAAGGCCATGGGCATTAGGAATGTTAGTGTACAGGGAGGTGTCATCAATAGTGATAAGCAGGGCACCGTGTGGTAAAGGGACAGGAACTCTGGAGAGTCGGCTGAGGAAATGGTTGGTATCTTTTATATAGGAGGATAGGTTTCGGGTAATAGGTTGAAGGTGTTGGTCTACGAGAGCAGAGATTCTCTCCATGGGGGCACAGGAACCGGCCACAATGGGGGATCCTGGGTGGTTGGGTTTATGGACTTTAGGAAGCATGTAGAAGGTGGGAGTGCATGGAGTGGTAGGGGTAAGTAGAGAGATGGACTCTGGGGAGATTTTCTGGGGTGGGCCTAAAGATTTGAGTAGTGACTGGAGATCCTGCTGGATTACTGGAATGGGATCACTGTGGCATGGTTTGTAGGTGGAAGTATCTGACAGCTCACGGAGTCCTTCTGCCACGTAATCCTTGCGGTTCATAACAAAGGTGGTGGAGCCTTTGTCTGCAGGTAGGATTATAAGGTCGGGATCAGTTTTTAGTTGGTGGACTGTGGGTCTTTCTGTGGATGTAAGGTTAGTTTGCATGTTGAGGGATTTGGGGAATGATGGTGAGGCAAGGTTCGAGATTAAGAAATTCTGGAAAGTTAACAGGGGTTGGTTTGGAGGCAGTGGGGGTGGATCACAGTTGGATGGAGGAGTCAACTGAGTTAGGCAAGGTTCAATATTGGGCTTTGGTTGAGTCTGATTCGTCTGGTTGTTGGCGAAGGTTGAATTTGGGAGTGGGGCAAAAGATGAGGCCTTTGGAAAGGGCTGATATTTCTGTGGGACTAAGGCTTCTGGAGGAATGGTTCATAACTGTGTTGCAGGTCTGTTTAGGGTCTGGGTTCTCTGTGGTGGTGGGAAGGAGTTTTGGAGGGTGAGGTAAGTGTAGTAGGTCTGCGAGACAGGGTTCCTCAGCTATGAGGTGGCATGGGGGAGGTTTGGAGGTTGTTGTGGAAGTGGTGGACAGTGGTACTCCAATGTGGGAGTAGGACGTGAGCAGGCTGGAGAGCTTTTTGAAGTGGCGTTGTGCATGTTGCTCAAGTTCCTGCAGGGCAAGAGTTTCAATGTGTGTTATGGGTTCCAGGAATTTGGGATTACATAGCAGGAGAATTTTGTGGATGGAGAGAAGGTACTGCAAGGAGGATTGGGCTTGGTTGATACGGTTTTGCAGGACTATGTTGGTGAGGGCTAAGGACTGGCGAAATCTGAACAGATGGAGGTCATTGTGGAAGGAGGGGTGGCAACCAGAGACGGGTAATTTGATGGTAAGGCCATTATGCAAAAATACAGCCAAATACGAGTGAAAAGTGTGAAAAGGATGAAATGGATGCACAAGGGGAAACAAAAAAGATAAAATCTGCGGAAGACAATGATAGTGGAAGGCGAAAACTCACGAAAATTGGCGAGAAGTCACAAGGTTCAAAGTAGAGAATAACTAATCATTAAAAATATGTGTATGTTACTTTGGGTAGCAGGTTTAAGGGCAGATAAGTGTAATGAAGGGGGACAGCAGATGTGACTGGACGAGGTGGATTTAGTGGGTACAAACAGGGATAGAATGGGGAAAGTGTGGTGGATGGGGAGGGGTTCGTAGTTAGAGATGTAAGATCATGTGGCACTGGAAAAGTGCTGGAGATAACATGCAAAAATATGGGAACTGACACAGGAAATGTGATCAGTTTGAAGGTATAGTCTTAATTATGTCGTCGGGAGTAATGTAGGATATAAGATGCTGCACCAACAATCAGTGTGGATTTGAGGCTGTCTGTTGCGCGCAGCCAAGATGGTTGATACAGTGTGGCTCATAAGTTGAGTGTGCAGTGCAGTTCGTAAGGCAATAAGAGAAACACTGGAAAGAAAAGAAAGAAGGATGGACATTGAGTATAGCGATGCAAAAGAAAGTAGTTACAAAGGAAAGCAGCACAGGGTTTTGAACAGCAAGGATTATGTGGCAGAAGGGCTCCGTCAGCTGTCAGATACTTCCACCTACAAACCATGCCACAATGATCCCATTCCAGTAATCCAGCAGGATCTCCAGTCACTACTCAAATCCTTAGGCCCATCCCAGAACCTCTCCCCAGAGTCCATCTCTCTACTTACCCCTACCACTCCACGCACTCCCACCTTCTACATGCTTCCTAAAGTCCATAAACCCAACCACCCGGGATGCCCTATTGTGGCTGGTTCCTGTACCCCACGGAGAGAATCTCTGCTCTCGTAGACCAATACCTTCAACCTATTACCCAGAACCTATCCTCCTATATAAAAGATACCAACCATTTCCTTGACCAAATCTCCACAGTTCCTTCCCCGTTACCACATGGTGCCCTGCTTGTCACTATTGATGACACCTCCCTGTACACTAACATTCCTAATGCCCATGGCCTTACTGCTATCGAACACCACCTTTCCAGATGCCCTATGGATTCCAAATCAACAACCTGCTTCCTATAGTCTCCATGGCCAACTATATCCTCACCCACAATTACTCCTCCTTTGAAAGCATTACCTACAAACAAATCCATGGTACGGTTATGGGCACCCACATGGCACCATCCTATGCTAACCTATTCATGGGCCATCTACAGTAATCCTTCCTAAAAACCCAGAATCCTAAACCCCTCACCAGGTTCAGATACATTGATGACATCTTTGCTACCTGGATTGAAGACGAGGACACCTTATTCACATTCCTCCAGAACCTCAACAATTTCTCCCCCATTTGCTTCACCTTGTCCTACTCAACCAAACAAGCCACCTTCCTAGGTGTTGACTTCGACCTCAGAGATGGCTACATCAGTACCTCTGTCCATATCAAACCTACTAACCACCAGCAATACCTCCACTTCGACAGCTGCCACCCATTCCATACCAAGATGTCCCTTCCGTACAGCCTAGCCACCCGTGGCCGTTACATCTGCAGTGACAAGCAGTCCCTCTCAAAATATACCGAGAGTCTCACTGAAGGCTTCACTGACCGTAATTATCCTCCCATCCTTGTACAAAAACAAATCTCCTGTGCCTTATATTTCCAGTCTCCCACCACCTCCCAAAGTCCCACAGTCTGGCCACAGAGGAGCATTCCCCTTGTAACTCAGTACCATCCGGGACTGGAGAAACTGAATTACTTTCTCCGCCAGGGTTTCGATTACCTCTCATCGTGCCCTGAAATGAGAAATGTCCTGCCCACTATCCTTCCCACCCCTCCTACCATGGTATTCCACCGTCCACCAAACCTTCACAATATACTCGTCCTTCCTTACACAACCCCTGCTCCCAATCCCTTACCTCATGGCTCATACCCCTGTGATAGACCTAGATGCAAGACATGTCCCATACATCCTCCTACCACCACCTACTCCAATCCGGTCACTAACATCACCTATCCCATCAAAGCCAGGGCTACCTGTGAAAGCAGTCATGTAATTTACAAGCTAAGCTGCAACCACTGTGCTGTGTTCTATGTAGGCATGACAATCAACAAGCTGTCTGTCCGCATGAACGGCCACCGACAAACTGTGGACAAAAGACAAGTGGACCACCCTGTTGCTGAACACGCTGCCAAACATGATATACCTCATCTCAATGACTTCTTCACAGCCTGTTCCATATGGATCCTTCCCACCAACACCAGCTTTTCTGAACAGCGCAGGTGGGAACTTTTTCTGCAGTGCATCCTATGTTCCTGTAACCCTCCTGGCCTGAACTCTCGTTAGTCACTGTCCTCACCCTCTCTGTTCCCACTCCAGCAGTGCACAGCCGTCATTTCACCACCACACCCAGTCTTTTAATTTCTTTTTCTTTCTCTCCTTTCCGCTACTTACCCCATCCCCCCTCCGCACCTTCTCTCCTGCCCTCCGTCTAAACTGCAACACTTCACTGTCTGCCACTCCCATCATACTATCCCTCCCCCTCCCCGCCCCAGCCTCCTCCTTACCCCCACCCAGTCACCACTTCCATCATGCACTAGTGCTGCTGCTCGCAGTGTGGTTTCAGTTCTCTGAGACTGCAGACGTGTGTGCAAGTTACGTTTGTGTGAGTGTGTGTGTGAGTGTATCTACTGCTGACAAAGGACTTAATGGCCGAAAGCTATAATTGTGTGAATCTTTTTGTTGTGCCTATCGTGACTCAGCATCTTCGCTATATGGTGAGTAGCAACTTTCCTTCTCTGGTTTTGTTAAGTGATATATTGTACGATCTTAGGTACCAAGAATGGAAGTTAATGTATCACTGTCCAACACACTCAGCATGTCCCACATACAGTGTACATACATTACTCAATATATACTTTGCCCTTTTCAATTATTTTGTCAGCACCGCTAATGGTTTTGCCTATTTCCTCTTTTCCATTTTTTACACTGTCTAGTTCAAATGGTTGCAATGGCTCTGAGCACTATGGTACTTAACATCTGAGATTATCAGTCTCCTAAATCTTAGAACTACTTAAACCTAACTAACCTAAGGACATCACACACACCCATGCCCGAGGCAAGATTCGAAACTGTGACCATAGCGGTCATGGGATTCCAGACTGTAGTGCCTAGAACCACTTGGCCACAATGGCTTTCCACTATCTAGTATTAAGAGACGTTTTCCATTCTGATCTTCAGTCATAGTGCTTATTATACTACTCTTCTAACATCTTTTCTCCTTCATAACAGGTGGGAGGGAGGACTTAAGGTAAAATGATCACTCTCTAATCATCTGATTGTCAATGGAACCTGAAAACCTATACATACTTAGTTTCTTTCCTAAATGTAGAAAGAGTGTGATCACTGATCCTCACTAACTTGCTATAGTACATTTGTAGTTGACTAAGTCAATAGTTGCTAAGTGTACTGTGTTTATACAGGGTGGAGTGGAGCAATTTCCTTATATATTTGAATTTGGCACCCTGGAGTGGCAGATGTTCCGAGGAGGGTGGGGATAGTCTTATTCGTAAAGTTGCAGCTCTGCTTGGTTTAGTTAGCATCATGGAGTGGATGAAGGTGGTCCATGTGTTCATTCTCAAGGCATACTTTTCGAATTGTCACTCTGTAATGGGACACCCTCTTCTAGCATTGTCTTTTGTAGTAGTAGTAGTAGTAGTAGTAGTAGCCGATACCAGGACTAATCTCGAATCTCTTACAGTTGAACATTATCTCAGCTGTTTCACTAAAAGAATTTCATATGATTTTGTGTACAATGTATTGTATTTCAAACTAAAATATATAAAAAGAAATTAATTTGTTACAATCAATATGTACTAATGATTAAAATTACTCTTGTTTTAGAAATATTTGAAATTATGGAATTTTTGGCATGCTTAAAATTCATATTATTAATTGCACAATCTAACGCAAATTATTAAATTTATTTCTGGATTCATTTATAATATTATGTTATAACTTGGTGATGATTCTTTTTTTGTCAAGAAAGTATGTAAACTCCTTTGCTTTGTAAACTCTTTGGAATATTGTGGGTACTGCAGAATGTAAGTAGTAGTGGGAATGCCTCTGAAGGAGAGAGACATTTTTATATGATCAACACTAACAATGTAATTTGGAATGTCGTGGTTGTGGTCTTCAGTCCAGAGACTGGTTTGATGCAGCTCTCCATGCTGCTCTATCCTGTGCAAGCTTCTTCATCTCAAAGTACTTACTGCAACCTACATCCTTCTGAATCTGTTTAGTGTATTCATCTCTTGGTCTCCCTGTACGATTTTTGCTCTCCACACTGCCATTGGTGATCCCATGATGCCTCAGAATGTGTTCTACCAACTGATTCCTTCTTCTAGTCAAGTTGTGCCACACATTCCTCTTCTCCCCAGTTCTGTTCAGTACCTCCTCATTAGCTATGTGATCTACCCATCTAATCTTCAGCATTCTTCTGTAGAACCACATTTTGAAAGCTTCTATTTTCTTTGTGTCTAAACTATTTATCGTCCATGTTTCACTTCCATACATGGCTACACTCCATACAAATACCTTCAGAAAAGACTTCCTGACACTTTAAATTTATACTTGATGTTAACAAACTTCTCTTCTTTAGAAGCGCTTTCCTTGCCATAGTCAGTCTACATTTTATATCCTCTCTACTTCAACCATCATCAGTTATTTTGCTCCCCAAATAGCAAAACTACTTTAAGTGTCTCATTTCCTAATCTAATACCCTCCGCATTGCCTGATTTAATTTGACTACATTCCATTATCCTGATGTTGCTTTTGTTGATGTTCATCTTATATCCTCCGTGCAAGACACTGTCCATTCTGTTTAACTGCTCGTCCAGGTCCTCTGCTGTCTCTGACAGAATTACAGTGTCATCGGCAAACCTCAAAGTTTTTATTTCTTCTCCATGGATTTTAATTCCTACTCCAAATTTTTCTTTTGTTTCCTTTACTTCTTGGTCAATATATAGATTGAATAACTTCGAGGAAAGGCTACAACCCTGTCTCACTCCCTTCCCAACCACTGCTTCCCTTTCATGCCCTTCGACTGGTTGCTGTACAAATTGTAAATAGCCTTTTGGTCCCTGTATTTTACCCCTACCACTTTCAGCATTTGAAAGAGGGTATTCCAATCATTGTCAAAAGCTCTCTGTAAGTCTAGCAACACTGGAAATGTAGGTTTGCCTTTCCTTAATCTCTCTTCTAAGATAAGTCGTAGGGTCAATGTTGCCTCACATGTTCCAACATTTCTATGGAATCCAAACTGATCTTCCCTGAGGTCGGAATATGGAATATTAAATGGAAATTGTAAGAATGGTGTGATATTTAATAATGTGACAAAGAATAAAATTCAAGAAATATACAGGCAAATCTTCATCAGTTATTTAGTCATCAGGAACCCACAATGTTAAATCAAAATTTCAACCGCAAGAATGTACCCCTAGACGTAAGAAGTGGAGCCAACAACAAGAAGAGAAAATGAAGATAAGTAATAAGTTAGTATTTTGTATATCTTACACCCCTCGAAGCTTTTGAAACTAATGAATACACTAAGGAAAATTTAATAGCAATGTGTGGGAGGGTAAGATTACAAGTGTGGGTGTCAGCCGGGATCTGTTGACTGATAACGAAGTATTGTCTGTTGCATAAGAAGAAAAGAAAAAGATTTGTATCATTTGCAGTTTATATATTAATGAAGTCCCAATCAAGTAACAAAAGAAGACCTGAGAGCTGCCCAACAAAGTCAGATCAACAGTGATGAGACAATATCAACAATGACGGACCGGCTGAATTGAAAGAGTAATTTACAGTGACGATGAAGGACATCAGAAAAGATAAGTACAATGTGAAATTAATTTTTCTTGGTGGACTTGTGTGGTTGCTAGGAAAATGGATAGAGATGAGGATAGTGGTGATGAAGTGAAAGCTGTACGACATAGTGTGTTTGAACCAAATGAAAGTGTAGTCAGCAAAGAAACAGTGGAAACTGATATTTTGCTGATGATTTTAGCAAAATTAGAGGAAATGAAGATGGATAGCAATAGCAAATTTAGTGCAGTCAATGATCAGTGAATGGAAATATAAACTGAAAACAGTACCAAACAGACCAACATAGTAATCAGGTTTCAGAGCTAAAAATGGGTTTTCAGATGGATTAAAAAGTGTGAATGAAAAAGTCTACACATTAGAAGATGAATTTATTGTTTTGGAAAATGAATTAGTTGCACAATCCTCACAACAGGAGAAGAATGTTAATGACAGAAGGCAGTAGAGGAAAAAATCGAACAGAACTTTAGTATTTTAGATCAGAAAATTTTAAATGTTGAAAACAGTACACTAACTAATGTAAATGTTTTGGATCAAAAAATTTCAGTAGTTCAGGAAAATTGCATTCACAATGATCTGTATTCAAATAATGGTATTGCGTGGTCCAACATTCCAATCAAAAGTTTTCCATCAGACAATTTACATCCAGTGGATTTTCTACACTACTGTAGACATAGTTTTATGTTGCGCCTGAGCGACAACCAAAAGATCAAATTTGTTAAAAGATGTTTTGAAGGCGAAGCTCTGTCTTGGGTAAATCTAAATTTAAGTCAGTGGGAAACATACCAAAGTTTCAAAAACGTTTTTTTAAATAAATTTTGGTCAGAAGCTGAACAAGGGAGAATTAAAAGTGAATATTTGAACATTCCAAATTTTAGGAATAGAGATAGTACACTGAAACAGTTTTGTAAGAATCAACTAACACACTTTGACAATCCATTTGACAAAATGACTTTGATTGATGCACTAAAGAGGAGATTACGAGAAAGATTGCAGTGGGATTTAGTACACATACCTGATGATTGCCTTGAACAATTTTTACAACATGTTGACAGGCTGGACGGGGCAGTAAAAAAAAGCATGTACCATAACAATCGAAATAATAGAGATCACAATGATAACAACTACAGAGATAATGGTAATTCCTGTCAGGGTCAAATGGTAATAGAGAGAGAAACTTTGAACATCAGCAGAATAGGAACAATGGGGATAACTATGGGCAATATAACAGGGAAAACAGTTATAGAGGTAACTATTCGGGAAAAGGCAGTCCACCTCAATGAAGTTCCATAATTTTGGGGTGAGGAAACACAAGTAGTACAGAACCCCCCCCCCCCTCTCCCCCCCAATTTACACTTGCATTTAGACAATAATAACAGTATTAGTAATGTGGCATAGGTATCTGAAGTTGAACAGAAGGAACATCAGATTTCTCATTTATGTTTTGATCAAAGGTTTTGGAATACTGTGTTTAATTATAGTCATGTAGATACTAATCACAAATCAGAATGTGAAAGTAATGAGACTTTTGATGTAGTGTGTACTAATGATTTCATTTCTTTGTGAGAAAACAGTGTTATTGATATATGTAAAACAGGTGATGACTGTATTGGATCTGAATTATATACTGGGTTTTTTCTCTAAATTGAATTAGGTGCTATTTTTTATGTAGATGTGAATGAGAGCTGTGAAATGACTGAGCTTAGTAAGTCTGAGACTGGTAGTATATTGCAAATGAGTGTAAGTGAAGTGTGTGACTTTGAGGGAAATGAGACTTGTGTTGATAATGATGTTGCTGATGAAGTAATTTTGGAACAGTATGTTGTTGTTGATGATGATGATGAGTATCAAGTTTTTGTGGAGTTTAAGAATAATGAAGTTTCAGAGCTATTTGTGAATACAGATAAGGTAAGTGATGTACATGATGATGTAGGTGAGAGTCATGGAATACCAGTCCAGTCAAAGCAGTTTTTCATTAATGTCATGCAGAGTAATGATCCAGACAGTAAATGTGAGTTATCTGTAAGCTTAGAGAAAAAGGTGAAAACCTTTTGAAATTTGTTTGGAACCAGGTTGATGATAACATAGATAAATGTGCACTCTGGAATAAGTTAGCTGTGGTTAGTTAAAATTTGTGTCTGAATTGGTGGAATGAAGTGAAAGCTGATCTGAGTAGCAAAAAGTAATTTTGACGGTAATATATTTTGTGTTCCTTCTGTAATAAGTGATGTTAGTTGTGCTACAGAACCAGTCCAGTGTGTTCATTCTTTACCTAACAACAATTGTAATGAAGTAATGCTATGATACCAGTAAAGTTGATAAAACCCTGCAAAAACAGAGTGGATGTAGCATTTGATGAAACTGAAAGTGATCTTTTACATGTAGTGTCTAATAACAGAGATGATGATTTAGATTTTGGATGTTCTTACATTAAGATTGATCAGTGGGAAGGGAACTGTTTGATTGATACAGGTAGTCCAATTTGTGGTACATCTGAACAATTTAGAGAAAAAAACCCAGTATAGTAAGAATTTTGTGGAAATGCCCATTGTAAAGATAAGAGGAGCTACAGGTAAGTAAAGCAAATTGATAAAATCTCAGGTACTTTTAATGTTTAGTATAGAAGGCAAAACCTTTAAAATGGATGTTTAGTGATCCCCAGTCTGCAAGAAAATATAATTTTCGATATGGATTGGATAGAGAAAACTGAGGCTTGTTTTGAATGGAATGCTGAAGAATTGTTTATTTTGGAACCTAAAAATAATACTTAATGTGAAAACTAATTTCTGTAATTTAAACTGTGAGAAAAGTTGTAACTATTTGCAAACAATTGTGAACCAAGGTGAGTGCCAGGTGTTTGATGATAAAGATTTTGATGAGACTGAGGATCAGGATTTTGAAAGTGTTGTAGATTCTAAAGTGAGGGATGCTATGATTCTTAATGACATACAAAAGGGAAAACTTAGGAATTTGCTATGGAATTTAGAAATGTGTTTAGTGAAAAAACAGGGAAGGTGAAAGGCTATCAGTGCATACTTTACCTTAGAGATCATCATCATTTCTTTCTCAAGTTGTATAATATACCATTTTCAAAAAGAAAAGATGTAGAGAAAGAAATTCAGAAAGTGGAAACACGGGGTGTAATTGGGAGAAGTAGCAATGCTTACAATAACCCTTTAGTTGTGGTAAGTAAGAGAAATGGTGGAGTGAGAGTTGTTTTGGACTCTAGACATCTTAATAAGTTTCTTATCAGATTGAATGACCATCCCGAGAACATGGACGAGCTGTTACACAAATTTCATCAGGTAAAATATGTGGGTATTTCGGACTTGAACTCTGGATTTCACCAGATTCCACTTTAAATTAATTCTAGAAAGTATACAGCATTTTTGTATGGAGGTAAGTGTTTTCAGTATTGTGTGGTACTATTTGGGCTAGTATTCAATGAACTGTGGGTGAAACACGATCAACAGGGACTTACACTGAGCGAAAATAATAGTGTATTGAGAATGGCTAGCTTCTAGCTGAAATCTAGATCTGCATAATAAAATTTAAAAAGGACAACTGATTGCTGCAATCTATAATTTACAAGTCAATATAACAGTCACTGAGTGCAATCCCTTTCGGAGTGGAAGGTAACCTGATGACTTTTGAATGTGTTTTCTGAAAACTACATTGAACAACTGGTTAGACAACCCACATTCAATGGAAATATTTTAGATCTTGCAGCTACAAACAGGCCTGATCTTGTTGACAGTGTCAGTGTAGAGCTAGGGATTCATGATCATCATGTCATCACAGCAATGATGTTTACTACAGTTAGTAAATCTATCAAGAAGGCTAAGAGAATATTTATGCTAGAAAAAGCAGATAAGCAGTTGTTGGAATCCCACTTAGACAGTGAATGGACTTTATTTGGTTCCAGTATGATGGACATAGAGGAATTATGGGCAAAGTTTAAACTGATTGTAAATCAATCGCTGGAGACATATGTGCCGAGTAAGTGGATTAGGGGTGGAAAGGACCTTCTATGGTTCAATAATCAAAACTGGGAAATGCTGAGGAAACAGAGATTGTTGCACAATCAGTTCAAAAAAGAATGCATAGATATTGATGGGCAAAAATTAGCAGAATTTCAGGTGTCTGTAAGAAGACCAATGCGCCAAGCATACAACATCCAGTGTCATATCTCAGCAAACGATCTTGCCGACAACCTGAGAAAATTCTGGTCATATGCAAAATCACTAAGCTGGTTGAAAGCTTCTATCCTGTCACTTGTTGATTAGTCTGGGTTGGCAATAGAAGACAGCAAAAGGCAAGCTAAAGCTTTAAATTTCATGTTTAAGAAATCATTCATACAGGAGGATTGTACAAATTGCGAAGGTCCATGCTGATGAAATGCAGCTTCTTGCAGTAAGGCCCTGGTGCTGGTCAGATGACAACCTTGCAAAATTTCAAAAAGACTAATGTTTCCACGCTACTGATAGAAAGTCCATGTACTGTACAACAACTTTCTTTACTGTGCATGTATCAGTGTGTGAACATCAAATTACTCCATTAACAAAAACGAGATGTTCTCAAGTCAGATACGACATTGCTTGTGAACTAACTGAAACATTTTACAATCTTCCATTTATTCTTTGATTGTTGAGAAGCCCCTTGGCAAAGAACTTCTCCAGGAGGGTCCCATGGCACAGTGCACAGCATTGCTGACTCTGAGGAAGCACTGTATATTAAGCAAGATGTCATAAGGCAACCTCACATCACTGCATGATGCTCCAAGTGTACCTTAAACATACAAATTCCCACCAAACAAAAATTGCATCATACTAAGATATCAACTATCAAACGCCAATTAAATGTTGGCCAAATCTCATTCCAAAGACCTGCGCTTACTCAATCACACAATATTGATGAGGGTACAAAGGTTATCCAAGGGTTCATTTTTTTTTTAATTATTAACAAAACTAATTCATTACATAAACAAAGATCCATGACTCAATGTCTCTTATTTGTCTCTTCTGTATACATGTAATCCTTTTCAACTAACCTTATGCGTTAAATGTGGCATTTACACCACAAATATAATAGTTCTTTTTGCACGATATGTTTAGACTTATATGTGGTAATTATGGAGTATCAATCAAATAGAGATTTGATTAATGGACCTCAAAGAAGTTCAGTAGTACATTGGATCTCAATTCTTAAATATTATTACTTGCCACTTTTTGAGATTCTAACTTATTGTCTGTAAATTAGTTTCTTAATTAGATTCAGCTTATTTAGGGATCATTACCATCACATCAATTCACTTCAGTGTACAACATTTCCAGTGGGTCAACTTTCACTGTTTCCAAGTGGCTAATCCTTTCTTATCCTCTCTGATAGTAGCTAAATATTTACATGTGTGTTCCCATATGAGAAAGAGTCTTGTTCTCTATACTTTTATTTCAGTTGTCAATACTAGAGAATAGTTTCTTCCCTTTGTAGGAGGAGGACCTTGTTTTCACCACCAGTTATATCCTAAGAACTAACTTACATTAAATTAATCAAGACTTTATTGACGCCTCCACTAACTCTGACAGTAGCATGATTTGACTGGAAATCTTTCGATCCAACTGGTGCCTGTGGATTATTATAAATCCCGCCCTCACTTAGTCAACCTGTTAGTGAACTGGTGGCGATGACTTCAGCAGGGTCTGAGCAGGTACATGGGGGCAGGGGTTTGTTAGTTATTGGGAGTTCCAACATTAGGTGTATTATGGAGCCTCTGAGGAAGATAGCATTCAGGGATGGAAAGGAAACCAATAAGTACTTGGTACATCTGTTGAGGGCCCTAATCCGAGATGTGGAGGCGGCCTTGCCTGCAGCTATCGAGCATGCAGGATGCAATTGTGGATAAATTATTGTTGCTCACCGATCGAAGTCTGCAGTCAAGACTAACCAGTCTACTTATAACTACTACCCCCTAGAAAACTATATAAATCCACACCCAAAAATTATTTCCCTATAAAAGGTAGAAACTTCTTACCCCTTAAAAAGGATTATTACTACTAAATAAGTAACAGTGATAGATTATTAACCTCCATGTTATTATTACTGTTTTGTTTCAAACTCTGATGAAATTTTGAAAGGTGACTGGTAGTTAGTGGGCAACATGTCATTTACCATGGATATCCTTTATTACCACAAATTCTTACAGAGATGACCCTCTGTGTCAATCTCCCTTCCTTCCTACTGTTTATTCCTCCTGCCACACCTCAGCTTAGGCACCAGGGAACTCAGACTCCAAAACCCATTATATATTATCACCACACCAAATCACCAACATTTACATTAAAGCTAAAGGAAAGTTAACTGAGTTTTCATTTCATTTTGTATGTCTTTATTTGTTTATGTATATGTGTGTGTGTGTGTGTGTGTGTGTGTGTGTGTGTGTTTCTCAGTGGGACTGTCTGCCAATCTTCCAGTCCACAAGGCAGTGGACCAATGTGGTTCACTATGAGTACTAACATTATCTATAAGTACTCAGTTGTAATTTGTTATGAAAGGTCATAAGTCTTGAGTATTATATACACCTTTCACTTTTTTTCTGACTCAGGCATTATTGTTGCTTTGGAATGTGTATCTTGTAATTACAAAAGCTCCTTCATACAATGGATAAAATTTACTTATCAACTTCTCACTCTTAGAAATACAGTTATGGTTTCTCACTAAAACCAGTTCCCCTAACTTGTAGGATATTAGACATCCTCATTTTCCACCATTTTTTTCCTCTTTTATCCTTCTGTAATTAATGATTCCCTAATATTATTCCTCGTCACACTCTGTGAGGGTTCATTTACTTTGGACCATTCTTTATATTTCAACATACTCTAGATTCTCCCTCTATATGTCACTCCCACTACTCCTACCAGAGAAATCTTAGTGACTGTATGAGGCATTTCGTTCAATATTTTTTCAAATTCCCCACCAAATCTACCCACTTAGAATGTTGGATTGCACAATATGTGTGACATAATCTATTTCATTTGGGAAATGCTGAGGAAACAGAGATTATTGCACACTCAGTTCAAAAAAAGAATTCACAAATGTTGATGGGCAAAAATTAGAATTTCATGTGTCCATATGTTGTTGTATGCAAAGCATACAAAAACATTCACCATCACACTTTAGCAAATTCTGGTCATACATAAAATCACTAAGCAGGTCATTGACTTCTATACAGTCACTCATTGACGAGTCTCAGGTGGCATTCGACAGCGAAAGGAAAGGTAAAGTTTTAAATTTCAGGTTTAAGAAAACATTCATGCAGGAGGAGTATCACGATAAAATAAGAGAAATCAGGGCTCGCACAGAAAAATTATAAGTGCTCGTTCTTCCCGCGTGCCATTCGAGAGTGGAACGGTAGAGAGACAGCTTGAAGGTGGTTCATTGAACGCGCTGCCAAGCATTTTATTGTGAATAGCAGAGTAATCACATAGATGTAGATGTAGATTTGATTATTGTACAGACTTCCACATGTAGGACACAGGGACAGGCATCTGTGTCATAGAGAAGAAACTGAAAGAGTTGAAAACAAGTAAGTGATGAGGTCCAGATGCGATCATAATTTGGTATTCCAGAGAGTACTTTGTGGATTTAACCTCTTACTTAGCTTGCATTTATCACAAATCTCTCGCCCAGTGAAAAGTCCCAAGCAACAGTGAAAACACAGGTGACTCCTGGGGGTAAACAGACCTGCATAAGTACAGACCAGTTACCTTACCATCAGTTTGCCGTACAATTCTTGAACACATTCTAAGTTTGAATATAATAAATTTCCTTGAGACAGAAAATCTTCTGTTCACAAACAGCCAACTACACAGAACATTGAGGTGTCATCATCCATTGGTGACACAAGGATGTTAGCAAGTTGCACATCTCAGTTTGTATCTTCTTTTATAGTTTACTTCTGCACTTAGTCTTGATAGCATGGCTAGGATGTGTGCATACTTTGTGTGGACGCAGGAGGAGCTGGCTACAGTTCATGAGCAGCTGAATGCACTTCTGGCTGCTGTCAGCCACCTTCAGGCTGCAGCCAAGGGGTGTAGCAGTGATGGAGAATGTGGCGTGTCTCATGGGAAACCCCAGGCGTTTCTGGACTATGGATGAAACATGCTTGAGATGGAGAGCCAATGTGGAGGCTGGCCATCCGCCCTCACTTAGTCATCCTGTTAGTGAACTGGTGGCGATGACTTCAGCAGGGTCTGAGCAGGTACATGGGGGCAGGGGTTTGTTAGTTATTGGAAGTTCCAACATTAGGTGTATTATGGAGCCTCTTAGGAAGATAGCATTCAGGGATGGAAAGGAAACCAATAAGTACTTGGTACATCTGCTGAGGGCCCTAATCCAAGATGCGGAGGCAGCCTTGCCTGCAGCTATCGAGCATGCAGGATGCAATTGTCTGCAAGTTGTTGTTCATATAGGCACCACTGATGCAAGTTTCATGGGTTCAGAGGCCCCCATCAGGCTGCTGACCTCATGCACAGTGTGCAAGCAGAGCTTGCAATTTGTGTAATTGTTCCCAGAATTGACCGGGATCCTTTGATTTGGAGCTAAATGTAGGGTCTCAGCCAAAGGCTATGTCGACTTTGTGACAGTCTTGGCTGCAGATTTCTGAACCTGCAGTTTTGGATGAGGATTTGTAGGACTCCCTGTGATAGGTCAGGGATGCACTACACAAAGGAAGCAGATACTCAGATAGCAGTGTACTTGGGGAGCACACAAAGGAGTTTTTTAGGCTAGTTGGTAGTTTCAGGTACTCTGATGAACACTCGTCAGTTGATATTCAGATTGGGAAGTCAAATCATATTCAGGGTAAAGACACTTCAACTCTCAAAATTTTATCAGTAAATTGTTGAAGTTGCTCATAACAGAGCTCCTGAATTTACTGCCCTCCAGGGAAGTTCTCCCACTCAAATTATGCTAGGGCCTGAGAGCTGGCTCGAACCCAAAGTAGAAAGCTCTGAGATTAGCGAGTCATGAAACATTTATCACAAAGACAGATTAGAATGCTGTAGGAGGGGGACTGTTCATTGCAGTTATAAAAATTTTCTCTCTTTTGAAGTTGAAGCTGGGTGTGACAGTGAAGTTATCTGGTCGGGTATGACAGGTCTAGATGAAACCAAGTTAATTGTTGGATGTTTTTACTGGCCACCCATTTCCACTGTGATAGTTCTAGAGTCATTCAAAGAAAGTCTATGGTCAGTAGTGCATAAATACCCAGATCATGCAATACTAGTTGGAGGCAACTTCAAACCTACCGAGTATAGACTAGGATATCTATGGATTCATTTGCAGAGGGGCTAAGACACAGTCTTGCAAAGTACATTTGAATATGTTTTCTAAAAACTGTATTGAGCAACTAGTTTGGCAGCTGACATGCTATGGAAATATCTTAGACCTTGTAGCTATGAACAGGCTGGACTTTCATCAGCAGCATCAGTATACAGACAGAGATTAATGATCATGATGTCATCGTAGTGACTATGGTTACAAAAGTTAATAAAACAGTTAAGAAGTTTAGGTGAATGTTTCTGCTGGAAAGAATGAGCAGATAAGCTGTTGTCAGCATCTCACTTAGAAAATGATTTACATCACTTGGTTCAAGTACGACAGGCATAGAGGAATTATACATAAAGTTTAAACAGATTGTAAATCGTGGTCTGGAGAACTATGTGACTAGTAAATGGACTGAGGACGGAAAAGACCCATCGTCGTTTAACAACAAAATTTGGAAAATACTGAGGAAGTGAAGGCTGTTGCACATTCTGTTCAAAAGATAATGCACAAAAGATAGCAGACAGGGTTTAGTAAAGATTTGTGCATCAGTGAATCTATGCACGAAGCATACAACTACCATTGTCATACGTTAGCAAAAGATCTGGCCGTGAACCGAGAAAATTCCGTTCCTATGTAAAATTGATAAGTGTGTCCAAGGATTCCACCCAGTCACTCATTGACTAGTTAGTGTGGCAGTTGAAGATGGCAAGATGGAAGCCAAAGTTTTAAATTTTGCATTCAAGAAATTGTTCACATATGAGAATTGTACAAACAAACTGTCATTTCGCCATCAAGCTAATTACTATTATGAACATGATAGTAATAAGCATCCCTGGTGTAGAGAAACAATTGAAAGAATTGTAAACAAATAAGTCACCTGGTACTGATTCATTACCAATGCCATTTTACAAAGAGTGCTCTATGGTATTGGCCCTTTGCTTAACTTGAGTTTATCATGAATCTCTCACCCAGTGCAAAGCCCCAAGCAACTGAAAAAAGTGCAAGTTACTCATGTATACAAGAAAGATACAAGAACGTACCCACAAAATTGCAGACCAATATCCCTAACATCGGTATGCTGCAGAATCCTTGAATATAGTCTCAGTTCAAATGTAATAAATTTCTTTGAGATCAAGACTCTTATGTTCATAAATCAGCATGATTTTTGCAAGCATCGCTTGTGCAAAACTCAGCTTACCCTTTTCTCACATGATATACTTTGAACTGTGGATGAAGGGCAAGAGGTAAATTCCATATTTCTAGATTTCAGAAAAGCATTTGACGTGGAGCCCCACTGCAGACTGTTAATGAAGGTATGAATATACAGAATAGGTTCCCAGATATATGAGTGGGTTGAAGACTTCTGAAGTAATAGAACCCAGTATCTTGTCCTCTAAGGTGGGTGTTCATGAGAGACAAGGGTATTGCTGATGTATATTTTCTATATGCATAAATGATATGACAGACAGGGTAAGCAGCAGTCTGCAGTTGTTTGCTGATGGTGCTGCTGTGGTTTATGGGAAGGTGTTGTCATTGAGTGTCTATTGGAGGATACAAGATTACTTAGACAAATTTTCTGGTTGGTGTGACGTTTAGCAGCTAGCTCTAAATACAGAAAAAATGTAAATGAATTTGGACAAATAGAAAAATAAACCCATAACTTTTGGATACAGTGTTAGTAGTGTCCCATCTTGACATGGTCATGTCGGTTAAATATCTGAATGTAAATGTTGCAAAGAGAGTGAAACAGAATTAGCACGCAAGTATTGTGGTAGGAAGGCAAATGGTTGGCTTCATTTTATTGAGAGAATTTTCGGAAAGTGTGATTCACCTGTGAAGGAGACAACATATAGGACGTTAATGTGACCTATTCTTGAATACTGCTTGAGTGTTTGAAATCGACACCAGGCCATATTAATGGAAGACACTGGAGCAATTCAGAGGTGGGGTGCTAGGTTTGTTACTGGTAGGTTCGAATAATGTGCTAGTGTTACGGAGATGCTTCAGGAACTCAAGTGAGAATTCCTAGAGGGAAGGCGATGATCATTTCGAGGAACACTGTTGACAAAATTTAGAGAACTGGCATCTGAAGCTGACCAGCAGAATAATTCTATTGCCACCGGAATAAATCTCATGTAAGGTCCATGAAGATAAGATTTGTGGAATTAGGGCTCATATGAAGGCATATAAACAGACGTTTTTCTTTTGCTCTGTTTCTGATTGGAAGAAGCAAGTAAATGACTAGTAGTGGTACCATGTACCCCCCTCCCCCTCAATCACATATTGTATAGTGACTTGTGGAGTATACATGTAGATGTAGATGTAAATGAAATTAGCACAGATTTAGAAAGTACCACTGATGTGAAATTCAGCTTGCCTTTTTCTCACATGATACACTACAAACCATGGATGGAGCACAACAGGCAGATTCCATATTCCTAGATTTCTGGAAGGCATCTGATGTGGTGCCCCACAGCAGACTGTTGAGAAATGTCTAAGCATACAGATTAGTTCCCAGATATGTGATTGCTTTTTAAGTAATAGAACACAATACATTGTCCTCGACATTGAGTGTTTTATCAGAGACAAGGGTATTGCCAGGTGTGCCCCAGGAGGCTTTTTGCTGATGATGCTTGGTGTATGGGAAGGTGTTGTTGAGTTACTGTAGAAGCATACAAGATGACTTAAGACAAAATTTGTTGTTCACTTGGTGAATGGTAACTTCCTCTAAATGTAGGAAAA
Organism: Schistocerca piceifrons; assembly: GCF_021461385.2. Lineage (NCBI taxonomy): Eukaryota > Metazoa > Arthropoda > Insecta > Orthoptera > Acrididae > Schistocerca > Schistocerca piceifrons. The sequence continues at coordinate 213,431,703 of NC_060139.1, read as the reverse complement.
TCTAATTTAATGTGGGTAAGTAGGAAAAACAATTATGTAACATTTGAATATAACATTAGCAGTGTGCTGCTTGACAAAGTCACATCAATTAGTCACATGGGGTAGTCATGCGGTCTGAGGCGCCTTGCCAAGGTTCGCCCAGCTACCTCATCGGAGGTTCGAGTCCTCTCTCGGGCATGGGTGTGTGTGTGTGTTGTCCTTAGTGTAGGTTAGGTTAAGTAATGTGTAAGCCTAGGGATCAAAGACCTCAGCAGTTTGGTCCCATAGGAGCTTACCACCACAATCTCACATCGATTAAATATCTAGATGTCATCTTGCAAAGCAGTATGAAATGGAATGAGCTTATGGAGTAGGTAGTAGGAAAGGACACTAGTACAACCCGTTCTTTTAGAGTGTTTGGGATTCCCAGCACATCAGTGTAAAGGAAGATAATGAAGCTTTTCAGAGGCAAACTGCTAGATTCGTTACTGGTAGGTTCGATCAGCCTGCAAGTATTATGGAGGCCAGAGAACAATTCCACTGCCACCAACATACATTTCACAGAAAGGGCCACAAAGATAAGTTGTGAGAAATTAGGTCTCATACTGAGGCTTTTAGATAGTCATTTTTCCCTTGCTCTATTTGCGAATGCAACAGGGAAGGAAACGAAACGACTAGTAGTGGTACCTGCTACCCTCTGCCCTCTTGTCACAAAAGCAATTTTAGACAGTTGCTCAATCCATATTTAAATAATATTTAATCTCTAGAAATGTTATGATTGTTTGTCGCTGACAAATGTGCCAATGCTACATGTGGAGATTTATCATTTAATTGGCATTAGTAGTGTTCAGTCATTGTCACAGGCGATTATCAATATGTACTGTAAAACTGATTTCAACATTTAGACAGCTATAGCTTGTCCAGCCACTGATTTCAGTTGCCTGAGACTGCAGTCATGTGTGTGAGTTGGGTTTGTGTGTGTGTGTCTATTGTTGACAAAGGCCAGTGGCCGAAAGCTTAAATTGTGAGAGTCTTTTTGTTGTGCCTATCTGCGACTAAGCATCTCCGCTATATTGTGAGTAGCAACTTTCCTTCTCATAATATTGTTACAGTCCATCCTGGATTTTCCATTGTTTGAAAATATGAGAGAAGATATACTGTTGGAAAAGCCTTGATTTCATAAAAATATTTCAGACTGAAATGCCAAAAAAATAATAACCTATTCCATGAGAGACGTTTTGTCAATAAATAGCACCTGGCATATGGGGAAAGAGGGCTGGCTAAAGATGAGGTTGGCTTAGAGGAGACATGAGTAGAAATCAGCTGTGAGGAAGTAAGCCCAT